>NC_086180.1:9627963-9927963 GCF_023053635.1 Elgaria multicarinata webbii
AAGGTGTGCCACCCCGTACCTTGTCATTCTGCATACAAAGTTGCAATTTTTAACTGTCTCTGAAACCTCAGACAATAGGACCCCCTTCTTTCTTTCTTTTTGATAAGCCTTTTGTCAGCTATGTAATCTTGCAGTAAAGAAGAATGATCACATTTGTGGCTTCATGGAAACAGCCCTCCTAAATATGCCCTTGAGATTCTTGCCATGAATTTCCCACCAATAATTACAGGCATTGCTGAAAATTGTTCAGAACTGCGCTTTTTGGTTTTCAAACTATCTGAAGCCCACATTCCACCCAACAAACACCTACGGAGATAATTAAGGGTGGGGGAAAAAATGAAATGAAAGGTAATTGTCTGAGCTTCTGCTGATGTCAAAATTCTCCTACCTAAAGTGGTCTGAGGACAAAGCTGCATATTCAGAAGAAGAACTACAGAAAGCAAGGACTGTACCACTTCGAAGCACATGTGTGGGATGATGTGACTTCATGCTTTACTCATGCCAACAACTCTTGCAGAGAAGGGGTGCATGTTTCCGGGAGGAAGTGGAACTTCAAAAATTTTGATTCATATCCAGAAATGTCCCTTCCCCCATCCCTCCCCACTGCTACAGATTTTCAGTTTTCACTGGAAAAATTGCCCACATATCAATCCGATTCTAGTACTGTTAATTTTGTGCTTGTGGGATGGGGAGAAATCTAATGCTAAAAAGTAGGGGTGTGCACGGACCCCCCGCTCCGCTTCACTTGCAGATCCGCCATTTTTCGGAGCGGGTCGCTCCGCCCCGCCCCCGCTCCGCCCACTTCCGCTCCGCTCCGCTCGGAGCTCCGGATCGGATCCGGAGCTCCGTTTTTGCCCCCCCATAGGCTTGCATTGAAAGCTAAAAAAGTAAACAACTTTTTTTCCGTTGAAGTTAGAAACCTCACGTTTGGCACCATGACACCTCATGGGCGTATACACACACACGCCAAGTTTCAAGGCAATCCCATCATCCCCTGATTTTTGGCGAATTTTTGAAAATCGGGCACCCCATTCACACCCCTTGGGATAGCTCCGTCAATTTGCATGTTACAAACCTCAAACTCGGCACCAGGGCAGCTTATCCATGTGTCCACATGCACGCCAAGTTGCAAGCAAATCCCATCATCCCCTGATTTTTGGCGCGGCTCTACCCTCTAACGCACCTCCCATAACCCTAATTCACACCCCTTTAGATAGCTCCGTCAATTTGCACGTTAGAAACCTCAAACTCAGCACCATGATAGCTTATCCACGTGTCCACATGCACGCCAAGTTTCAAGGCAATCCCATCATCCCCTGATTTTTGGGGAATTTATGAAAATCGGGCACCCCATTCACACCCCTTGGGATAGCTCCGTCAATTTGCATGTTAGAAACCTCAAACTCGGCACCAGGAGAGCTTATCCATGTGTCCACATGCACGCCAAGTTGCAAGCAAATCCCATCATCCCCTGATTTTTGGCATGGCTTAACTCACCCCAAATTGTCCCATTCTACAACTACGTCAATTTGCACGTTAGAAACCTCAAACTCAGCACCATGATAGCTTATCCACGTGTCCACATGCACGCCAAGTTTCAAGGCAATCCCATCATCCCCTGATTTTTGGGGAATTTATGAAAATCGGGCACCCCATTCACACCCCTTGGGATAGCTCCGTCAATTTGCATGTTAGAAACCTCAAACTCGGCACCAGGAGAGCTTATCCATGTGTCCACATGCACGCCAAGTTGCAAGCAAATCCCATCATCCCCTGATTTTTGGCGCGGCTTAAACTTTTTAACTCACCCCAAATCAAGTCCCATTCTACAACTACGTCAATTTGCACGTTAGAAACCTATCCTTTGGTCCCATGACAGCTTACCCATGTGTCCCCATGGACACCAAGTTTCAAGGCAATCCCATCATCCCCTGATGTTAGGGGAACTTTTGAAATTTGAACACTCCAGTATGTCAGGGATTTAAAGTTGCAATTGCAGACAGCTCAATGGGGCCAGTTCCAAGGCAATCCCAACATGCCACGAGATAACCCTAAATCTTCTGGCACATTTGAAAAAGGGATTATTGAATTTGATAAAGTCTAAGTGAGCGCAGGAAGGACTTCTCCCCTGAGTCAAAGCAAGACACATACACCATCGCTGCAAGGCGGGAAGGGGAGAATTATTATTATTATTATTATTTATTTATATAGCACCATCAATGGAAAGCAGGCAGGCAGCATGCATTGTAGTGCCGCAAGGATGGCTTGAGCACTAACGCATAGCAAACCAACCCATAAGTGGGCGCAAAGTGAGGCAAAGATGGCTGGTTGTTTCTTTCTAAGCCAGCAGTTACGCCTTGAGGGGCACAGAGGAGGACGATTGGGAGCAAACCAGGCACCAGGCGGGCAGAGAGGCAGGCAGAGTAGGCGAGGAGTCAGTCCTGGCAGATGCCCCACCACAGCAGCACCCCGGGGGAGGCGGGCAGGCAGGCAGGCAGGCTGCGGGCATTTCTGGGGGCACAAGGAAGTGATGGCTGGTTTCTAAGCCAGCATTGCAGTTAGTCACGCATTGCAAACGCAAACCATCCCAGCGAGTCGGTCACCGAGGAGGACAGGCTAGCAGAGGGGCAGGCAGAGTGACATGTCATAGATCTAGTATTGGGGAGGAGTCAGTCCCGGCAGATGCCCCAACACAGTAGCACCCTGGGTGGGCATTGGAAAACGCCATCTTGTGGGTCAATACTTCCCCCACCCCATGTCCTGCAGGGTTGCCTGCCTAACCCTTGTGGGGATGGGAGATGGAGAGCTTAGAGTGGCAGTGCCAGCAGCAGCCTTCGGCTTTCCCCTGGAACCAGTCGCCTTGCCCGCCTCTTTCCCCAGCAAGATCGCCTGGTGCTGCCTATGAAGATGCATCTTCATGCTGCTGGTTCCATAATGCCCTGTCGATGAACCCCTGCTTAGGCTGAGTTTGCAGTGGCGACAGACAGCAAAGCGGGGATCCGCTCCCAACTCAAAGTGGTCCCACACGATGCTTGTCTTTCGTTTCTGTGGTGACACCACCAATTGCCCGCCTGAGCTCTCTGGTGTTGCCACAGAAACAGGGGTGTGGGATGAGACTGGGGAGAGAGCCTCGGCCTGCTGCTGCTCCTCCTCAGCCCCCACATCCTGGAGGCCCACCGCCTCCTCCTCCTCCCCCCCCTCCACTGTGCTGAGGACCTCGTCTAGGTCCATCAGCGGGCTCGTGGGCTGAAAGGAGAATGAAGGAGTTGGGGATACTCCTCCTCCTCTAATGGCACTGCTGCCACGTGCCTCTTGCAAACGGGCACTTTTCCCATTCCCACCCTCAAAAAGAGAACGCCGGGCACAAGTTGCAGAAGAGAGTGGCTCTGCCTGCTGCTTGTCCTGCTTCTGTTTTGGAGCAGTCAGCCAAGGAGTTGCCCGTTTGAGTTTCACAGGAGGAGAGGAAGCCCTGCTGGCAGACTGAGCCTTGCTGCTTTCAGCACGCCTGCTTTCTCTTTTCATGATGACTAACAAAATATTAATACTACTAATACTATGTATAAGGTACTACTAAGAATATGTATAAGAAGAATATAATATGTTTAAATGTAGGGAAATGGGACAAGAACAATAAAATATACTACTACTAATATGTATGAGAATATACTACTAAGAATATCTACAAGAATATAATAATATGTTTTAGAATATTACTAATAAATGTAGGGAAATGGGACAAGAAATGGGACAACCACTACTATAAGAAGAACAAAATATGAATACTACTACTAATATGTATGAGAATGTATACTAATAGACTACTAAGACTATGTCAAAGAATATAATAATAATATGTTTAAGAATAGGGAAATGGTGTGCGTATGCTTTCCCCAAAATGCTCAATCTGTGGCTGCCTGTTGAACTTGACAAAAGCAGCCCACTCCGTCGAAGTTACACAGAGAAGAAAAAGAGAATCCAATTTTTTTGGTATATTTGGTATATAGAAGATAGAAGGAAACACAATCAGGATTTAAGAGAGGGGAGGGGGAAAAAGAACCAACCACTACTATAAGAAGAACAAAATATGAATACTAATATAATATGTATGAGAATATATACTAATGGACTATGTGAAAGAATATAATAAAATATGTTTAAGAATATAAATGTAGGGAAATGGGACAAAAAGTGTGTGTATGCTTTCAAAAGAAAGCTTTCACAAAAGCAGAACAGTCAGGCTTTAATACAGGGAAGGGGGGGGCAACCAACCCAACCACACACTCCAAAATTCAAAAATAAAGTTTATATTAAATCAAAGTAAGGGGAAAACACAGGGCAAACTAAGCTACAAGTCAGAAAGAAGCAAACAAACACACACACGCGCCAAACTAAACCTATATTAAATTAATCTATCTCCAAAGCAGGAGCACTAGCTAAGTAAGTGTTCCCTCCACGAACGCCAACCCACAAAGAGACACAAAACAGAAAGTTCTCAGGGTGGGTCTGCCTTAGTCCCCCCTCCAACGCTGGGATTGGAGGAGGATGCTTTCTGAGGAGATGAATTCTCATCAGGATTGGGAGTTGAATGTGCCTGTCATCGCTTCCAAAAAAATAATAATAATAAAAAAAAAACACCCAAACCCCGATTTTTAAAAAAATATTGCACGTGAACCACAGCACGCAGAAAGTTGAGAGTGGTCTCAAAATGACCCCCATCCACGACTCTCTGTGCACAAGAATTTTCAGAACGATAGCTTAAACCCCCCCCCAGTTATCCCCGATTCTTTCCCTCAATGCAATCCTATGGGCGAAAAGCCGAAACGCCGTTTGAGCCCTGCGGTTAACCCGATTTTTAAAAAAATATTGCACGTGAACCACAGCACGCAGAAAGTTGAGAGTGGTCTCAAAATGACCCCCATCCACGACTCTCTGTGCACAAGAATTTTCAGAACGATAGCTTAAACCCCCCCCCAGTTATCCCCGATTCTTTCCCTCAATGCAATCCTATGGGCGAAAAGCCGAAACGCAGTTTGAGCCCCGCGGTTGACCCGATTTTTAAAAAAATATTGCACGTGAACCACAGCACGCAGAGAGGTGAGAGTGGTCTCAAAATGACCCCCATCCACGACTCTCTGTGCACAAGAATTTCCAGAACGATAGCTTCAAAAACAACGTAGTTATGCGCGATTATTTGCCGCAATGCAATCCTATGGCGAAATGTTTTCAAGATGGCGACCGGAGCGCTCCGACTGAACTCGGAGCTCCGAAAAATGGTCGCTTCTCTTCGCCTTGCTTCTAGGGGGTCCGCGGTCCGCTCCTACTCCGCCTCTGGGTAAGGCGGAGCAGGCCAATCCGCTACTGCTTCTACGCTCCTAATCGGAGCGGAGCACATCCCTACTAAAAAGACAGCAAAGGTAATTTTTAATGTATTGCTGTTTAATACGGTAGATAATCGTTTTGCGTTTTCTATCAGAGGTAGGGGATGCTTGAGGAATTTGATCTTTCTGAAGCGGATCATGTAGAGAAAGCCACATAGAGGATGCAGCAAAATCAGCAACAGTAACAACAACTTTGATAAACAGAAGTAATTGAAAACAGGCTACACAAAATGTAGCTGCAAAGAAAACTGAACAGGTAGCAGACAGTAGGGGTGTGCACAGACCCCCCCGCTCCACCCCGCGGGCCGATCCGAAAATTTCGGATCGGCCCGCTCCGCTCCACGCCGCTCCGCCCATACTCCGCTCCTCTTCGCCACGGAGTTCCGGCTCCGAATTGGAGCTCCGCAATGGAGGGGAGTGGCGCCAGGTAAGGCCGGGAGAGGAGGGCACGAGGTTTACCGGGCCCTGCCGCCATCGCCGCCTGTGCAGCGATGGCGGCAGAGCCCGGTAAGGGACCAAGGGAAAGGGGGGCCTTACCTGCCTCCGTCCGCGGTCCGTTGGCATCTTCAATTGAGCCCGCGGTTCAACCAGGAAGTCTGGGCCGCAAGTGGCCCAGACTTCCTGGTTGAACCGCAGGCTCAATTGAAGACGCCAACGGACCGCGGACGGAGGCAGGTAAGGGAGAGGAGGGCGGGGGGTTACTGGGCCCTGCCGCTGTCGCCGCATGGGCGACAGCGACAGCGGCAGGGCCCGGTAAACCCCACTTACCTTTCCAACGGAGCTCCTGAGCGAGGCGAAGGATCCGCCTTCACCTCGATCCTCTTCGCCACGCTCCGCCGGCCCCCCAATCTTCTTCGCCTCCGCCTTAAGGGCAGGCGAAGCCCCCCGCTCCGCTTCTAATTTGCCGGTCAAATTAGAAGCGGAGCACATCCCTAGCAGACAGCACAGTGTCTGAGTGCTCAAACAAGCACTTCCTGCTATGGCAAGCTGGGAAGACCAATGCACTACACTTTGCAAATTCTGATAAAAATTGACCTAAATAGTTATCTACCAGCTTTGCATTTCCTCAACGTTCTAGCACAGATCTCCGTTTGCGCAAATATCAAAATACGTTCACAATACAATCCTATGCCCACTTACCAGGGAGTAAGTTTTATTAAACTCAGTGGGACTGACTTTTGAGTAGACATACATAGGATTGTGAATCTGGCTGTAATCTTATGTGCACATACCTGGGAATAAGGCCCACTGAACACAGTATGACATACCTCCAAGAAAACATGCACAGGATGGCACAAAATGCACATTTTGAGAGAAAATATAATAATAATAATAATAATAATAATAATAATAATAATAATAATAATTTCCCACCTCTCCCTCTGGATCGAGGTGGGGTACAACACAAATGCAAACACCATAAAATACATATAATTTAAACATTTTAAATTAATACCTTATTAAAAGCGGCACATTATGAAAAGGCATCCTAAAATTCCACTGGGTAGGCCTGCCGGAAGAGATCAGTCTTTATGGCTTTCTTAAAATCCGGAAGACTGTTAAGTTGACGAATCTCTCCCATCAGGTCATTTCATAATCTGAGAGCGGCAGAGGTAAAGGTCCTCTGGGTAATAGTTGTCAGCCTTGTTTTTATTGACTGGAGTAAATTCTTCCCAGAGGACCTGAGTGTGCGGGGCGGATTGTACGGGAGAAGGCGATCCCGCAGGTAGCCTGGACCCAAACCATGTAGGGCTTTAAAGGTGATAACCAACCCTTTATACTTCACCCGGAGACTAATTGGCAGCCAGTGAAGTGTATCTTAAGAGGAAAGATGGTTAGAAATGTGTATCTTGAGAGAGCATATGTTTAGAAATATGTATTTGAATGTGATTTTTTTGTGCAGATTTTTTAAAATTGCAGATTAATTCATGATAGGATGAAACAGGGATGTTGAACGTGTGCAAAAGTGATGCAGACCAAAACAGACTGATTCACCTATCTCCATTCGGAGTCTTTTTACACATTTGAAAACTGTCAGCATAGCCTTCCTTAATCTTTTTTCCTCTCCACTAAACTTATCCCATATCCATACCCTTGTAAGATTCTCCTTGCAGATGCTTCATCTACTTGTCAGCTTCTCCCTGAATTCATTCCAACTTGCCAACATCCTTCTCGAATTGGGGTTGCCAGAGCTGAACTCAAAACTACAGGGAAGGGCCGTGTCCTTCGTCTCTGGAATCATGTGCAGCAATCCAGTCATATGCTTTCCATTGAGATTTCCATACTGATTCCAGTAGCTGCTGCAAAATGAGTGCGCTTGGCAGAAAAGGATTCACCTCCTTTTAAAGCTGATCTCCAGTTCCACTTGCTAAAACACTACTTTTGAATCCCAGCAAAAACAGACCAGTAGATGCCTCTCATGATGTTTGCATTTGCAGGCCACACTCAGGGCCTTGCTAGACCTACCTTTAAATCCAGACATCAGATGCGATGGGGAAATAAAAGCCCCGTCGCGTCCTCCATTTTTTAAAAAAAGTTAAAGGGGCCATGTGCGCAGGAGCACACCAACGAAAAGGTAGATCTTATTTTTTTAAAAAAAGGGGTTCCCCGCTGCCCCCTGCCCTGATTCTCCCCACAATGTCTGATGCCCCCTGTTTGCCCTCCACTCGCCCACTTGCTTGCTCACCTGCTGGCTTGCCCCCCACTCGCCCAGTCGCTCACCCCCGTGCTCGCCCGCCTGTCTGCTCGCTCACCCCCCTGCTCGCCCACTCGCTCGCCCCCCGCTCACCTGCTCATTCGCCCCCTCGCTCGCCCATCTGCTCACTCGCCCGTCTGCTCAGCCCCCCTGCTTGCCATGTCCGATGCCCCCTCCACCACCACCATGGCTGTGATCTCCCCACCCTGGCTCCGCTCTTCCCCCCATCTCTCCTGCAGGGTCCGCTCTTTCCCCCCCTGGCCCCCATCACTCCCCCCCATGATTCCCTCACCCCCAGCCCAATGGGCACAGTGCGCAGCTTCTCCCGGCTACTTGTAACAAGCAGCAGGGAAAAGCCGCGGAACCAGCTAGACTTTCTGCAGCCCCGTTCTCAGCCGTTCTCACAAGTGGATCCGATTACCCCGGGTCAAGAGAGGGTTTAGCCTGGCCAGACCCCGGGAACCCCTGTGCGTCATCTGCATGCACAGCAGGGAGCCCGGGCCTTGCAACTGGCTAAACCCTCGTCTAGGAAGGCCCTCAGTCACAATTTATATCATGGCTTGTTGCTTTAGTCATGAATTCTCTGCTGATAGCAAACAAACCATGGTTTGTTTATACTATTTCTGGTTTGTTTCTCTTTCACTCATACTGTGGCCTTCAGAATGGTTTTTATATTCAGCCGGCTCTTGCTGGGTGCCACTGTTTCAGCAGTGCAAACAAATCCAGGAGGGATAAAGGATGGTTCTGGGTTCAGACATCACAACAAGCCATGGTTTAAGCCAGCCAGACAACGAACCATGGCTTCTAGTTGTAGTTTGTAGCTGGTTTGTTTGGGGTGGGGGATGGGTTCAGAGACAATGACAAACCTAATTTCCACAAACCACACTATGGCTTAGTATTATATGTGACCCAGGATGATATCTGTGGTCATGGCTAAATCAGGTGATATCCTGGTGATCGCCCCAGGATCATCCCTGTGCATCCACATGATGCACAGGGCATCCCGGGAACAGAGAGGGATGATCCCTCCCTTTCCCCAGAATATTGGCAGGCCCTTTCCCCCTGCTTTTTCTGCAGTCTCAGGATGTGTCCGGGCATCATGGGTTGTCCTGGCTCCTTGTGAGTAACCGTGAGGAGCCATGAACCAGGCATAGGGCACAGAGGTGGGGGAGGGCAAGGGTTTGGGTTTGTTTGTTTGTTTGTTTTTGAAAAAAAACACTTACCTTTCATTTGAGCACTCGTGCACTCGTTTTCCTTTTTTAAAAAAATCAAAAACAAAATGGCAGCCGCAATGTCACACACTGTGTGTAGACAAGGGTGACGATCTCACAATCATAAAATCATGAGATCGTCGCCCTCCAACCCCCTCGACTAGCCATGGCCTGTGTTGTTGGGCTGGACCATTTTGTATAGAACTGCCTTATACTGGGTCAGATCATTGGTCCATCTAGTCCAGAATTGTCTACTTTAACTGATCAGCATTTGCTACTGGAAGGCCATTTTGGAGAAGCTGCGGATTGAACCAAAGACCCTCACCATGCAAAATATGTGTCCTACTAACCTATGACTCCTTTCAGACCTCCATGTTAAAAAAGATCAACAACCCTCCCTGTACATTTAAAACTAAACTATCATGTTGGGTAAAAGGTTAGCTAAAAAATTTTTTGGCCAGATTGGTTAGCTTGGTGGGGGTTTTTTTGCAAATGGGGAAGGCCAAACAAACATTTGATCTCCCATCTGTATGCCAAAGGTCTTAGGTTCAGTCTTCAGCATCTCCAAAATTGACTTCTAGCAACCGCCAGTGCTACCAGTCCAAAGAGACCACACTAAAGCTACAGCTGAGCAACAGATATGTGAAATAAAGCTTCTTTCGTCAGGCTTTTTGTTCCTCTTTTGCTTTTGATGGGACTTGAAGCCCTCTCTCTCTACACACACACACACACACACACACACACACACACACACACACAGGTAGAGCACCTAGTAAAATTGGCTGGAATATATCACTTCACCCTGCTGGAAGAATTTTTCAAGGTTGAATATGTACCTTATGGGAGGGGAAATCCCAACAAATGGTAAAGTACCACTTCAAAGAGATGACTAATCCAGAGAAGGCTAGACCATTGTATGTGTATGTGTGTGTGTGTAGTTAGTACAGTAGAAGCTGTACTACATGATGTACTGTTTGTGTAGTCAGTTTGCTACACAAATACATCCACAGCTGCTCAAGATGCTGAATTTGTCTGGGGCAACTGTAATGATGACTGGTCTTTTCCCTCAAGGACACAGACAAGACAATGATAAACCAGGTCTCAAAGCCTCTCTTGTCCCAGGACAATTTTGGGGATGATGGCTCCCACCCATTCATTCCAGGCAAAGTGTGAACCAAACTCTACTGCTGTCAATATTCAAGCAACAAAGAAATGCTATCTTTCTAATAGGGCTGTGCTTTGCTCCGCTTCGGATCGCGAAGCAAGAGCGAAGCGATATGATCCGCCTCCACCAAAAGCAGATCCGGATCGGGGCAGGGTTTGCGTCGATCTGGAGCTCCAGAGGCAGGTAAGTGGGGGAGAGGGGGGCTCACCTGGCGGTGGCAGCGCAATCCATGCGGTGACAGCAGCAGAGCTAGGTAAGGGGGAAGGGGGAGAGGGAAGCTTACCTGCCTCCGGTGCCGGCTTCAAGTGAGGGCCAAGCCTCAAGCCAGAAGAGCAGACCAGAGCCTGCTCTTCAGGTTTGAGACTGGCCCTCATTACAAGCTGGTGCTGGAGGAAGGTAAGTGTGTGTGTGGGGGGGCTTACCAGCTCTGCTGCCACAGCTGCAGTCCGTGGAGCAATGGCAGCAGAGCCAGATAAGGGGGAGGGGGGCTTACCTTTCTCTGGTGCTGCCTGCTCTACCAGTTTGAGGCCTGTCCTCATTTCAAGCAAGCACTGGAGGAAGGTAAGTGGGGGGGGGGAGGGGGACTTACCTGGTTCCGCCGCTGCCACTGCAGTCCATGCGGCGACAGTGACAGAGCCAGGTAAGAGGGCAGGGAGGAGGGGGGCTTGTTCGGCCCCCATTTTGTCCCCATTTACCTGCCTGCATTGTCCACTGCGGAGGCAAGTAAGTAGGGAAGGAGGGCAAAATCTCGATCTACCCCTCCGGATCTCGCTCTGTGGAGTGGAGCTGGGGAGGGGCGGATCGACCCAAAACAGTTCGGGCCCGATCTGAAAGTTCCGGATCGGGCCACGAAGTGGTTCGTGGGGGTCCGCGCACAGCCCTCCTTTCTAATTTGCAGATATTCCTTTCACTCTATGCAGTTTTCTGTCTCTCATGCTTAGTTATAACTAAGTAAGACAGTTGACATGTCAATTCTAAGATAATCTTCGCTGTGCTTTATATTAATGACTTGATTACTTCCCTTTTTCCTTTTCTCATCTGGGTCATTTATGAAGTTGAAATACAGGGATGTGTAATTAGTAGAACCTGAGCATTTAACACCTTGTTTCAAAGTAAGTCACCTATTTGCTCTATCATTTCTGCTTCTGCCTTACTGCATGATTATAAGGCAGCCAATTAATATTTCCAGAGTAGGAGCACATCACACCTGCGGCGTGGTAATTATCTTTCTTTATTTTTAAGTATGAACCCAGACTTTTCAGAAGAGCAGGTAACAACATAATTATTAACCACACAAGAGTTATAAAAAAAGGATGTTGTAATTTGTTGGGTTTTATTTCTAAAATGGATTTATTGATTCCCTGCCCACTGATTCTCGATTCCTATATGCTTATTAGAACATGAAAAATATGTTCTACTTGTGGAATTATTATTATTGTTGTTGTTGTTGTTATTATTATTATTATTATTATTATTATTATTTTCATTACTATACTATCCCATAGCCAAAGTTCTCTGAGTGATTCATAACAATTAGAAATATAGCACTATGAAAGTAGTATGAAAGCAGTATATAAGAGGCAGGAGCTACACTACTGCTTTGTAGAATCATAGAATGATAGAATCATAGAATAGCAGAGTTGGAAGGGGCCTACAAGGCCATCTAGTCCAACCCCTGCTCAATGCAGGAATCCACCCTAAAGCATCCCTGACAGAGGGTTGTCCAGCTGCCTCATGAAGGCGTCTAGTGTGGGAGAGCCCACAACCTCCCTAGGTAACTGATTCCATTGTCGTACTGCTCTAACAGTCAGGAAGTTTTTCCTGATGTCCAGCTGGAATATGGCTTCCTTTAACTTGAGCCAGTTATTCCGTGTCCTGCACTCTGGGAGGATCGAGAAGAGATCCTGGCCCTCCTCTGTGTGACAACCTTTTAAGTATTTGAAGAGTGCTATCATGTCTCCCCTCAATCTTCTCTTCTCCAGGCTAAACATGCCCAGTTCTTTAAGTCTCTCTTCATAGGGCTTTGTTTCCAGACCCCTAGTGGCATTGAAGTGCACTGACACCTGTTGGGGCCGGTTGACACAGACCATATACTGTTTTCATACCGCTTTCATAGAGCTATATCCTGCTTGGTGATTGTATGTCTGTGATTGTATGTCTTTTTCCCAATCACCTTCCTCCCATAAGTTCTGATGCCGTTTGAGCTCAAAACCCAAAAGAAACCAGATATTTGCTTCTTATTCAACCCCAGTTTAAGATGATCCACACATTTTTATTTCCCCACACTGTTTTCTCGTGCTATGCATCTTGAAGTCGCCTTATGTTGACCATGACCCTGTTGAGTCCAGTCTTTTGCATTCTGCAATGTCTCAGGCTTGGCCATCCCTTTCACCTGAGGTTCTTTGACTGGAGAAGGCCAGACGCTGAACCCAGGATCTTCTGTACGCAAAGCATGTGCACCACCACTGAATCCTGGTCTGTCCCATCAGGCAAGTTTCCTGCTGATCTTTTCTTGTTTTCCCTGGAAGCACATCCCTGTTTTATCAAGTGCTGCCCAGCTTTACAAAAGCAAAAACAAAAGGCTACCTCTGAAAAACTGTCTTTATTTTAAGTTCGAGCTGTGGCAAGCAATAAGAAGAGCAAGAAACAAATGGAGCTTACAGTTCAGGCATCAGCTGTTTCTCTCCCTCCCCCCCCCCCCGTACGTGTGTGAAATCGATTGACTATTTATTGATTAACTCATGCTTTTGTTTTGTTCCCCCCCCTTTCGTTAGACATAAAATATATATCCTGTATACACCAGACGTTCCACTGCACATCATTTTTCACTTTCGCTTGCCTTCACATGAAGGTTGCCCAGAGCTCTAGTCTCTTTTTGCTTCTTGTGAAGTGAGGACTTCAGAAGAAAAGCCGGATTTGGCTTTGTAGAGAAGGAATCAAGTAATAATAATAATAATAATAATAATAATAATAATAATAATAATTTTATTTCTTACCCGCCTCTCCTTCCTGATCGAGGCGGGGAATAACAATAAGTCTAAAATACATAAAATATTGATGAAAAACATAGTTTGTTGTTTATTTGTTCAGTCGCTTCCGACTCTTCGTGACTTCATGGACCAGCCCACGCCAGAGCTTTCTGTCGGCCGTCACCACCCCTAGCTCCCTCAAGGTCAAGCCTGTCACCTCCAGAATATCATCCATCCATCTTGCCCTTGGTCGGCCCCTCTTCCTTTTGTATTCATTCTTAAAACTTTCTAAAACACATACTAAAAGCATCCTAAAAACAACCTAAAATTCCCCTGGATGGGCCTGCCAGAAGAGATCAGTCTTGTTAGCTTTTTTGAATGCTACTAGACTGTCAAGTTGATGAGGCTCCTCCGGTAGGCCATTCCACAGTCTGGGAGCAGCAGAAAAGAAGGTCCTCTGGGTAATACCTGTCAGACTTAGGGTGGCCATATGAAAAGGAGGACAGGGCTCCTGTATCTTTAACAGTTGCATAGAAAAGGGAATTTCAGCAGGTGTCATTGGTATATAAGGGGAACCTGATGAAATTCCCTCTTCATCACCACAGTTAAAGTGCAGGAGCTATACTAGAATGACCAGATTTAAAAGAGGGCAGGGCACCTGCAGCTTTAACCGTTGTGATAAAAAGGAAATTTCCCCAGGTTCTCCATATATACAAATGGCATCTACTGAAATTCTCTTTTCAATACAACTGTTAAAGATACAGGAGCCCTGTCCTCCTTTTTATATGGTCACCCTAGTCAGACTAATTTTGGCTGGCTGACGGAAGTTCTTCCCAGAGGACCTGTGTGTGGGGGGTGGATTGTACGGGAGAAGGCGATCCCGCAGGTAGCCTGGACCCAAACCATGTAGGCCTTTAAAGGTAATAACCAAGCCTGGGATGTTCTACATGTTAACAAAATCAGATGTTAGAGCTACACCCCCACCCCACCCACCCCACCCAGAGGAGAAGTACCCGGTTTCCTAGAGGGTGCCCTAGGTGGTTCTGCCAACTTCCCCAGCCCCCATCCAACTTCCCCAGCCCCCATCCAACTTCCCCTGCCCCCTTCAGCATGAGCTGGGGCCTGTCCTTGCATCTTCTCAATGTAGTTTGCAGGGATTCCAATAGGTTTCGAAAAGGTGATTACAGTTTTGAAAATTCTGTTCAAGTCCCTTGTTCGGTGTGAGTTGAAAATAATCTCTTTCCTTTGTTGCAAGGCAAGGCAGGTATCTGATGAATAGGGGAGAGAGCATTCCAGGGACATTCACGTTGCCTTCTCATGGGATGATTGAGAATCCTATTGGAATGATGGATAGATGGATCTTTTCTCATTAGCATTCTTACACTTTCTCTCCTGGCACATGCAATCAGATGGAGTAATAACTTTGACAAAGTGCCCCACAAGCCTTTGAATATCTAAATGTAGGCCCCAGCTTGTTCTTCCTAGTGGGCCCACCTTAGGCATCCGTTTCTCCTCAGGCATTTACCATTAATGAACAAATGGCTCAGAGAATAACAACATTACAAGGAAACACACATTTCATATTTTACTGCCTCATCCCTCTGGCTGGTTGAGCAATAAATAAGAAGCTTAGGAGCTGGTAAGGAACATTGCTCAAGCAAATATGAAAGTGGCACAACCGGTTCCAGTCAAATGGGTTTAGCTGAGGGCTTGCGTTACACAGTGCAAAGGGTTCTTTGCCTGGCAAGGCAGTCAGCACTGAGCTGGCTAGCTTCATCTTAGGAAGGGATGCTTCAAATATTTCCATTTCTGAAGTAAAAAAATGTATATTTGCTGTTGCAGAGAAATCCTGAGCACTCAGCTGGGCATAGGGTTACATGGCTTAATGGAGGTGTCTACTACACTGGTTACTACAACGTCACTACACTGAGGAATATCAAGCACGTGTAATGGTTAGGAGTCCACTCCATATTTTCCTCATATTCCTAACATCCCAGTATCTGGAGTAGTTCTGACCCAGGCTTTACTTAGGAATCAAGCTCTCACTACACAAGCAGGCAGTCATGAAAGATTCTGGAAGACCTCAATTTAAGTACTTGGCTGATACTAGGGTGACCATATGAAAAGGAGGACAGGGCTCCTGTATCTTTAACAGTTGCATAGAAAAGGGAATTTCAGCAGGTGTCATTTGTATATATGGAGAACCTGGGGAAATTCCCTCTTCATCACAACAGTTAAAGGTGCAGGAGCTATACTAGAGTGACCAGATTTAAAAGAGGGCATGGCACCTGCAGCTTTAACTGTTGTGATGAAGAGGGAATTTCACCAGGTTCTCCATATATACAAATGACACCTGCTGAAATTCCCTTTTCTATGCAACTGTTAAAGATACAGGAGCCCTGTCCTCCTTTTCATATGGCCACCCTCGCTGATACCAAAGTTGTTGTAAGAAAACCATACACTGCACAGACCACTTGCCTGCATTTCCTTGGGTTCCTGAAGAATTGTGCCTCCTATCCTCACAGCAACACTGTCCAAGGCTAGTGATAGAGACATGTTTAAAATACCACCCTATTTGCATGGGGCCATTCATTTACCCCCATGAAAGCAGGGTGAGTTCTTCAGGGAGTATCCTTTATTAGTCCTACATAGAGGAGACCAATTGAAATGAATGATACTTAAGTTAGTCACAGCTAACTTAAATCCCATTCCTTTCAGTGGGTCTACTCTACAGAGGCCTAACATTGGATATTACCATTAGGGTATGTCTATACCAGCCCTAAATCCTGGGTTAGTCCTTGAATTGTCCCTGTGCACCCACATGATGCACAGGGAATCCCAGGCACAATCCAGGACGGGCAAGGACTTTCCCCCAGGATATAGGGAACTGTGGGGAACCTGACTTTTCTGCAGTCCTGGGACCATCCTGCAGAGTGCGGGCTGCGTGGCCACTGCTCCTAGGTTGTCCCATCTTCCCTGCAAGTAGTGGGGCACTTGAAATGGGCATGGAGCTGCATGGTGGCAGTCCGTGCCCATTGGAGGTGGGAAGAGGGGTCGGGGGTTGTTTTTTTTAAAAAACTTACTTTTGTGTTGGAGCATGTCCGTATAGGCACTGGGGGAGGATTGTGGAAGCTGGTAAGTCAGTGATCCTCCCTCTCCCTCCCCTCCCTCCCTCCCCTCCCTCTACACCTTATGGTGTAGACATACCCTCAGTCATTGAGGGGACAACAACATTCTAAATACTTTTTTGCAGATGGGGTTCTTAACTTAATATTTTTTAAAAAATACAAGGCGTTGTAAACTTATATTCCACTTCTGGTTTCCTGTTGTTGTTTTTAACTTGGAAAATGCTGAGCCACCTCTGCGCAGCAACTGTACTCCTTAACAGAATGTCCAGTGGAAATTGGACAGTGTGGTGTAGTGGCTAAAGTGTTGGACTGGGAGCCAGGAGATCCAGGTTCTAGTCTCCACTCGGCCATGGAAACCCACTGGGTGACTTTGGGCCAGTCACAGACTCTCACTCCAACCCACCTCACAGGGTTGTTGTTGGGAGGAGGATAATGGAAAGGAGGAGGATTATGTACACCACCTTGGGTTCCTTGGAGGAAAAAAGGTGGGATATAAATGTAATAATAATAATAATAATAATAATAATAATAATAATAATAATAATAATAATAATAATTTGTTGATGCCATGAGTGCCAACAGCTTGGATTTTTACAAGTTAAAAAAGCTTTTTTTTAAAAAAATGAAAAACCTCATATTTTATTTGAAATTAAGGTAGTAATTCCAAATAATAATTTATTTGAAAGTATTCGCTTTATTTGAAATATCATCAAAATCCCTCTCCGTAAATCTTCAGGGGCGCTTTCACACCCACACACATGAAATGTATTAAAAGTTGAGCCAAATAGTTTGGCAGGGCTTTCAATGGTCCATCAGCTGTGGTTGTTTGGCTGACAAATTTTGGGAAGGGGAGGCTTGTATTTTATTGTTTTACTCTGTACAGGACCATGTACACTGATGGTGTTATATAAATTATTATTATTATTATTATTAATAATAATAATAATGATGATGATGATAATAATAATAATAATAATAATTTTTCTGATTCTGCATTCCTCAGTCCTCCCTTGAACATTCATATTCATTATTGACACAGATGTTTTAATCTATGCTCTATTTGCATCAACAACCAGCAGTACTGTCACAACATTTAAACACGTACATGACACACCATAGGTAGGGATGGTGGAGGAATGTGTTTAGTTCACATTTCAATATGAATTGATCTAACTTTACACCTTTAAACTAACACACAACCCAAAACTTAGTTATTCTTCAAAGTTCCCACTTCTCTGAATTTTGCAACAGAGTTCTCCAATCAAAACATGCAAGCCAAAATATGTATGTTAGAGAAAATAAGATGCAAATGTAGGAAAATTGCTTGTTAAAAATGTGTATATTTGGCAAAAGCATATGTATAGGAGAAAATGTGCAGGAAAATGCTTATGAATATTCATACAAACTCTCTCTCTCGTTCTCTCTCTCTCTCTCTCCCTCTCTCTCTCTCTATATATATATATATGCACATACATATATCAACATTCAGAACAAACCAAACATGTTATTGCAAAATAAAAAATAAAAATCTTTAAGTAAACTGAACTTGAGATTGGTCAAAAACAGAAACTGAGAGACACCAAAATTGAACCGATTTCTCCATCTATAGCCATGGGTCACTTCTATGCCACCAGCACCAAATATACTTCCTACTCCTATATCCTTTATGGGTGTGGTTAGCACCATCATGCTGATTTAGCAGCATTCTAGGTGGCAAAGCCCAG
Organism: Elgaria multicarinata webbii; assembly: GCF_023053635.1. Classification (NCBI taxonomy): domain Eukaryota; kingdom Metazoa; phylum Chordata; class Lepidosauria; order Squamata; family Anguidae; genus Elgaria; species Elgaria multicarinata. The sequence goes on from NC_086180.1 coordinate 9,646,234, forward strand.
TGGCTTTTGGGGGATGTAGTTCTTTCCCCAAGACTACTACATTTGCAATATGTCTAATATTAGCTAGATCCTCCTCACAGCTTCAACAGAATGCCATAGAAAGTTGAAACACTTCTGTAGCCTGTAGTACAAAAGTCTCAGTCTATGGCCATAGCTAGATGAGGGCTTATCCCGGAGATCACCCTGGGATCATCCCTGTATGTCCACATGACACACAGGAGATCCTGTGAGCAAGGAGGGATGATCCCTCCATTTCCCCGGGATTTTGCCCTACCCTTGTAACCTGGTTTTTCAGCAGTCCCAGGCTGCTCCCGAGACCATGGAACATGTGGCTGGGTGTTGTGGTTTGTCCAGGCTCCTCGTGGTTACTCGCGAGGAGCTGGGAACCACACACGGGCCGCAGAGCTCCTCAGGAGCTCTGCGCCCATCGGGGGTGGGTTGGGGGGAGCGGGGAACTTTTATTTTAAAAAAACCTAACTTTGCGCACGAGCGCTCATGTGCTTCTTCTGTGTGTGTTTTTAAAAAGAAAATGGCGGGTGTGATGTCCTCTCCCTCCAAGGTCATCGTGCGCCATGTGTAAACAGAGGGGGAGATCTCGTGATAAAAATATCGTGAGATCCTCAGCCCTCCGTTGTGCTAGGCCAGGAAGGACTAGCTGAGGCCTATGTTTGGGAAGGATCATCTTGAGCCTCCATCTTGTTGATGTCCAGATGTTAGTGATTCTATTGGAGGGTCTTGATACTTTGTAATTTCAGCTGAGGTCCTACTTATTTCAAGAGCTCTGTGAGAGGAGAAGGTGGTGATGTGTGGGTTAATGGCAAGCTGTTCTATTATCTCAAAACATGGGGCAATGCTATCCATCTCTTTCATCCTCTCTTAAAGCCTCCAAACCGTTTCTAGCAAACCGCTCATGGAGAGGTGATTAAAGAACCGTGAGAAGAACAGCAGGTTTGTTTAATTCTGCCTTTTCATGCTGATGCCCAAACAATGTGAAAACAGTCATCAACAAAATCTGTTTGGTGGAGAGAAATGATTAGCATAAAACTAGCTGAAAAGCTCCCAATTCATCAAGGAGGTCGATTTAGATGAATTTCTATTACGCCGTGGGGAGCCTTCATCGCTAAAATTGAAAAATGAGACGATAAAGAAATGGGTTATTGATGAAGATTATATCTCTCTACCGTTACTTGGTGATAAGAGGTTTCATAGGTGAACTGTGTAAGCTGAAGAGATAGCTACAAGTTATATTTGATTTTTTAAAAAAGAAATTATCACTTTGGATGACCATAATTTCCACTGATACACTCCTTTCAGCTAAAAATCTTAAATGCTTTGGGCCTAATTCTCAAACAAGTGAAACCCCTGTTTACCCACCTGCATCGAAGATCCTCTTAAAAGTGGAGATTATACAAGGTTTCCCCCCCACACACTTCTTTCATCTATTTATTTATGCTTTTAAATTCTTTGGTCCCTGAAGGCTAAGAGCTGGTAAAAACTTTGGAAACAATAAGGCCTCATTTATCATTTATGTATAATTTAGACTATGTTAAGGATGCATTTCTTGGGTTACTATTTTTGGAACCACATTTAAGTTACCTATCCAGCAAGGATAGTTTCGGTCCCACACGGCCCACACGACTAAGAGTTACTTCATAATATTTCCCCCTTTTGTTATTCTGTGTGTTCCAAAAGATTGCATTGAAGGTATCTATAATGCATCACAGGCCTAATCTAGTACATGAAGTTTCACCACCCAGACTGCGGAGTGTTTATGGGTTCCTTCACGGAGCAGAGCTCAGCCTCCAATTCCCCTCCCCTGGAGAAATCCCCACTGTTATCTTTGATCACTGACCAGGAACCAAATAACATCAGGAAAAGTGGATCTGCCCCCTGACATCATTCTGCTTGTGGAGGGCAGCGTAGGGGGGTCACCTGCCCCACCTGCCCAATTAATTGCCTATCACTGGTATAATCCATGCAGGGGGCAAATATTAAACTGCCTTGTAACAGATCAAACCATTTATCATTCTAATCCAGTATTGTCTGTTTAGAATAGCAGCAGCAATTTAGGTTCCGAGGTCTTGCACATCACCTGCTACTACCTGAACCATGACAAATAAACACAAACTGCAGATACCAGGGATGGAACCTGGGATGTTCTCTATTCAAGGAAGGTGTCCTTCCACTGAGTTATGGTCCCTAACCCGACTGTATATATCTGTCCAGAGGAATCTTATAGTCTAAGGCCGTAGCTAGACCTAAGGTTTATCCCTGGATCGTCCAGGGGTCAAACCTGTTCATCTAGGTGACACACAGGGGATCCAGTGCTCAGGCAGGGGCGAACCCTGGATGATCCCAGGATAAACCGTAGGTCTAGCTGTGGCCTATGTCTCTCAGGATCAGCTGGGACTTCAAACAGGAACCTCCTCATTTGTGCCCTGGTGGCCATTGTACTGAGCTACTAGAGACTGTAAAAGCTCTTCCAGCAGGCCTACCCAGTCAATTTTTAAGATGTCTGGCTGTTATTTTAATAATGTATTACTTTTATATGTTTTTAATCAGTTTTATGTATTTTATACTATTTCAGTATTTAATGTTGTTCGATCCAGGGGAAAAGGCGGGTAATATTATTATTATTATTATTATTATTATTATTATTATTATTATTATTATTGACATTTGGGCAGTATTGCACTCCCATGTTCCAGTGTGACTACATCCCCACCACCACCAGCACCAGAGCTTATTCATTCTTCTTGACTTGGGCTAGTCATATATGCTTCCAGGTAAGGCTTGAGTCATGGGCCACAGCTAGACCTAAGGTTTATCGTGGGATCATCCAGGGTTTCCCCTGCCTGAGCACTGGATCCCCTGTGTGTCACCTAGATGAACAGGTTTGACCCCTGGATGAGCCAGGGATAAACCTTAGATCTAGCTATGGCCTTGGTCTAGGCCAGCCTTCCTCAACCTGGGGCGCTCCAGATGTGTTGGACTGCATCTCCCAGAATGCCCCAGCCAGCTGGCTGGGGCATTCTGGGAGTTGTAGTCCAACACATCTGAAGCGCCCCAGGTTGAGGAAGGCTGGTCTAGGCAAAGGCTAAGCTCCAACCTCGTCTTTTTAGCTTCCAGTGTAGCCAGCCTTTCTAATTCCTGTCCCTTCAGGCTGTCAACTCCCTTATCAGTCTGCTACTTACTTACTTCTTTGTTCCACAGTCTTCCTGGCTCAGATCCTTACTTTCTTTTCACTGTGCATGATCTCCTGCGCAACCTCAATGCATGCTTGCTTGGCTCTACCTACCCTTACAGTTCCTGACCTGCCAGGTTCCTAACTTTCCACTCTTCACATTCTCTGCTGCTTATAAAGAGAACCAGTGCCAGAGGATGATGGACTCAGACTACCATTCTTCCCATTGTGTGACCAAAAAGGTCAGAGTCAGAATGAGAGAATGCTTCGTCTGCACAATTTGCATCTTCCAGATTAAGAAGGCCCACTGCTTAAGAACCTGCCAAATTTAGAAGTCAGCACTGCCAGCAGTCGAATGCTAACAATATTTATTGGACTTGAGGTGGACCATGGGCATGTCTACACCAGCCCTATATCCCAGGATCGTCCCAGGATCGTTCCTGTGCATCCACACAGGGTAGAGTGACCATATGAAAAGGAGGACAGGGCTCCTGTATCTTTAACAGTTGTATCAAAAAGGGAAGTTCAGCAGGTTTCATTTTTATATAAGGAGAACCTGGTGAAATTCCCTCTTCGTCACAACAGTTAAAGGTGCAGGTGCCCTGCCCTCTTTTAAGTCTGGTCACTCTAATATAGCTCCTGCAGCTTTAACTGTGGTGATGAAGAGGGACTTTCACCAGGTTCTCCATATATACAAATGACTCCTGCTGAAATTCCCTTTTCTATGCAACTGTTAAAGATACAGGAGCCCTGTCCTCCTTTTCATATGGTCACCCTAACACAGGGGATCCCAGGAGCAGGCAGGGACGATCCCTCCATTTTCCTGGGATAACCCTTAGGTGTAGAAAGGGCCCATGGCTCTGTACTTACCTGCTTCTGAATCTTAGTTCCTGTGAAACGCAGGGAAGACATCACCCCTCATGTCCTGTCTAGTCTGAGAAATAGAACGATGGACTCCGAAGGTCTTAAGTCTGGTCCAGCAGACCTCTTCTTTTGTTCTCATGGTGTACCAAGTACATATTTGTTGCTGCATCTCATGAAAGGAGGACCTACCTTTTGGTCCTTGTGTTGACTGAATTGGTATGCGCCAACAGGCCTCATTTTACTTCCATATTTTTGTAATGCTAGTACACAATTTACTTGCCAAATGGAAAGTTACCAAGTCTTTGAGTGGATGTTGAGATTCATTCATTCCTTTTTTTTCTTTTCTTTTTTGGAAGATTCTTCCAGGTTGTATTACCTTCCTCTGCATTGATTTCTCATCCACAGGTGCTGATTGAGTACTTATGCACTTGTTGGCATGCAGAAGAGTACAATTTAATTCCCTTTCTTTCCCTTAAGTGTTCTTTCCAGTCTCCCACTTTGCTCACATAGCTGTTGCGATGCCTGCCTGACTTTGACTATGTCTTTCTGCATTTTTTTCTGGTGTGATTGTTTAAAAACGCCACACAGAGACACTTTCTTTTCCGATTTCATTTTGAAATCCTTCTCACATGTGAACGCCTTTGGCAGCAGTCAGCAGAAGGCTCTGTTCCCTTTGTTTTTGAATCAGATCAGACTCCGAAACCAGGGAATTGTCGGATTACATTTTAAAAGAGAAATTGACAGGCTAAAGAAACACTGATTCAACCCAAACTACAATGGTGGTTTCTGCAAGTACAATATGTGGCAGTGCCTTCTATATATCCACTGTATTAGTAAGTATTTGCATATGTAAATACAATATTGGGCAAAAGGCGGGATACAAATTAATATAATAATAAGTCCAATGCATATGTGGTATTTGGGCTGACTATTCATAGTATAGAATATTTATTTATTTATTTATTTAAAACATTTGTATCCCGCCCTATATCATTAAGATCTCAGGTTGGCGTACAGATAAACGCATACAGTATAAAACAATAAATACACACAGCTAAAAACAAATTAAACCATGAACCAACTTCAAACAATATATAATTTAAAAGCAGTAAAAGCAATTAAAACAGTTTAAACAATGTGCCATCTTAGTGAATTTAACCATTAAAAGCTTTCTTAAAAAGCCATGTTTTTACTTGGCACCGGAATAACATCAGCGTTGGCGCCAATCGGGACTCCAAGGGGAGGGCATTCCACAGCCAGGGTGCCACAACAGAGAAAGCCCTCTCCCATGTCCCACCGTAGTGTATGCATTGCGTTGGTGGGATGCAGAGAAGGTCTCCACCATCAGATCTCAAGTCTTGGGCAGGCATATATAAGGAGAGGCGTGCCATAACACAGGCTCTGAACACCAGGCCTGGCCGCGGCTACTCCATGCTCAAGCCAAGCACCACCGCTTGATACGCCTGAGGCAAGGGATAAAAACCACCTTCCTCCAAACTATGTGGAGAAAGGGGTTAAATGGAGAAGGATTTCAATATATAAAATAAAACACTGTGAGTTATATGTTCTGAGGTGAATTATTGTTAGAGTGGGTGCTAAATGTGTAAACTTCAGCTGATAAATGCCAAACAGACACGTGGGATTTTTGTGGTAGTTAAAAACAAAATAATTAAAATTTATTTTTAAAAGTTCACAACCTTTGTTTCAAATAAAACATTTAAAAACCGTTTTGAAACCTTTCATCCAATCCTTTCACTCTTTCACATACACACTTTCCTTTCTCTCGCACAATCACTCTTGAGCTTTCTTTATTATCTGTATTCATCAACTACGTGCACACCACACTCCAAAGACACCACTCTCTACCCTGAACCTCAAATTTCCCAGAACTTAAGTACTCTAAACACAGAGAGCACTAAAGACTCTAAGAGTACCTAACAAGTCCTCCCTCCCAATCCCTCAGTCATTCCCTTATATATCACTCCTCCCACTCCCAAGACATTCTCACTCCGCCCACTCAGGCTAACATTCTAAACTCACCACAGACTTACAAACAGCAGACATACATTTGGGAACTGACTTGTGGGGTGTAACGCCACAAGGCGCTCTCTCAAGTATCAAGGTCCCAAGCCATTTAGTGCTTTAAACATCATTATCAACACCTTGAATTCTGACCGGAAGCATATAGGCAGCCAGTGCAATTTCTTTAAGACCAGTGTTATGTAGTCCTAACATAACTGGTTAAACAGTCTACCTGCTGCATTTTGCACTAGCTGCAACTTCTGACATAAGCTTGTGAGCTATTACCTAGGCTAGGGTGGGAAGAGGGAAGATCATGGGCCATCAAAGAGGCCATTGATTGGCCAATCTGTTGGAATGACCATTGATTGGCCAATTTCTGTTGGAATGACCATTGGTTGCTAGGATTCTAGCAAACAATCCTGACTTATATGGACCTTGGTTGTGTTTCTTCACAAAGATTACACACTCAGCAACGTTGGCTCCAGGTATTTGAGGACCCTTGGCCAGCACACCTTCAACGGGACCCCTCCCTCAGGGGTCCCGTTGGGGCGGGGGCGGGGGGCTGGCCTACCTGGCGCTGTCGGTGGCGCCATCCATGCAGTGGTGGCGGCAGCGCCAGGTAAGGAAGCAGGGAGGAGGGACGCTTACCTGCCTCCGTCACAGGCTTCAATTGAGGCCCCAGTTGAAGCCGGAAGTGAAGGCCGAGGCCTCTTCCAGCTTCAACTGGGGCCTCAATTGAAGCCCGTGATGGATGCAGGTAAGTGGGCAAGGGTGGTGGCTTATCTTCCGCTGCTGCCTCCATCCATGTAGCAACGGCGGCAAAGCCGGATCTCGCGCCGCGGAGCAGAGCGGGAGACGGATGGAGCGGCGCGAAGAGGATCGGGCCCGATCCGGATTGGGGGGTCCGTGCACACCCGTAATCCTAACCATTAAGAGATTCTGAGTATGTAATTATGGCGTGTAAATATTGAACTTGGTGGTAAACTCCAGTGGCTTAAATAAAATTGTAGACCATCAAAGTTTGCTCACCATTGATTTGGGAAATGTCATTGTTGGCCAGTGATGACAAATGGGTCCTTTCAGGGGTGGGGAAGACCTCTTGTTAACCTGGATCAATGGGACCCAGGATTTAAAAGGTCTGAGAACAGTAGACTAGTAGAATGGAAGGTTTATTTATTTTATTTATTTATTTAAGTATTTTTATGCCGCCATTCAGCCAAAAAAGGCTCTCATGGCGGCTTACAAAAGTATTTCTTGACAGTCCCTGCCCACAGGCTTACAATCTAAAAGACATGACACAAAAGGAAAGAGGATTGGGAGGGAGGAGGAGGAGGAGGGGGAAAAGGAAAGCCAATTCAGGCACTACAATCTTAGTTGCAAAGTTCAGCAGTTACAGTTGACAGCAGGAGGGAGGGGGCTCTCAGCTGGAGCTGGACCCAGGCACGGTGGAGAGGGGCCTGGCTGCTGCTTCCTCCCTCACTGGTGGCCTCTCCAGAGACAGTTGGTAGCAGGAGGGAGGGGGCTCTCAGCTGGAGCTGGACCCAGGCACGGTGGAGAGGGGCCTGGCTGCTGCTTCCTCCCTCACTGGTGGCCTCTCCAGAGACAGTTGGTAGCAGGAGGGAGGGGGCTCTCAGCTGGAGCTGGACCCAGGCACGGTGGAGAGGGGCCTGGCTGCTGCTTCCTCCCTCACTGGTGGCCTCTCCAGAGACAGTTGGTAGCAGGAGGGAGAGGGCTCTCAGCTGGAGCTGGACCCAGGCATGGTGGAGAGGTGCCTGGCTGCTGCTTCCTCCCTCACTGGTGGCCTCTGCAGTGACAGTTGGTAGCAGGAGGGAGGGGGCTCTCAGCTGGAGCTGGACCCAGATATGGTGGAGAGGTGCCCGGCTGCTGCTTCCTCCCTCACTGGTGGCCTCTGCAGTGACAGTTGGTAGCAGGAGGGAGGGGGCTCTCAGCTGGAGCTGGACCCAGGCACGATGGAGGGGTGCCTGGCTGCTGCTTCCTCCCTCACTGGTGGCCTCTGCAGAGACAGTTGGTAGCAGGAGGGAGGGGGCTCTCAGCTGGAGCTGGACCCAGGCATGGTGGAGAGGTGCCATTGTGGGATTAAGACACAATAGCTGGGAATGATGGGAGTTGTAGTCCAACACATCTGGAGGGCACCAGTTTAGGGAAGGATGGATTAAACAGTAGCAAATGTCCAGTGAAATTGGGGCGGGGGCAGAATATTGTTTTTAAAACATCACCACTCATCCATAAGGATCATGAGGCAACTAAGCAAGTTAAAACTCGTGATGCCACCAAACTTCATAAATTAGTCTGCTCACTGGTTGAACTTAAGAACATAAGAAGAGCCATGCTGGAACAGACCAAGCCCTGCAGATCATTTCCCTAACTTTCTGGATTTTTGCACAAATTTAGTAATTCAAAAATATACCCCCAAAAGCTGAAAATGTGCATTTCTTTCTATCGACTGGTGTTTTTTTTGGGGGGGGGGATTTGCACATTTCCTGAAATGCAAATTCATGCAACTGCAAATTTGCACAAGTGTGAATTTATACAAATTTGGAACAAAAACAAAATCAGCAACCTCATTCCATCAATGAATGGACGACAGAATGAAAAGTGCCCAACAATCCATTCAATAAAGATAGAACAGATTTCACACAATCTGTGCATCTTTAGTAACACAGAGTGATAACAGGACCAGAGTGATAACAAGGACCAGAAGGTTCGAACATATAAGACCCACTCTGGCCTGCTTGCATTGGCTGCTTGTATGTTTCCAAGTCCGATTCAAGGTGCTGGTTTTAATCTATAAAGCCTTACATGGCTTGGGACCACCATACCTTACGCCTGGAACGTTCTTCCAGAACATTTGCGAACTACAAGTTCAATCGCAATTTTTAAAGCTCAGCTAAAGACTTTTCTTTTTTCTAAAGCTTTTAAAACTTGATTTTGATCTTACTCTTATACTGTTAGTTTTACTCTACCCTGTGCCTGTTTGGTGCATTCTCTTCCCCTTCTTATTGTTTTATTATGATTCTATTAGAATGTAAGCCTATGCGGCAGGGTTTTGCTATTTTATTGTTTTACTCTGTACAGCACCATGTACACTGATGGTGCTATATAAATAAATAAATAAATAAATAAATAAATAATACTGTGCTCAACATACAAGGTCCTCCTCTGGGTGCCTACTCCGAGGGAAGCTTGGAGGATGGCAACAAGAGAGAGGGACTTTTCTGTGCTGCCCCCCCAATTGTGGAACAATCTCCCTGACGAGGCCTGCCTGGTGCCAACATTGTTAGCTTTTCGGCACCAGGTCAAGACTTTTCTCTTCTCCCAATATGTAATATGTAATTAGCCTGGGTTTGTTTTTGTATGTTTCTGTGGTTTTAAATTTCTGTATAGTGTTTTTAAGTGTTTTTATCTTATGTAAACTGCCCAGAGAGCCTTGGCTATGGGGTGGTATACAAATGTAAATAATAATAATAATAATAATAATAATAATAATAATAATAATAATAATAATAACGTGAGCAAGGAGAGAGAAGATGATCTTGTCCCATCAATGCAACTCTAGATTGAATGTTTCCAGCTACTTTCCCCCCATCTTTCAAGAGTCCATTAGATATAGTGTGTATTTACCACTCCACATTAACATTATTTATTGCATATTTTCATAAGAATGCCCAACTTGCAAAAGTAATAGGAATCACTTTCTTTTATACAGCAACTGATCTATAAAAGTATTAGGGGTGTGCACCGACCCCCGATCCTCTTCGCGGCCGATCTGCAAATTGCGGATCAGGCCCGCTCTGCCCCGCCTCGATCCGCCTGGGGGCCACTCCGCTCCGCTGCGGAGCTCCGGCTCCGAATCGGAGCTCCACAATGGCGGGGAGTGGCGTCAGGTAAGCCACCCTCCCTCCTCCCGCTTACCTGTGTCCATCGCGGCCCATCCCAGCTTCACTAGAGCTCGTGGCTTGCGGCCTACACTTCCTGGTTGAGCCGCAGGCTCTAGTGAAGCTGGGATGGTCCACGATGGACTCAGGTAAGACCCTCCTCCCCCTTGGTCCCTTACCTGGCTCTGCCGCTGTCGCCGCATGGGCGGCGGAGGCGGCAGGGTCAGGGAAACCCCCCTCCCTCCTCTCCCTTACCTGCGTCTGTCCGCGGTCCCGCGGCTGCTTCAACTGAGCCCGAGGCCTCAACCAGGAAGACTAGGCTGCCTTAAGGGTAGGCGAAGCCCCCCCCCCTCCGCTCCTGCTTCTCCGGTTCGAGGAGAAGTGGAGCACATCCCTAAAAAGTATTTCAAACACCGGCAACCCCACCTCACTTTCAAGGTGGCAACCCAGCTGAAACATCTCCCCCCATTCCTGTTTTCCTCTGCCATCGCCTAATTGCAAACGGTAAATCACGAGGCGGAGATGGAGGGAAATATAGATCAATTTATGAAAGCGGAAGCGAAATCCTAAAAGCAAGATTATCAATCCACCCAGGTGAGTTTCCCAACACTGGAGCTGCATTTCAAATTAACTCTTGTAAATTAACCAGCCCAGGTAAATGCTGTCAACATCTTATCACTGCAATTCACAAGAAAGACCTTCATTATTAAAAATTCTACTTTAAAAACAAACAAACAAATATAGCACAAGATAAGAGAGTTGTGTGAATGATCATTTAGCATTAATCCCAATGACAGCCGATTCTGTTTTGCTATTGAAGTTCCCTTCTGCCTGCACTTTCATTTGGGATGAACAACACGCCTTAATCAATCACATTGGCTCCCACTATAATTTAAATCCGTGGCCCTGTTATTTAGCTATAAATAGCCTACTGACAACCATTTGTTTCTTTGCCTCAACTCCATGGCCTCTGAAAGGATATGCACACAGAGGCAGGTATTACTAGAATTTCATTTCCAATCATTTAACGTTAGAACTTGCCCTGTTCACATTCCTGAATGCAAGTGCATTTTGCGGGCAAAGCTTGCAAATCCCTGTACTTGCAGCCTTGCCCAAGAAATACGTTCATCAGAAAACTGTGTACTTTAAAAAATATATCCATTAAGGGGTGGGTGGGGGATATGCATTTTCACACTTCAGTCAATAGGGGTAAATAGACATTTAGACCATGGCTAGACCAGGCCTCTATCCCGGGATCATCCGTGTGCATCCAAATGACACACAGGGGATCCCGGGAGCAGGCAGGGACAACCCCTCCAATTGCCTGGGATAATCCTTAGGTCTAGCTAAGGCCTTTGTCTCCCCACACATCCTGAGATGGAAGGACACACAATAGGACTTCCATGGTTGTTCTTACTGTGCAGAGGGCAGTGGGGAGGTATACATTTTATGGTCAATGGTTCTATCAAATATTTATGTTGGGACCAGAACCAGCAACTTTTCCTCGGTCACGCCTCCACAGACCACACCAGTCGCTTTAATTAATTGGAATGTATTAACATAAGTAAGTGCATGTACATAAGCTTATCGGTTTCCTCAGTTCAAATGTGTATGGTTGCAAGGCTCTAAGAGTATTGGGTGCCGTCAGTTCGTTCTCACAAGGTTCCACCATACAATACTACTGTTCTCAATGTCAATAACCCGCACCAAGCCTTCCTATACTGTATCTGCCTCTCACACTATCATACACTTCAATTCTCTACTTCTCTTCACAGAATCCTAACCCACACCCTTTTGAAGCCATGGCTAGACCAGGCCTATATCCCTGGATTGTCCCGGGATCATCTCTGTGCATTCAAATGACACACAGGGGATCCCAGGAGAAGGCAGGGATGACCCCTCCATTTGCCTGGGATAATCCTTAGGTCTAGCTATGGCCTTAGTTGCACACCTTTTAAAATTGCACACCCAAATGAGTACTCTTCCTATTCAAATGACGAGGGTGGGGGGAGGCTCACAGTTGGAAGTGAGGCTGACCAAGGTTTGAGGTGGAACTTGGAGGACCATGATGAGATAGAACTTCTCTGATTCTCTCATCCTTACAGGGAGGCACTGGTGCTTGGATACAGTTTCGCTCAGGATCTTGATCTCAGACCCTTCCAGGGGATGAAATAAAGCACCTGAGCCACCTAGGTCACAGCCATCCTAGGGCCCACCTGCCTCAACCAGCAGCTTCTTGGTGCCCTGGGCACCCGGAAGCAAATAGTCATCCCTACTACCGGGAGGCTTTGAAGTGAGAGAAGCTAATAGTGAATGCGCCACCAGTGGTGAAGAAATTAATGAATGTCTTGGTGGACAATGCTGCCATTTTTCTTTCTTACCTAAGATTCCCAAGGGTGAGAGGAGGATGCATTGGCTTCACTCTGATGGTCTTCAGGATTACCACAATCCTGATCTTCTGAATTTAGGGAATGGAAAATGGTGACTGACATCCCCTGAGATATTGTTAGGGTGACAAAACAGATCACAAAAGAACAAATAAACATTGGTCATGTTTCATGAGACATTTTGGTTCAGTTTTAGGGGAAAGGACTAGACGAAAAACAACTTAGCAGAGACAATGGTTATAGCCTGGTCTCTGTCTGCTGCGCTACTTTTCTATTTTCAGGAACAGAGATAGATAGATAGATATTAGGAAAGCATAAAAATTGGCACCTCACACCTACCATCTGAAGGGATGTCCAGCCGGAATCTGGAAGCCAGATTCCGGCTGGACATCAGGAAAAACTTCCTGACTGTTAGAGCAGTGTGACAATGGAATCAGCTACCTAGGGAGGTTGTGGGCTCTCCCACACTAGAGGCCTTCAAGAGGCAGCTGGACAACCATCTGTCAGGGATGCTTTAGGGTGGATTCCTGCATTGAGCAGGGGGTTGGACTCGATGGCCTTGTACGCCCCTTCCAACTCTGCTATTCTATGATTCTATGATTCTATGATATGGTCCATTCTGAACCCTCAGGATTCTACCACTTCATTTATACCTCACTCTGGTGATCTGGTCAAGAGAAAATTCTGCCTGTAGTTCTCAATCAAAAATGGCTGTTCTACACATGCAATCCCTCACTTCTATGGCCTCACGTTCAGGTTAGTCATTATGGGATGGACAAATCCACATACAATCCTCTAAACACTTTCTTGGGAGCAAGACCTATTGGACTTCTCGGCATAAGTTTGTGCTGTAAGTATATTTTCAGCCCATGTCAGTTTGTCATCCCTTCACCCATAGGCTCCCATTTCATCCTCCCATTTCTACATTAATCCATGAGAGAAGTGCATCAGAACATTTGTAGAAGTCAATGGATAGCTATGTTCTCATCAGCACATTAGTCTAGGAAGTTCTGCTTCAACTTGGTCCCCTCTAGATACTTTGGACTACATCTCTCATCAGCAGATCTCATCAATCTGTATTAGAATTTATAAAGATCCTAATTCCTCAAACCTCCCTATTCATAAAGTGGTTTGTCAAGGGGTCATACCTTCTGGTAAATGGAGAATGTGGCTCAGCTGACATCAGGTTATCTCAAGACCAAATTCTCTTATCACTGCTCTCATTGCAAATGGTGACAGTCCAGAAAACAAGAACAAGCCAGCAAACAAAATGTTCTATAGTTACTGATGTCATCAAAATCTATTTGGGGGATGGGGTTTGACAGATTTTCCTAGATTCGCCCCTCCTCCGGATTTCATTCAGTTCCCACTGTGGCACATGACTCAATCTGCAGTGAGTTGGGCCAGTTCACAGATTTGCTGGGCATTTTGTGCGCACAAACACACACACACACACAGAGATTTCTGAGCCATTTGTGCAAATTTCTGAGTCATTTGCAGAAATTAGACTTGACCGCCCCAAAAGAAAACCCAGAGAAAACAATCCCTGAATGAATTGAAAAGCCCACAGCATGGCTTGCAACTGCAAATTGAGTCATACATGCCACAGAACTCTGTCGAACTGAAAAAGGGCTGGTTTTCCCAGCGACGGACATACCAATCTGTGGCTCATTGATCATCATGAATGACTCTCAGCCTGCAATGTGTCATTTAGGAAGGCATTAGCAATGTTTGCTTGACTTTAGGAACATTCCAGACATTGGCAATCTTGTCTCTTTAAACCCACCAAAAGGTTTCTTCAAATAAATAACAGAAGAGTTGATTATTTGAAGACATGAATTGGAAAGGATCTGTGTGACGTCTGTTCTTTGTGGTGTACTTTATTGTAGATGGAGGAGGAGAAACACACTTCGGATGGCTCCAAGGTTTTGTGGGGCAACAGTGCACCCCGTCTGGTATTACCCATTCAGCACCATCCTATCTTCCTCTAACCATGCAAGTCAGGCCATAGCTAGATGGGGCAATATCCCGGGGATCGCCCCGGCGTCGTCCCTGTGCATCCACATGACACACAGGGGAACCTGGGAGCAGGGGAGATGATCCCTCCCTTTCCCCAGGATAAGGCCCTACAGTTGTAGCCCACTTTTTCTGCGGTCTCGGGATGATCCCAAGACTGTGGAACGTGTGGGCAGGCATCACGGTGTGTCCCGGCTCCTCGTGGTTACTCACGCGGAGCTGGGAACCACACATGGAGTGCAGAGCTCATCAGGAGCTCTGTGCCCTTTGGGGGTGGGGTGGGAAAATTGTTTTAAATAAAAAACCTTACAGTTTGCATATGAGCACTCCTGCGCTCTTCTCCTTTAAGAAAACAAACAAACAAAATGGCGGGCGTGACGTCCTGTTCCTCCAAGGTCATCGTGCGCCACATGTAAACAGAGGGAAAGATCTTGTGATAACAATATTGTGAGATCCTCACCCTTTCATCACACTAGACCCATAGGTCTAGCTGAGGCCTAAGAAAGCCTGCGGTACAGGATGACAGAGTTTGGGCTGGTCTCACAACCCCATCAAACGAATTCCACTTCAAAACATGCTTTCCCCCACTTGCTTTCTTCCAATGCAATTCTCTGAATCACACCTGGCAATATATCAAGGCCGTAATGCTGCTCCGTGAAAACCCATGGGAGTCTTGACACTGATTTTCTTGTGCGCTGATGGTACCCAAAGTGCAGATTTCCGACACATTACCGTAGGTGCAATTATTCCCTACGTGGAGCGTTCAGATCTAAGCTATGCAATCTACTGTGTGGGTGAGCCCCACCATCTACACACAAGTGTTCAAGGGAACAACTGTAACTCAAATTGCAAATTTCCCCAAAGAGTTTGCAAAATTATAGTCACAAACTGATCAACAGCACAGATCGCTGTGTGCAATACAGACAACAGTGAGAAAACCAGTTTAGGCCTTACGCAGGACAGCATTACTCACTTGAGATCAAGCAAGCCATACTACTTATTTATGAAGTTTGCACCCTGCCTTTCCATAAAAAGAATGCCCAAGGCAGCTAATAACAGTAAAATCCACAATAAAAAAAGAAATATAACAAACAATATAAGCCATCTAACAATCAAATACAAGCACAGAAAATAGCGGCCCATTAAAAAAAATCATGGAAGTAAAAATAAAGATTAAAACGCAGAGCGGAAGAGACATTGATCAGCTCTATTATGCCTCTTTAAATAAAAAGAAGGCATCTGGTAACTAGGGCCCGATCTACACCAAGCAGGATATGACACTTTGAAAACATTTTGAAAACTGTATATGGAGGCCTTAGCTAGACGGGGCGAAATCCCGGGGCGATCCCCGGAATCAGGGAGGGATCTCCCTTGCCCCGGGATCTCACCCTCCCATTTAGGCATGGATTTTCTGTGGTCTCGGGCCGAAGAATGTGTGTCATAGAATCATAGAATAGCAGAGTTGGAAGGGGCCTACAAGGCCATCGAGTCCAACCCCCTGCTCAATCCAGGAATCCACCCTAAAGCATCCCTGGCAGATGGTTGTCCAGCTGTCTCTTGAATGCCTCTAGTGTGGGAGAGCCCACAACCTCTCTAGGTAACTGGTTCCATTGTCGTACTGCTCTAACAGTCAGGAAGTTTTTCCTGATGTCCAGCTGGAATCTGGCTTCCTTTAACTTGAGCCCGTTATTCCATGTCCTGCACTCTGGGAGGATCGAGAAGAGATCCTGGCCCTCCTCTGTGTGACAACCTTTTAAGTCTTTGAAGAGTGCTATCATGTCTCCCCTCAATCTTCTCTTCTCCAGGCTAAACATGCCCAGTTCTTTCAGTCTCTCTTCATAGGGCTTTGTTTCCAGACCCCTGATCCTCCTGGTTGCCCTCCTCTGAACACGCTCCAGCTTGTTCAGCTTGTTCTGGGTGCCGCAGTTTGTCCCGGCTCCTTGCGGTTCCTCATGAGGAGCTGGGACCAACGCATGTGGTGCAGAGCTCCTCAGGAGCACTGTGCCCATCAGGCATGGGGTGGGGAAGTGGGGAAAGTAAGTTTTGAGTGTGAGGAGGGTGGGGTCACAGCCACCAGTTATTCAAGGCAGGAATTACGCAATTTCCATAGCCGCCATTGTGTGCAGCAATGGAAGCTCCAGACGAGGACTCTGGGTTGGTGTAAAAAAATAAAGAAAAAGCCACTTCCTGTTGATGCTACTGGAATTTTTTTTTTAACTGTTTAATTTACATTCCCCTCACTCTCCACTGTCTTCATTTACCCTTAGTTGATGGTATCAGGAAACTTTGATTAGTCACCTATTTTCATGATGTTATCTCTTTCACTCAGTGATACCGTTAAGCTGGGGTTAACCATGTGGCTGACGCAGGGGCGGAGGAAGAAGTAGCGAATGGGGAATTAAGCTGATACACCCTATTATACAGGCTTTGCCTGGCCGCTCCCCAGAGACCTTGATGGTTAGCCTCCTCCAGGGCCAAAATAAATCAGTCACTATTAGGGTGGCCATATGACCGGATTTGTCCGGGTTTTCGATGGCAAATCCAGGAGGGGGAGGGGAAATCCGGATTTTTTTTCGAAGAGCAGCTCTAATGGGAATTAACAAAAATGCTTATTACACTGTCATTTCTTAAGATAAAGACATGAAACTCGGCTCAATGGTAGCTCTTAGGAAGAGCTTTAGTCATACCAAATTTGAAACAGATCCGTTCATCCGTTGATTTTTTAGGAATTTTTTAAAAATTGAGGTTTTAAAATTATTATTTTTAAAATCGTCATTTTTAAAGTTAAATAGATGAAACTTTGAACCATGATAGAAATTAGTTAGAGCTTTAGCCACACCAAATTTGAAACAGATCCGTTCATCCATTGATTTTTTAGGATTTTTTTAAAAAATTGAGGTTTTAAAATTATTATTTTTAAAATCATCATTTTTAAAGATAAAGAGATGAAACTTTGTACCATGATAGGAGTTAGGTAGAGCTTTAGCCACACCAAATTTGAAACAGATCCATTCAGCCGTTGATTTTTTAGGATTTTTTTTAAAAATTGAGGTTTTAAAATTATTATTTATAAAATCATCATTTTTAAAGATAAAGAGATGAAACTTTGTACCATGATAGGAGTTAGGTAGAGCTTTAGCCACACCAAATTTGAAACAGATCTGTTCATCCATTGATTTTTTAGGAATTTTTTGAAAAATGAGGTTTTAAAATTATTTTTTTTAAAACTGTGATTTTTAAAGGTAAAGAGCTGAAAGTTGGCACCATGATAGCTTTTAGGTAGCGCTTTAGCCGTACCAAATTTGAAACAGATCTGGGGGCAGTAGCAAACCCTGTTAACAACAACAGCAGCTTGCAATGAGTGAAGATACAGTCAGAAAAGATATTTGAGGGAAGGGGAGAATGTAACACACAGAGTATAGCAAAAGCTTCAAAGTACAGCAAAACCTACAAAAGTAGGAGTGAGTGAAGTTAATTTCAGATACATTGAATCTCTCACTTGTTCTTTATTTCAGTGATTTTAGCATTAAGATGTTATGTAGAACAGATTTGTCTTAAATGTATGCAGTAAATCAGACATGTGACCAAGGCTATGTTCGGGTGGGCACGCCCCCTTGGTACTGGACATGCCCCCTTGGGGGCGACCATGTTGTCCTCCTTTTTGGTTTCCAAAATATGGTCACCCTAGTCACTATACAGGTTGCCAAGCTTCTGAATCTGGCCATTCCCATCAGACCACATATGATTGCTTGAATTTTCCTCCTATGTTCTGTTCAAGATCAAATGTTAACACATGTCTCATCCTTGCTCTGATCTTACTCCCTTTTACCCTTGATTTTTATGTATTAAAATGTATTACTAATGATATGTTTTATATGCTTAGGTTATCTTATTGACCTTTTGCTTCAAATAATTGTACCTTTCTTTTTCTGGTCTATTGACTGTAAATAAAGGATTGATTGATTGACAACGGGGAATTAAACGCCATTAAAATGGCGCTGGACAAGGGAAATAATGTTAATGACATTGGGCAGGATTAAACAAAAGAACATGTATATGCACAGCTCCAAAGTGTTTTTTTTTTGGGGGGGGGGAATATTGCTGCCCCATTGAAAAGTGGTGATTCAAAGTTAAGCGTCAAAGCTGCTATGCACAATATGTTGCAATTACCTGTTTGCTTCTCTTCCGTGCCATTTTCCACCCCTTTGAGGAACCACTCCTAAATTATTAGGTAAATTGAATGGAATTAATGTGTAGTCTGATGAAGCCTGAATTTAATCTGTTTCTGACATTCTCATTCCAGCCCATTCCAAAATCCAATTAACTCATGGGGCTGATTAGCGTGACTAGCCGCCGATTTTACAGATGGCAAACATCCTTTACCGCGACAATCTCTTCCATTTCCTCAACTTTAATCCAAATATTACCAAGAGAGTTGACAAATCATTCGAGAGGGATAGGCAGTTTATTCGCTGAGATTACATACTTAGGCATTGTTAAGTGTAGGGGTGGGCCAGGGATTGCTAAAGGGACATCTTTAAAGTTAACAAGACTGATTAGAGATACAATGATAAGAATCACACACGTGTGTGTGTGTGTGTGTGTGTGTGTGTGTGAAATCTCAACATTATTATCTGCAAGGGTTTCCCCCCAACACACACTCCTGTTCACCTTGACATCTGCTCTCTCCATCTGTACGCTGCCCTGAGATCTTAGTGATATAGGGTGGGATATAAATATTTTAAATAAATAATAATAATAATAATAATAATAATAATAATAATAATAATAATAATAATAATAAAAAATTGAATGAGGAGATGTTCTGACCTTGAAGTCAATGCTGGAGCATGGACCACATCCCCCAGTGCATCCCCCAGGTTCTTTTAACTAGCTGAACAATATAAGGAAAAGACAAATGGCTGTTCCTTTTAGCAACTGCACCAGCGGGAGAACCAGTGAGTGGTTGCAATTGTGTAAGGCAGGCTGGGTGGAGCTGCCCTTGAAAACCTGTAGCTGGAAAGCCGGATGAGATATGCTCCCACGAAGGCATCTTTTTATGGTGCACTAAAGCAGAACAGATGAAGAACTAGAGGCTCTCATGTGCTGCAGTGAACTGATGGTTGGAGACCTGGTTGACACCTATGTGTCCATCCCATGGTTAGTGTACACTTGAGACTGATTCATACACAAAGTTTATCATTTTAGTGGCTGCAATAGCAAGGCATGATTCCTGGGCCAGATCTACACTAGTGCTTTTTATCCGTATTGAAGTGCACTGAGAAATGTTGGAGCACATCGTGCATTCTGTATACCTCCTTTCTAGCATAAGACCCTAAGAAGTGCCCTGCTGGATCATAGAATTATAGAATCATAGAATAGTAGAGTTGGAAGGGGCCTATAAGGCCATCAAGTCCAACCCCCTACTCAATGCAGGGGGATCAGACCAAGGGTCCATCTAGTCCAACACTCTGTTCACACAGTGGCCAACCAGCTATTGGCCAGGGATGAACAAGGCAGGACATGGTGCAACAGCACTCTCTCAACCATGTTCCCCAGCAACTGATGCTCATAGGCTTACTGCCTCAAATATTGGAGGCAGCACATAACTATCAGGGCTAGTAGCTGCTGACAGCCTTCTCCTCCAGGAATTTATCCAACACCCTTTTAAAGCCATCCAGATTGGTGGCCATCACTACATCTTGTGGTTGTGAGTTCCATAATTTAACTCTGCGCTGTGTGAAGAAGGTACTTCCTTTTATTTGTCCTGGATCTCACACCAATGAGTTTCATAGGATGACTCCGGGTTCTAGTATTTTGAGAGAGGGAGAAAAATATCTCCCTATCCACATTATTTCCTTCCAGTGTGTATGTGTGATGGTGTGTGTGTGTGTGTTTGTGTGTGTGTGTGTGTATTATGACACAATGTGTAGGCTTGGCCCTGGTATTCAGTACTGATGCTGCCAAATTTCATAATTTGCAGGTTTGTAATACTTACCTTTCTTTTGAGACTGGGCCAATGTTTTTTATGAATTTGCTATTAGGTTCAGAATGGATCATAAGCTTCTAAGCATGTGCAGTCTGTATCTAAACAACACTATTTCTGCACACGCACTGAGTTGGTTGGATTAACTTTTTTCTTACTTATGGCAAGCTGTGAGGATGCCACGTCACCTCACAACCAATCACTCTCTCACCCTTACTCATCAGATTAGATCGGATCTGAGCCACTGTTATTCATAAAGTATTTTCTTTTCTTTTGTCCTGTAGGTAAATGTGTACTTTATTTATTTATTTATTACCTTTTTATACCACCCAATAGCCAAAGCTCCCTGGGTGGTTCACAAAAATTAAAACCATGAAGAGCATAAAAACAACCAACAATTTAAAAACACGAATACAAATACAAATACTTTACTCATTGCTGCTGGGGGTGGAGTGTTTCTGTGAGAGGCCACACGAAAACAACCAATCAGGATGGGGGTAGGTAATGTGGTGATGCATGACCCCATGATGCGCTATGCCTTTCCAAATGACAGCTCCCAAGATGCACTTTGATATTGTGTATGACTAAAAGACACTTCTCCAGCCTGGCAGCACCTCCTGAACTCCCGGGAGATCATGTGATCTCACTTTGTCTAATAGGCATTCAGGAAGAACTCAAAGGTCGGAAAACCTTCTTTGCAAAAAACTTTCTTTGCAAAGAACAGTTCTGGCACTTTAGAAAAAATGTTATCGTGCTTGCTCTGTGTTGTTTTAAGAAAGTGCAGAATATTTCTAAAGCTCAGCCCCAAATTGCTCATTCTTTGCAAAGAAGTTTTTGCAGCCCCAGAGTCTTTCCTGAATGCCTATTGGAGAGGGTGAGATCACATGGCCTCCTGGGAATTCAGAAAGAGCTGCTGGGCTGGAGAAGCGTCTTGAGCTCCTGCAAGTGCAGGGGGGGTTCTTTAAAAAAAAAATCATAGAATCATAGAAGAGCAGAGTTGGAAGGGCCCTACAAGGCCATCAAGTCCAACCCCCTGCTCAATGCAGGAATCCACCCTAAAGCATCCCTGACAGATGGTTGTCCAGCTGCCTCTTGAATGTGGAAGGATCATTTTTTTTAGATGTCTGTCCTGAATTTACAGCTTCATCAGTTTCACTGGATGAACTTTAGTATTGTGTGTGAGACAGAGAGACCTGCTCACTGTCTTTATAACATGCCTCATTTCCCAAAGACCTTTTTCCTCATAGAAACAACCAACCCCTTGATCATATTGGTTCTCCTTTTATGCACCTTTTCTAGCTCCATGATGTCCTTTTTAATGTAATATGGCAACTGGAACTGTATACAGAATCTTCCCAACGTGGCTATGCGGCAGTGTTGTGGTCCACTCACTGATAGAAATCTGCTGGGTTCCATACTTGCTCAGTGATGAAGCACTTTGGCTTGTACAAGTCACTTTCTCTCACTATCTCACTGGATTGTCATGGGAGCATTAAGCATACCCACCCTGAATTTTCTGGAGGAAGGATGGGATAAAACTGTGAGTCATAAGCATTATTTTCCCTAACCTCTTTCTTTTTCCACCTCTGGTTCTCATCCTATCAGGCATGCATACTTTTGTAAAATGTGCACAAACACACTTTAATCAATGATTGAAGAAGGCATACATTGGACAGATGTGCGCAATTGATGCACACATTTGGGAAAACATGCATAAAAGTTAATTGGAAAAAGCCCCCCCCCCCTTAAGTTTGCAATCTGACATGAGGCAGAACATGGATCAAGGTGGAATTTAAAGAACTTTGAGCTCAATTTTTGCTTGTATACACATCCCTAGTCTCTGCTGCATACATTTTTTTGTAAACTCAAGTTCTTTCTGTCCCGAATATGCAAACAATGGCAAAATTCCATAAATTCGAATAAAAATGAAATCCTCACCCATCACTAGCAGAAGTTGCTCAGTATGTACTGGTGTCCTCTTGAATTTAGCAGCTGAAATTTATGCACATAAAAGGCAGAAGCCACACCAAGCAGGATATAGCACTATGAAAGCAGTATGAATGTGGTATATATTAGGCATGTGCTCCGCTCCGATTAGAAGCGCAGAAGCAGGAGCGAATTGGCCTGCTCCGCCTTGCCCAGAGGCAGAGTAGAAGCAGACCGCGGACCCCTAGAAGCAAGGCGAAGAGAAGCGGCCATTTTCAGAGCGCTCTGGTTTCCGCGTTTCGCTTCTATCGCCATCTTGAAACATTTCGCCCATAGGATTGCATTGCGGAAAAGAAAGGGGGATAACTGTGTTGTTTTTGATGCTATCTTTCTGAAAATTCTTGTGCTTAGAGACTTGTGGATGGGGGTCATTTTGAGACTTCTTTCAGCTCTCTGTGTAGTGCGGTTCACGTGCTATATTTTTTTAAAAATCGGGTCAACAAACAGGGACAGCACGGTAAACCGGCGGTTTGGGTTTTTGTGTGTGTTTTTTTAAGCGATGACAGGCACATTCAACTCCCAATCCTGATGAGAACTGATCACCTCATGAAGCATCCTCCAATCCCAGCGTTCGAGGGGGGGACTAAGGCAGAGTCACCCTCACAGCTTTGAGCTCTCAGCGTCTTGTGGGTTTGGACGTTCATGGGGAGAGGAGCTAGTTAGTGCTGCTGCTGTGTTTTGGACTTTGGAGAAAGATAGGATTTAGCTTGGTGCATGTGTGTGTGTTTGTTTGCTTCTTTCTGACTTTTAGCTTAGTTTGCTCTGTATTTTTCCCTTACTTTGATTTAATATAAACTTTATTTTTAAATTTTGGAGTGTGTGTTTGTTTGTTTGTTTGTCCCCCCCTCCCCTCTCTTAAAGCCTGACTGTGTTTCATCTTCCTTCCTTCTATATACCAAAAAATACAAAAAAATACCCCCAAAAAATTATTCTCTATTTCTTCTCTCTGTTACTTGGACTCTGTGTGTGACTGTGTGATTGTGTGAGCTTGCTGTGTGTGCAGTGCACTGTTTGTGAAGTGCAACAGCCACAGATTGAGCATTTCAAATCCTGTTTGGGGAAAGCATACACACACGTCTTGTCCCATTTCCCTACCTACAGTAATTTTCTTATACATATTATTATATTCTTATATATATATTCTTATGCATATTATTATTAGTATTAATATTTTATTCTTATACATATTATTAGTAGTATATTAGTATATTCTTATACATATTAGTAGTAGTATTAATATTTTATTCTTATACATATTAGTATTAGTATTAGTATTAGTATATTCTTATAGATATTATTAGTAATATCATCATGAGAAGAGGGAGCAGGCGCATGTCTGTGGCGGGGCGTGCTGAAAGCAGCAAGGCTCAGGCTACTAGCAGTAAGCAGCAGGCTGCCTCTCCTGCTGTGAAAATCAAACGGGCAACTCCTTGGCTGGCTGCTCCGTAGCAGAAGCAGGAGAAGCAGCAGGCAGAGCCACTCTCTTCTGCAACTTGTGCCCAGTGTTCTCTTTTTGAGGGTGGGAGCAGCAGTGCCATTAGAGGAGGAGGAGGAGTATCCCCAACTCCTTCATTATCCTTTGAGCCCACGAGCCCGCTGATGGACCTGTCTCCAGACCTCCTAGACGAGGTCCTCAGCACAGTGGAGGGGGAGGAGGAGGTCCTCCAGGATGTGGGGGCTGAGGAGGAGCAGCAGCAGGCCGAGGCTCTCTCCCCAGTCTCATCCCACTCCTCTTCCGCTGCCACCCCTGTTTCTGTGGCAACACCAGAGAGCTCAGGCGGGCAATTGGTGGTGTCACCACGGAAGCAAAAGACAAGCATAGTGTGGGACCACTTTGAGTTGGGAGCGGATCCCCGCTTTGCTGTCTGTCGCCACTGCAAACTCAGCCTAAGCAGGGGTTCATCGACAGGGCATTATGGAACCAGCAGCATGAAGATGCATCTTCAGAGGCAGCACCAGGCGGTCTTGCTGGGGAAAGAGGCGGGCAAGGCGACTGGTTCCAGGGGAAAGCTGAAGGCTGCTGCTGGCACTGCCACTCTAAGCTCTCCATCTCCCATCCTCACGAGGGTTAGGCAGGCAACCCTGCAGGACATGGGGTGGGGGAAGTATGGACCCACAAGATGGCGTTTTCCAACGCCCACCCAGGGTGCTACTGTGGTGGGGCATCTGCCGGGACTGACTCCTCCCCAATACTAGATCTATGACATGTCACTCTGCCTGCCCCTCTGCTAGCCTGTCCTCCTCCTTGGTGACCGACTCGCTGGGATGGTTTGCGTTTGCAATGCGTGACTAACTGCAGTGCTGGCTTAGAAAACAGCCATCCTTGCCTCACTTCCTTGTGCCCCCAGAAATGCCCGCTGCCTGCCTTCCTGCCTGCCTGCCTGTCTGCCCGCCTCCCCCGGGGTGCTGCTGTGGTGGGGCATCTGCTAGGACTGACTCCTCGCCTGCTCTGCCTGCCTCTCTGCCCGCCTGGTGCCTGGGAGATGAGCTTTGCGGTTCGTGCCCAGCACCCTCCGGCAAGCTTGCTCCCAGTCGTCCTCCTCTGTGCCCCTCAAGGCGTAACTGCTGGCTTAGAAAGAAACAACCAGCCATCTTTGCCTCACTTGCTCCTTGCGCCCGCTTACGGGTTGGTTTGCTATGCGTTAGTGCTCAAGCCATCCTTGCGGCACTACAGTGCATGCTGCCTGCCTGCCTGCCTGCCTGCCTGCCTGCCTTCCCTCCCTTCTCCCCTTCCCGCCTCGCAGGGATGGTGTATGTGTCTTGCTTTGACTCAGGGGAGAAGTCCTTCCTGCGCTCACTTTATCAAGTTCAAAAATCCATTTTTCAAATGTGGAAGAAGATTTAGGGTTATCTCATGGCATGTTGGGATTTCCTTGGAACTGGCCCCATTGAGCTGTCTGCATTGCAACTTTAAAATCCCTGAGATACTGGAGTGTCCGATTTTCAAAACTTCCCCTAACATCAGGGAATGATGGGATTGGCTTGAAACTTGGCGTCCATGGGGACACATGGGTAAGCTGTCATGGGACCAAAGGATAGGTTTCTGACGTGCAAATTGACGTAGTTGTAGAATGGGACTTGATTTGGGGTGAGTTAAAAAGTTTAAGCCACGCCAAAAATCAGGGGATGATGGGATTGCCTTGAGTCTGGGCGTCCATGTGGACACATGGATTAGCTTTCATGGTGCTGAGTTTGAGGTTTCTAACATGCAAAATGACGGAGCTATCGAAAGGGGTGTGAATGGGGTGCCCGATTTTCATAAATTCCCCTAACATCAGGGGATGATGGGATTGCCTTGAAACTTGGCGTCCATGTGGACACATGGATAAGCTATCATGGTGGCGAGCTTGAGGTTTCTAACGTGCAAATTGACGGAGCTATTGAAAGGGGTGTGAATTAGGGTTATGGGTGGTGCGTTAGAGGTTAGAGCCCCGCCAAAAATCAGGGGATGATGGGACTGCCTTGAGTCTGGGCATGCGTGTGTGTCCCTGGATAAGCTCTCATGGTGGCGAGTTTGAGATTTTTCACGTGCAAATTGACGGAGCTATCGAAAGGGGTGTGAATGGGGTGCCCGATTTTCAAAAATTCTCCAAAAATCAGGGGATGATGGGATTGGCTTGAAACTTGGCGTGCGTGTGTATACGTCCATTAGTTGTCATGGTGCCAAACATGAGGTTTCTAACTTGAACAGAAAAAAAGTTGTTTACTTTTTTAGCTTTCAATGCAACCCTATGGGGGGGGAAAACGGAGCTCTGATCCGGATCCGGAGCTCCGAGCGGAGCGGAGTGGACATGGGCGGAGCGGGGGCAGAGTGAAGCGGCCCGATCCGCAAATCGCAGATCTGGAAGTGAAGCGGAGCGGGGGGTCCGTGCACACCCCTAGTATATATGGTATGTGTGGTATATATGGTATGTGTGTATGGAGAAATCTGTCGAGCCCCAAGTGGACTGGATATAGGCGGATTTTACATACCTAGTTCAGGCTCATTCTCTGAATTGCATCCAACGTCCAGGAACGAACTAATGAAGAAATCATAGTAACAGTTCTGAGTAACCAAGGGTTCATCTACACTAATCAGGATATTCCAATATGAAAGGGGTATATAAAAGGCAGGAGCCACAGGGCATTCCTAGACGAGGCCTTAGAGCACCTTGAGAGCCGGTTTCCCTGTTGTGCTTCCACATGACGCACAGGGGAATCCGGCTCCAGGCTGCACTGAGGCCTCCTCTAACGCACCATAAGCGAAGTCGCTTATGGCGCACCTTTTCCCCAGCCCCGGCCTGAGGCCGGGGGTGCAGAACGTCTAGAGACTTCCGTGGCTTTTTGCAGCTACTCACTTACGAGTAGCCGCAAAAAGCCGCGGACTGGGCACAGCGCTCAGTGCTGTGCCCATCGGCCGGGGGGGGGAGATCCCGGGGGGGGTAGAAGGGAGCACAGACGACACAGGACACACACACACACGGAGGGAGAAGGAGCACAGATGACACAGGACACACACACACACACAGAGGAAGAAGGAGGAGAGACGACACACGGGACACGGAGGGAGAGAAAGATCAGGAAGGGATCAGGAGCGGATGGGGGGGTTAACTAAAAAAAACCCCTTAACTTCTCCACAGTCTTCGGGCCGCATGTGGCCCCTTTAAACTTAAAAAAAAAATGGTGGATGCTGCAGGGATCCCGACGTCCCTGCGCGTCCCGCGTCTGGAAGCCTGGGCGGCGTGAGCTAACGTCAGCGCGCCATCGCCCTACCTCCCTGCCGGCTTATCCCGGCAGGTCTAGCAAAGCCCACAGTAGTGCTTTACAGCAGTATTGAAGTGCACTGAGAAATGCTGGGGCCCATGATGTATCTATACCAAGCAGGATATTCTACTATGAAAGTGGCATGAAAGCAGTATATGGTGTGTGTCAATGGGCCCCACCAGTTGTCAGTGCACTTCAGTACTGGTGTAAAGCACTACTGTTGGCTACTGCCTTTTACGTACCACTTTCACACCACTTTCATAGTAGAATATCCTTCTTGGTGTAGATGATCCTTATGTGGTCTTCAGAAATGTTTCTTAACCACATGCTTCCCTTCAATGCAAAAGAGCGTGTTCTTTTTGAAATTGAGGGGGACCTTCTAAAACTGTTTGTTTTTTGAAGAAAAGAACACACACACACACACACACACACACACACACACACACACGCACAAACACATATACACAACTGCCCAGATTCAGACGTATGTTTAAAAAGGTTTGTCCAATGCTTAGAAACATTTAGCGCAAGAAAAGAAATGTTTCTAAGAATCCCAATGCTGGCATTTTAGTTGGACCATATGCTGTTTCTACTTTCATGATCCTGTTCTTATTTTTATGTTTTAATGAATCAGTTTATTTCCTAATAGATCATCCAGCTTGAAATCTGGAATGGGTACATCATGGACATATGTTCAATTCATTTGACTGATGGAGGTGACAAAGTGAAGCAAAGCATGAGAAACTTCAGCTGTCTGGTCCACTGAGCTACTCCCAGTTATTTTGGCTCCTGTGTTGGCCATTACAAAAAACACACATTGCTTTGGGAAACGCAAATGCGTTAGCACCATTTCCGGCTATTTTTAATTCTTGTGCACGCACACACATAGACACACATCAGGTTTTCAGATGAGTGAAGAATTAATTTACATGTATAAAACTTCTTGACGACCGAAGCATACGGGGAACGTCTTTTTTAAAAAAGAGGAGTGAACAGCAATATAAAAGTAAAAAGAAAAAGAAAAAAAGAATGTATTTTAAAACGACAAGTCTTTCATTTTGTAATAGTCAGAAGCTGAATACTTCAAAGAAATAAGCAATTTTCTTTGTGATTTAAATGTTGTACAATTAGGAGCAGGGCCAGCTTTTTTGTTTTTTTGTTTTTTTGACAACACTAAAAAAGGTCAATTGCTTAGAATCTGTGTTTAGCATATACAAAATTCTTTCTTGCTTACAAACGAAGTGCTGTTTCATTACCATTTCCTTGAGCGGTTGTCAGTTGGGATAGAAGGGCAAGCAATGGGGAAAAAGTCTTCTGGGGCCTGCAAACTCACTGGAAACTCCATATCTAGCCCTTCCAGGTCCCGGTGAATGCACCCAGGGAGTTTTCACTGCATGGTCCCTATACTAACAAAGGGAGCACAGGTCTGGGCAGAACTCACTTTTGTCCTGACCTGAATGTGTCCTTTGTCTTTTCCCCACTCACTGCGGTAATGGCAGCCATCATTACTGCAGCAGAAGAAAATATGCAATTTCTCCAGCTTTGGGGAAACTGTGTTAGTCCTCTCCACAACCAATGGGGGTCTTAAAGGTCCTATTAACAGGGGCTTTAAGCCCCCCATCAGTGGTGCATGGGGAGGAGGAGAAGGGTTTTCCCCTTCTATTGTAATGGCGGCTGCAGGCAACACCTGGTGAAACTTTCTCTTCATCATAATGGTTAAAGCTGCAGGAGCCCTGCACGAGCTATACTAGAGTGACTAGGGCCGTAGCTAGACCTAAGGTTTATCCCTGGATCGTCCAGGGGTCAAACCTGTTCACCTAGGTGACACACAGGGGATCCAGTGCTCAGGCAGGGGCGAACCCTGGATGATCCCAAGATTAACCTTAGCTCTAGCTGTGGCCTAGATTTATTTATTTATTACATTTCTATACCACCCAATAGCCGGAGCTCTCTGGGTGGTTCACAAGAATTAAAACCATTCAAAGTGTAAAACAACAGTATAAAACCATAATATAAAATACAATATAAAAGCTCAACCAGACAAAAACAGCAGCAATGCAAAATTACAAATTTAAAACACAGAGTTAAAATTTATTTATAGACTGTTAAAATGCTGGGAAGAATACAAAAAAGGAGATACAAAAAAAAAGGCAGGGCTCCTGCAGCTTTAACTGTTGTGATGAAGAGGGAATTTCAGCAGGTGCTGCATGCATACAAATGGCACTTGCTGAAATTCCCTTTTCAATACAACTGATACAGAAGCTCTGTCCTCGTTTCCATATGGTCACCCTACTGGTGATGATGGTCCAAAGCACTCGAACTCAGTCATGGGATTCATCTACACCAAGCAGGATATTCCACTATGAAAGTGGTATGAAAGTAGTCTATAAAAGGCAGGAGCCACACAGCTGCTTTATAGTGGTATTGAAGTGCACTGACAACTGGTGGGGGACTTTGACATCTACCCTATACTGCTTTCATACCACTTTCATAGTGTTATATCTTGTTTGGTGTAGATGTGTCAGGGGCCCCAATAGTTGTCAGTGCACTTCAGTACCACTGTAAAGCAGTAGTGTAAATCCTGCAGTGCGCTTCAATACCGCTATAAAGCAGTAGTGTGGCTCCTACCTTTTATATACCGCTTTCATAGTGGAATATCCTGCTTGATGTAGATGTGTTCATGGAGTGGCCTAGTTTTAGACTGCCTCCCTCCAGCACAGAGCCTCCTCTCTGCAGATGTTTTGGGCTAACCCAGCCAACATAGCCGACCATCAGAAGTGATGGGAGTTGTAGTCCAAAGGACCTAGAAGGTACCATGTTGGAACTTAGATATTTCAACTCAAGCAGGTGTACATCAGGGATTACAGAGAGAATAGCAGAAATAATTGCATTCTATCCATGAAAAGTGTGTGCTTAGAGGCTCTGAAACAAAACAGAACACCAAAATGACAGGGTGAAAATAAAACGATTACAGCAGTAATCCTATCATGTGAAGCAAACAGTATTGTATTTCATGAAAGCCTACATCTACAGCATGGAAAAAGGAGGGAGGAGTTCAGGGTAGCGTACATTTTTATTCTCACAAGAGCACGGTAAAGTTGGGATAACTCTGAGATACAGTGGTCTAACCAAGGCCATGTATTCATGGCTGAATGGGAATTTGAACCTAGGTCTGTGTCTGTGCACTACACCATACAGACTGACCGTCACTGACCTCCAAAGATAAACAACAGTGAACTTGGAATCGCTGGAGTAGGCTACTTGAAACGTGGCATCTGCCTTGTGCTTTCGACTTATTCTACTGAACATTTTTGCATCAGTGATGTGCTAGGTGTGATGTGAATCATGTCTATAATCATAGAATCATAGAATAGTAGAGTTGTAAGGGGCCTACAAGGCCATCAAGTCCAACCCCCTGCTCAATGCAGCAATCCACCCTAAAGCATACTTGACAGATGGTTGTCCAGCTGCCTCTTGAATCCCTCTAGTGTGGGAGAGCCCACCACCTCCCTAGGTAAGTGGTTCCATTGCCGTACTGCTCTAACAGTCAGGAAGTTTTTCCTGATGTCCAGGTGGAATCTGGCTTCCTGTAACTTGAGCCCATTATTCCGTGTCTTGCACTCTGGGAGGATCAAGAAGAGATCCTGGCCCTCCTCTGTGTGACAACCTTTTAAGTCTTTGAAGTGTGCTATCATGTCTCCCCTCAATCTTCTCTTCTACAGGCTAAACATGTCCAGTTCTTTCAGTCTCTTTTCATAGGGCTTTGTTTCCAGACCCCTGATCATCCTGGTTGCCCTCTGAACACTCTCCAGCTTGTCTGCATCCTTCTTGAAGTGTGGTGCCCAGAACTGGACGCAATACTCTAGAAGAGGCCTAACCAGGGCCGAATAGAGAGGAACCAGTACCTCACGCGATGTGGAAGCTATAGTTCTATTAATGCAGCCCAAAATAGCATTTGATCTTACTTTTATACTGTTAGTTTTACTCTACCCTGTGCCTGTTTGGTGCATTCTCTTCCCCTTCTTATTGTTTTATTATGATTCTATTAGAATGTAAGCCTATGCGGCAGGGTTTTGCTTTTTTATTGTTTTACTCTGTACAGCACCATGTACACTGATGGTGCTATATAATTTAATAATAATAATAATAATAATAATAATAATAATAATAATAATAGTGATCTATAAAAATTCCACGATCCTTCTCATTAGTAGTATTGCTGAGCCAAGTATCCCCCATCTTGTAACTGTGCATTTGGTTTCTGTTTCCTAGATGTAGAACTTGGCATTTATCCCTATTAAATTTCATTCTGTTGTTTTCAGCCCAGCACTCCAGCCTATCAAGATCACTTTGAAGTTTATTTCTGTCTTCCAGTGCTATCCCACACAATTTTGTGTCATCTGCAAGTTTGATAAGCATACCCTGCACCTCCTTGTCCAAATCATTAATAAAAATGTTGAAGAGCACTGGGCCCAGGACTGAGCCCTGAGGTACCCCACTCGTTACCTCCCCCCAGTTTGAGAAGGTTCCATTGATAAGCCTCTTTGAGTCCGATTCTGTAGCCAACTGTGAATCCACCTAATAGTTGTTCCATCTAGCCCAATTTTAGCTAGTTTGTTAATCAGAATATGATGGGGCACTTTGTCAAAAGCTTTGCTGAAGTCAAGATATATTATGTCCACAGCATTTCCACAGTCCACAAGGGATGCTAGATGTAATTTAGTAATAATAATTTAATAAGTCAGGCTAGATTTAATTTAATAAGCAAAATATGTCCAGCTTGATCATAAATACAGTTCCACATGTGCCAAATGACCAGCCAACTGCAAATGTACCCAACTGGGGCAAAGTTCTTGAATAAGTGATGGACATACAGACACCCTTGCAGGATTCTAGTTACGTATTTAGTTATATGCATATAACTAAACACAACATGTATATATTGCCTTATTTGCTAAAAAGCCATCAATTATCTGGATCTATTTTAGTCTGGTTTCCAGTCCAGGTTTGTTAATGAAATGACTTTGGTCTCCCAGATGGATTGCCTATGGCAGGAGAAGGAGAGAGGAAAGAGGAGTGCAACCCTGTAAATTCTCCTAGTATTCCCCTCAAAATCATTACATCAACAGTTGCAGGGATGGCCTTCGACTAGGGATCTACGGACTTTGTATCCGTTCTGTGCTTCATGGATCGCCAGGCATTTCTCATTCCATCATTGACAGAATCTCTTGTTGCTGTTGTTGTTGTCTAAGCATTTCATTCATTGGCACATGCACGCATGAGGGCAAATACTCACACTAAAAAAAAACAACCACTCTACAAGTCTGTGGAATTCCTATAAACCCAAACTCATTTCAATCCACTGTGGATATCTCCAACATTCCTACCTTTGACCTACTTCCAAAAGTTCTCTGTGAGCAATCAGTTCACACCTCTGGCAAGAACGATTTGGCCCTTGCATGGAAGCCCATTTGGTGGGAAGGAAAGGTGGGGAGAGAATGAATGGAGAGAGATCGACAAAACAAAGAGAGAGAGAGAGAGAGAGAGAGAGAGAGAGAAGATAGCCCTGCTGCTTTTGGCTATGACCCCATGCTTAGGGTGACCATATGGAAAGGACGACAAGGCTCCTGTATCTTTAACAGTTGTATTGAAAAAGGAATTTCAGCAGGTATCATTTGTATATATGGGGAACCTGATGAAATTTCCTCTTCATCTCAACAGTTAAAGCTGCAGGTGCCCTGCCCTCTTTTAAATCTGGTCACTCTAGTATAGCTCCTGTAGCTTTAACTGTCGTGATGAAGAGAGAATTTCACCAGGTTCCCCATATATACAAATGACACCTGCTGAAATTCCCTTTTCTATGCAACTGTTAAAGATACAGGAGCCCTGTCCTCCTTTTCATATGGTCACCCTACCCATGCTCCTCTGGCTTCAGTGCTGACACTATCAGCATGCAGCCCCCAGAAGGAAGTGGTCATCCAGGAAAAGAAGACACACACACACACACACACACGGACTATGAGGTCCTTCTGGAGCAGTAATCTGAGAGTAATGTATTCACACTCCAGACTGGGCCCATTCATGAGGCCTGTGGTGAACTGGGGTCTTGGAGCCTGGCATGCAGCAATAGCTTTGGGGCCTTGATCCCTTACTGTGGCATTTCAGGGAGTCACCTACCCTACTCCGTACCATTTAGGAGGGTGAGAAGCAGATTTGGGGTGTGTATGCACTCGGAGAAATGCCAAGGCAAGGACTGGTGCAATCCTGGGCACATGCTTGTTTCATCCAGCAGAGACAGGCTCACTTTCTAGGGACAAGAAGAAGCCAAACAAAACATCCATTCAGTCGCATTCCTGCTGTTTGGGCTGCGTTTGACAAGATCTCACAGGTGAACTATGAGGAAATTATCAATAGAGCACAAATGCCATTAGTAGACTGTCTACTTTGTAGGCTCTGTGAGCTATGGGTCCATAACAAAATCCTTGCAATGTGCGTTTCCCTCTAAGGGCTTGGCAAGACAGAGAGTCAAGATGCACCAATGTCTTCGGAAGCAGCGACCATCTCTTTGACATACGGCAAATAAATCCACCTCTTTTTCTCATGGGAGCCCCCTTCCATTTTTGACTGAAGTATTGGGCTAATTTAGTGTGTGCTGATCAGACAAAACACAAAACCTTCAACATTTCTTATCCATTTCTTTGGATTTTTTTAAAAATTACTATTGTGGATCTTTTAACTCTTCGGCATGCGTGAAACCCCTTGGCAAAAACACTGTCAAAAGCATCTTTTCATACAGCGCTTTCAGGAAAATACAAAGGAGTGGGGAGAAGAAGCTGAGCCTTACACAGAAACAAATCCAACAGACTGAACAAATCTATCAGTTTCATTCAGGCAATCTCTTGAGGCACAGAATGAAATAGGCGGTCTGAAAACTCTGGATTGGTTAGGCCGGGAATAAATTAGGGCTGTGCTAAATATTCAATGCATTCAAGACACACTTCAAACGAAGTACATGAAATGCAGCTGGACAAATTACTGCATGAACACACACACACACACACACACACACACACACACACACACACACTGAACATTCACGTAGGGTGGCCGATTGTCCCAGAGGACAGTTTTCTATTCGAAAGGCTGCCTGAGAACAGTCCTCTATTTTGAAGGTGTGCTCTATTTCAACAGCTACCCAGTTGAAAGACAAAAAAGGAGCTTAAAAAGGGGGGGGGGTTTGAAGTTGCCCATCAACAAATAGCACCCAGACAACGGACGGAGCAAGAGCATGGGTCACCTGGGCCCTTTCTACACCATGGATTTCTCCCTGGATTGACCATGGGCGTCCAAATGATGCAGAGGGGACCTCAGGAGCAGGCAGGGATGACCCCTTCATTTTTTTTTATTTTATCCACGGTCCCAGGATGATCCCAAGGACTGCGGGCAGTGTGGTCGCCCATCCTGGCTTCTTCCCTCCTCCCCGTGAGTAGCAGGGGTAGGCAGAGGGAAGGAGCCAGGTCAGGGTGAGTCCAGGGAATGGGGTGTGTGTGGAGCAGAGTCGGGGCTTTTTTTGGGGGGGGGGTTTTCTCACATTTTGCTGGAGTGCAATTGCATGCCTGGCTCCTGCCTCTATCAAAGAAAACGGTAGGTGTGATGGGCACAATGTCCTTTTTCCCTTCTGGGACACCATGCTTTCGTTTGGGTGCCAAGGAAGGATCGCGGAAGCAGGTAAGTCTGTGATCCTCCCCCCTCCCTCCCTCTACACTAGCCTTCCTCAACCTGGGGTGCTCCAGATGTGTTGGACTACAACTCCCAGAATGCCCCAGCCAGCTGGCTTGGGCATTCTGGGAGATGCAGTCCAAC
Source organism: Elgaria multicarinata webbii (assembly GCF_023053635.1). Classification (NCBI taxonomy): domain Eukaryota; kingdom Metazoa; phylum Chordata; class Lepidosauria; order Squamata; family Anguidae; genus Elgaria; species Elgaria multicarinata. The sequence continues at coordinate 9,681,181 of NC_086180.1, forward strand.
ACATCTGGAGCACCCCAGGTTGAGGAAGGCTGCTCTACACTTTTCAGTGTAGAAAGGGCCCTGGCCACAGTAGGTTGAGATGTATATTGTATTTCTAGTTAAACTGTAGCATCCCTTTCTAAATGTGTGTAAATAGTAGGGCTGTGCATGGACCCCCCGAACAGCTTCGTGGCCCAATCTGCCTGTCTCCCACTCCGCTCCGCAGAGCGAGATCTGGAGGGGCGGATCGGGATATTGCCCCCCTTCTCTACTTACTTGCCTCCGTGGCGGATGGTGGAGGCAGGTAAGTGGGGAAGGGGGGACAAAATGGGGCCCAATAAGCCCAACTTTCCCCGCCCCTTTACCTGTGTCCATCACGGTCTGTCGTGGGCTTCAATTGAGGCTCTGGCTTGAAGCCTGAAGAGGAGGCTGCGGCCTCTTCCAGCTTGAAGCTGGGGCCTCAATTGAAGCCCATGATGGACCGCGATGGACACAGGTTAGCCCCCCTCCCCCTGCCCCCTTACCTGGCTCCATCACCATCGCCGCATGGATGGCTGTGGCGGAGCCAGGTAACCCCCCTCCCCCCTTACCTGGCTCCATTACCATCGCCGTATAGACTGAAGTCGTGGCAGAACCAGGTAAGCAAAACTCCCCCCACCCCCTTACCTCCCTCCATCATGGGCTTCAACTGAGAGCCATGCCTCAATGCGGAAGCAGGCCTGCTTCCTCTTTGAGGCCTGGCCCTCAGTTGAAGCCCACAATGGACCATGATGGAAGTAGGTAAGCCCCCCCTCCCCGTGCCCCTTTACCTGCCTCTGTCGCAGGCTTCAACTGAGGGCCAGGCCTCAAAGCAGAAGCAGGTAAGCCCGCCTTCCTCCTTACCGTCGCAAGTGCACCATTGCCGCACAGACTGCGGTGGCAACGCCAGGTGAGTCACCCTCCCCCCAACTTACCTGTATCTGGTGCTCCGGATCGAGGCAAACTGCTTCACCTTGATCCGCAGCCCCCTGACCCGATCCGTCTCTGCCTTTGTCGTAGGCAAATCAGGCTGCTTTGCTATCGCTTCTCTGAACCGAAGCAAAGTGGAGCACAACTCTAGTAAATAGATAAAAAAATAGCATGTGCAAAATATGTGCAAATCTTTGTTCCCCTTTGTCCACTTTTGGGGTGCCACATTTCCTCTTTCTTTGGGGGTAGCCACCCTACATTCACTGCTTAGTTACAATCCCCTAAATAATATAGGCCTACTCTACACCAAGCAGGATATTGCACTATGAAGGCAGTATGAGAGCAGTATATAAAAGGCAGGAGGCACACCAAGCAGGATACAGCGGTATGAAAGTGGTCTATGGTCTGTGTCAATGGGCCCCGACATTTGTCAGTGCACTTCAATACCGCTATAAATCAGTTGTGTGGCTCCTGCCTTTTTTATACCGCTTTCATACCACTTTCATAGTCCAATATCCTGCCTGGTGTAGATGAGGCCTTAACCACTTCACTGCTCTCTCCTAATTCCAGATCATTGATGAACAACTTTTCTTTTCTGTTCTTCTCTGTTCTGTGCTTTATGCTAAAACTGGATTACCCTTTCCTACAACAAAGTGGTACTTATTCACAGCAGCAGAATCAAACTCAAGTTTATGCCTGGAGTCACACTGGCGCTACGACTGAAGTGAGTTCAAAAGACGTAACTGCACATGCCCAGAGTATTTCTTTCTTATTAGGACTGGCAGAACATTTTTTTTTTAATCAACAATCGGGAAGCAGTTGCAAAGCATGGAATGGGTGTGTGTGTGGAGTGGGGGAATGACTACCCACAACCTCAGCCTGTCCAGTCCCCACATTCTACAGATTTCCATGAGAAAAGAGAAGGTGAAACTAGAACAAATAGCTATTCCAGGTGACCAAAACAGTCAACCCAAATCACATGGTATCAGAAGGCAATTGCCCCAACCCACCCCAAAGCTTGTAGTGCAGCAGTTCCCAAACTTTTTCAGGTCACCGCCCCCTTGGTTCCACAAACTCATGCCCAGTGCCCCCTACCCTACCCTATAAAAATCATTATTCAGAATAGCGGTTTTCAACGACCCACTAAGGAAGATAATAACAATACAATTCAAAAACAGTAACAATTAATTGAATATTTATTCAAAATCCAATTACATTTTTTCAGTTTATTCAATTAAACATAATTGATGAACTTGATCCGGTGATATCATCTTTTCAAAGTCTGATCGTCATTTAGCAAGAATATTAGATATTAGGGATGTGCTCTGCTTCTAATTTGACCGGAGAAGCAGTAGCGGAGCGGGGGGCTTCGCCTGCCCTTAAGGCGGAGGCGAAGAGGATTGGAGGGCCGGCGGAGTGTGGCGAAGAGGATCGAGGTGAAGGCGGATCCTTCGCCTCGATCCGGAGCTCCGCCGGAAAGGTAAGTGGGGTTTACCGGGCCCTGCCGCTGTCGCTGTCACCCATGCGGTGACGGCAGCAGGGCCCGGTAATGCCCCCCGTCCTCCTCTCCCTTACCTGCCTCCATCCGCGGTCTGTCAGCGTCTCCAATTGAGCCCGTGGTTCCAGCAGGAAGTCTGGGCCGCACTTGCGGCCCAGACTTCTTGGTGGAACCACGGGCTCAATTGAAGACGGCGACGGACCACGGATGGAGGCAGGTAAGGCCCCCCTCCTCCTTACCGGGCTCTGCCGCCGTTGCCGCATGGGCGGCAATGGTGGCAGGGCCCGGTAACCCCCCCTATGGGGGGGACCGGAGCTCCGATCCGGATCCGGAGCTCCGAGCGGAGCGGAGTGGGCACAGGAGGAGTGGGGGCGGGGCGGAGCAGGCCGATCCGAAAATGGCGGATCTTAAAGTGAAGCGGAGTGGGGGGTCCGTGCACACCCCTATTAGATATCACATTTAGTAACCCGGGTAGATAGAGTACCTCACTATTCTGTAAATTCTTAATGTGATGGATGGGCTTGATGAAGTGATACCAGCTTCCCAATGTCTGGTTTAAAGTCACTTAACATGAGTCTTAAATCACTACGTTTAGTAATCTGGAGTCGATTTCTTTGCTTGGAGAGAAGGTTAGGCAGACCACACTAAAGCCACATTCCACCAAATGTGATGTTGGAAATGCAACCAGGAGCTTCTGAACCACTCTCCATAGTGCAGGATAGCGATCAGAAATTTCCTTCTGTAACCAAAACTCCTGGTACGGAAAAGACCACCTCGAGCGCCCCCCCTGCTGCCCCTTTCCCTATTAGCGCCCCCTGCCTCCCCCTTGCCTCTTGACACCCCCTATGCAATCCCACCCACCCCCCAAGGGGGCAGTACCACCCACTTTGGCAACCACTGTTGTAGAGCAGTCTAGGAATACCACATGATCCTAAATAAGTGGGCATATTTCAACTATGATGAAGGTGAAACCTTTTCCAGAGCAGTAAACCACTCTTAGTTCGGGGGTGGGGTGAGGTGCCTTGTGCCTCTGCTCACAGAGATTTACTGAATTGGGGAGAGACTGTCCGATATCCGAAACATGCCCGCTGCTCACAAATTGACTCCGTACACTGTATATCACCCCAAATGCTTGTGCTTCTTTTAGTGCACCACTTTAGGACTCCGGCCTAGTTGTATTTCAGAGGGTATGTTTGTTTGAAAAAGAAGGCCTGTAATTCCATCAGTCCATGGGTAGTATTTCAGGGCTCACTGGGGACACATTGACTCAGTGCTTACCAGTGTTGTAGTCTATTTTCATTTACAGCCTCAAAGACTGATAGGGGAACAGGACCTGTGGGCACACAAATAAATACAGGGAATCAGCACAGAGAAAACTTGGGGCACAAGTTTGGCCTCCCTATTACACTACTGCTTTAAAGTGCTTTATAACAGTTTTGATAACTGAATATACAGTGTGTCCTGGGCCCCAACAGTTGTCAAAACTGTTATAAAGTGCTTTAAAGAAGTAGTGTAGATCCGGCCCAGGTTAGAGAGGCTGCACATCGGGTGCATGAGCGTTGGGGGATAATTCGGATGCTTTTAATTTTAATTTTATTTTTTTAAAAAAGCACAATTTTTAAAATACACAGCTTTGGAAAAATGCACAGTTTTTGAAAAAATCCATAGCTTCTGAAAATTCTACAGCGTAAAGTGTGGGTTTTTTTTTAAAAAAAATGCACAACTTTGGAGAAATGCACACTTCCCCCATTTGAGAAACAGGTCACCAACAAGGAGAGGAGTGAGCTAAATTGAGCTTTGAAATGAAGTTCTGAGAATTCCAGTGCGCTTGAGAATCCCTGGTTCTCCCATCTTTAAGGAAAACTACAAGAATGATTGGAAATTCACGCTTAAATGTGGGTGGTCCAACTGGTTTATGATCTGTGTCCTAGTTGAATTTCCATCTGAGTGATTGCATGTTTTGTGAGCAATTCTGGAAGCGGGGGTGGTAGTGGTGGAATGTCAAACGAATGTGACTTTTACTACTTGAGCTGGGTATTGTTCACGGGGGATGTGCTTCCATCGGCATGAGATCATGCCTCTTAGCTTTTCCCTGTGACGTTCCTTTTCAAATGAAGCATCCAAAGATGTTAGCTTTCTGTGATTTCCTGCTGCAACTGTGGAAATGATTCAATTTGACACAACATTCCAATTCAATAGATACCCGCTTCAGTGTGATTTTGATGGAGTCACTGATCTATAGGGAGGGTGGTGGAACAGATGTGATAAATCTGTTAGGGTATAGCCTGAAAATGTACAAGTGGTGAAGTTACACAGTCACTGGGGGTGTGCATATGTATCTAAGGCAGGGACAGTAGAAGCTCCATAAAAAAATTTTTTTGGTGGGGGATTTGGGCAAGTTACTCTCAATTAGGGATGTGCTCTGCTTCTAATCGGACCGTAGAAGCAGGAGTGGAGCGGGGGGCTTCGCCTGCCCTTAAGGCGGAGGCGAAGAGGATTGGGGGGCCGGCGGAGCGTGGCGAAGAGGATCGAGGTGAAGGCGGATCCTTCGCCTCGATCCGGCTCTCCGCTGGAAAGGTAAGTGGGGTTTACCCGGCCCTGCCGCTGTCCCCCCGCCCTCCTCTCCCTTACCTGCCTCCGTCCGCGGTCCGTCAGCGTCTTCAATTGAGCCCGTGGTTCCAGCAGGAAGTCTGGGCCGCTTGCGGCCCAGACTTCCTGGTGGAACCACGGGCTCAATTGAAGACGGCGACGGTCCGCGGACGGAGGCAGGTAAGGTCCCCCTCTCCCTTGGTCCCTTACCGGGCTCTGCCGCTTTCGCCGCATGGGTGGCGATGGCGGCAGGGCCTGGTAACCCCCACTATGGGGGGGGAGTGGAGCTTCAATCCGGATCCGGAGCCCCGAGCGGAGCGGAGTGGGCACAGGCGGAGTGGGGGCGGGGCGGAGCGGCCCGATCCGAAAATGGCGGATCTGAAAGTGAAGCGGAGTGGGGGGTCCGTGCACACCCCTACTCTCAATACCCTCAATGAGGCTGTTGCGAGATGAGGCCTTAGCACGGTGTGAGGCCCAGTCTCCCTCCTGTGCATCCAGATGACGCAGAGGGGATTCTGGGGTCAGGCTGGGCTAAGACCTCCGTGTCCTGCACAGGCTGGGGCTGTGGAAGGTCTAGCAGTGTCCGTGACTTTTCCCCACTGCTTGCTTACTCGCGAGTAGCCGGGAGAAGCCACGGACTGGGCACAGCGCTCATAGGAGTGCTGTGCCCATTGGGCTGGGGGGGGAATCACCGGGGGGGGGGATCACGGGGGGGAGATAGGGGCCGGGGGAAAGGCCGGACCCGGCAGGAGGTGGGAAGAAGGACGGGCACGGGCACGGGCATCGGGGACGGGGGGAAAGAAGGATGGGGGACAGGGCATGGTGGATGGGGGGGGAAAGAAGGACGGGGACAGGGCATGGTGGACGGGGGGAGGACAGGTGAGTGAGTGAGCAGGGGGCCATCACACATCGTGTGGGGGGGAAATCAGGGGGAGCGGGGAACCCTTAATATTTTTTAAAAAAGCACTTACCTTTCCGGTGGTGCACTCCTGCGCACATGGCCCTTTAAGGGGGGAAGCAGCGGAGCACGCGACAGGGCTTCCCCTTGCCCCATCGCATGTTGACATGTGGAAAAGGGCGACGGCGCACGCTAACTGTAGCACGCCGTCGCCCCGCCTCCCAAACAGATTTTCTGGTAGGTCTAGCAGGGCCACAAGTCTACTTTAAGAACATAAGAAGTGTCATGCTGGATCAGACCAACGGTCCTTCACACTAGTTGTTGAGGAGCTTGAGTGGGAGGGTGCTGTTGCACTGTTTCCTGCTGGTGGGTCCATGGTTGACAGATGCTTGGTGTAGATCTGGCCCAGCACTCTGTCCACACAGTGGCCAAACAGCTGTTGACCATGGACCCACAAGCAGGACATGGTGCAACAGCACCCTCCCATCCATTTTACCCAGCAACAGATGTACATAGGCTTACTGCCTCTGATACTGGAGGTAGCACATAGCCATCAGGACTGGTAGCCATTGACAGCCTTCTTCTCCAGGGATTAATCCATATAGTGGTAACTTCTCAGCACCATTGTCACCAGCTGCTATTGCTCCTCATCTTCTTTCTTATCATTGCTACCACTTGCTTGCTTTGAGGAAGTAGTGGGTGGCATCTACTGTTCTTCCTTCTTATCAATACTGTCAGCTGTGCAAGAGCCAGAGGTATTTTCCATCCCAATGGCATGAAGCCTAGGCCTAATCTACACCAAGCAGGATATTGCACTATGAAAGCTGTATGAAAGTGCTCTATAAAAGGCAGGAGCCACACCAAGCAGGATATAGCACTATGAAAGTGGCATATGGTATGGGTCAATGGGCCCCAACAGTTGTCAGTGCACTTCAATACCACTATAAGCCAGTGTGGTTTAGTGGCTAAACTGTTGGCTGGGAGTCGGGAGATCCAGGTTCTAGTCCCCACACAGCCATGGAAACCCACTGGGTGACTTTGGGCCAGTCACACACTCTCAGGCCAACCTACCTCACAGGGTGGTTGTTGTGAGGATAAAATGGAGAAGAGGAGGAGGATTATGTAAGCTGCCTTGGGTTCCTTGGAGGAAAAAAGGCAGGATATAAATGCAATAATAAAATAAATAAATAAATAAATAACTACCACTATAAAGCAATAGTGTGGCTCTTGTTGTTTATAGACCACTTTCATAGTGCAATATCCTACTTGGTGTAGATTTATTTATTTATTACATTTATATACTGCCCCGTAGCGGAAGCTCTCTGAGTGGTTCACAAAAATTAAAACCATAATAAAACAACCAACAGTTTAAAACACAAATACAAAATACAGTATAAAAAGCACAACCAGGATAAAACCACACAGCAAAAATTGATATAAGATTGAAATACAGAGTTAGAACAGTAAAATTTAAATTAAGTGTTAAAATACTGAGACTATAAAAAGGTCTTCAGCTGGCGACGAAAGGACTACAGTGTAGGCACCAGGCAAACCTCTCTAGGGAGCTCATTCCACAGCTGGGGTGCCACAATGGAGAAAGCCCTCCTCCTAGTAGCCACCTGCTTCCTTTGGCAGGGGCTCACGGAGAAGGACCCCTGTAGATGATCTTAAGGTCCGGGCAGGTACATATGGGAGGAGGCGTTCCTTCAAATAACCTGGCCCCAAACCGTTTAAGGCTTTGAATGTCAATACCAGCACTTTGAATCGGGCATGGACCTGGACTGGCAGCCAATGAAGTTGTAGAAGGACTGGTATGATATGATCTCGCTGGCCAGTTCCTATTAGTAAACGGGCTGCCCTGTTTTGTACCAGTTGAAGTTTCCGGACCGTTTTCAAAGGCAGCCCCACGTATAATGCATTGCAGTAATCCAAATGAGAGGTTATCAAAGCATGGATAACTGTAGCTAGGCTATCTCTGTCCAGATAAGGGCGTAGTTGGTATATCAACCTAAGCTGATAAAAGTGCCTAGAGACATCAGAGACATCTGATTAGTACCTGGAGACATCTACTCCTCCCCAGAGCATCAGAGCGGCCAAATTTGACTCAAGATTAGACAATCTGCTTCCACTTAGAGCAGTACAAAGGTCCTTCCCAATGTTTGTCAGACTCCATAGCCCCCTGGAAACAACATAGCATCATTTCTGGAGACATTCTTCTGCTCCTTTTTAGCAAGCATGAGGTGGGGTCTGTGCTTTCTATATGGTTAATGCATTTACCCTCCAGAGAAGTGAAAAAGAACAAGAAATAACCGAGAAAAAGCCCCTGGAAAACTTTATATTCCTGGAAACTGATCCACTTCTCCCAAAAGTCACTTCCTTGTCCCCATCTATGGGATGAGTTTTGACCTTCTCCAGTCCTCTGCCAAAGGCCCAAACATTTCAGTGCATTGGTCTACATGTTAACTTGCTGAATATAGAAACCAATATAGATAGTACTCTTGGGTTGCTATTTGGATTTCAATGCATCTGAGCCACAAATTCTGCAGAGGACTATTTTCTTTCTGAATGATATGCATTCTGCAGACTTGCAGACTGGTTCACTTTCCAGTTTACTTTACTTTGTAAATAAATTTTGTCCTACAAAAAAATCTATCTATCTAATGGAGAAAATCTACCCAAAATGTGCAGTTCCCCATAGACTATATCCCAGTGGCCTTCAACTAGTGGGTTGCGTACCAAAAATGGGTCATGAGATCAGTCCAGATAGGTCACTGCAAAGCAGATGCCACCATGTTGGGTATGGGGAACATTGTGAAAGTGGGTCCCATGTTGCAGGTTGAGAAGTACAAGTGGGTCTGCGGTCTGGACCAGTTGAAGACCAGTGCTATAGTCTATGGGGGGATTTGTGCATTTGAACAAATGCTCATTTTTGGAAGTGCACATTAGCATGAGTGTGTACTTCTCAACGTGAACACAAGTTTAGGAAATTGAGAATTGTCTGATTCTGTTAATGAGCAGACAATGTCATGAAGGACACTGGATCTTGATAGGCTGGAGTGCTGGGCTGAAAACAACAGAATGAAATTTAATAGGGATAAATGCCAAGTCCTACATTTAGGAAATAGAAACCAAAGGCACAGTTACAAGATGGGGGATACTTAGCTCAGCAATACTACAAATGAGAAGGATCTTGGAATTGTTGTAGATCGCAAGCTGAATATGAGCCAACAGTGCGATATGGCTGCAAGAAAGGCCAATGTTATTTTGGGCTGCATTAATAGAAGTATAGCTTCCAAATCACGTGAGGTACTGGTTCCTTTCTATTTGGCCCTGGTTAGGCCTCATCTAGAGTATTGCGTCCAGTTCTGGGCTCAACAATTCAAGAAGAACGCAGACAAACGAGCGTGTTCAGAGGACGGCAACCAGGAGGATCAGGGGTCTGGAAACAAAGCCCTATGAAGAGAGACTGAAAGAACTGGGCATGTTTAGCCTGGAGAAGAGAAGATTGAGGGGAGACATGAGAGCACTCTTCAAAGACTTAAAAGGTTGTCACACAGAGGAGGGCCAGGATCTCTTCTCGATTCTCCCAGAGTGCAGGACACGGAATAACGGGCTCAAGTTAAAGGAAGCCAGATTCCAACTGGACATCAGGAAAAAGTTCCTGACTGTTAGAGCAGTAAGACAATGGAATCAGTTGCCTGGTGAGGTTGTGGGCTCTCCCACACTAGAGGCCTTCAAGAGGCAGCTGGACAACCATCTGCCAGGGATGCTTTAGGGTGGATTCCTGCATTGAGCAGGGGGTTGGACTCGATGGCCTTGTAGGCCCCCTGCAACCCTGCTATTCTATGATTCTATGGACGATCCACGAACTATAGACAGAACAGATTGAGCAAAATCTGTACACCCCTAGTCATGCTTAAAGCTGTCCTCAGGAATAAAAAAGTCTAAAAATAGAAAAGAAACGGGTAAAATCCGTAAGGATGTTAAAGACTGTGGACTGAGGTGTCATCAATATGCTGATGTTGCCCAGCTCTACCTTTCCTTTTCATCAAACCCAGGTGAGGCAGTGACTGTTCTGAACCAGTGCCTGGGCACGGTAATGGACTGGATGAGGGCTAACAAACTGAGACTCAATCCAGACAAGACGGAGGTACTGTTAGCAGGTGGTTCATCTGTCCGGCGAGGTGATGTTTGCCCTGTCCTGGACGGCGTTGCACTCCCCCTAGAGGATCGGGTCCGTAGTTTGGGGGTGCTCTTGGACCCAGAACTGTCACTTGAGGCACAGGTGAACTCAGTGGCAAAGAGTACCTTTTATCAGCTTAGGCTGATATACCAGCTGCGCCCTTATCTGGACAGAGATAGCCTAGCTACAGTTATCCGTGCTCTGATAACCTCTCGTTTGGATTACTGCAATGCGTTATACGTGGGGCTGCCTTTGAAAACGGTCCGGAAACTTCAACTGGTGCAAAATAGGGCAGCACACTTACTAACAGGGACTGGCCGATGAGACCACATCACGCCAGTCCTTTTCCAGCTTCATTGGCTGCCAGTCCAGGTCTGGGCCCGATTCAAAGTGCTGGTATTAACATTTAAAGCCCTAAACGGCTTGGGGCCAGGTTATCTGAAGGAACGCCTCCTCCCGTATGTACCTGCCCGGACCCAAAGGTCATCCTCAGGGGTCCTTCTCCATGAGCCCCTGCCAAAGGAAGTGAGGCAGGTGGCTACCAGGAGGAGGGCCTTCTCTTCTGTGGCACCCCGGCTGTAGAATGAGCTCCCTAAGGAGGTTCGCTTGGCACCTACATCATATGCTTTTAGACGCCAGGTGAAGACCTTTTTATTCTCCCAGTATTTTAACTGTCTATAAATAAATTTTAACTTGGTGTTTTAAATTTGTAATTTTGCACTGCTGCGGTTTTTATCTGGTTGAGCTTTTATATTGTATTTTATATTATGGTTTTATACTGTTGTTTTATACTTTGAATGATTTTAATTTTTGTGAACCGCCCAGAGAGCTCCGGCTATTGGGCGGTATAGAAATGTAATAAATAAATAAATAATAAAAATAGAAAAGAAAGGGGTAAAATCCATAAGGATGTTAAAGACTAAAAAATATCATTTTGCATGTGCCAGCCCATGCAGCATATGGCAAAGCTATAGCAGGAGCAGTGACAAGCTGTAGTGTTGTGAGATTATTGTTGTTGCTTTTTAAATAGCTCAGTAAATGACATGGAATATTAGCAACTTGATTCCAGAGCCATCTAAGACAATCTGGGAAATGCATCTCATTCTTTAGCAAGCATCTCTCAAATTTTCGAGCTCATTTCAAAAATGGATAGCATTTATGCCAATATAATGGGAAATGAGCACTGCAAATCGGTGCATGAACTGACTGTAGTGTAAACCAGGCCAGCCAAGAGATTTCCTGCTGCATATCAAACTCTCTGTTGAGGTTGTTTACTAGGTACTATATTTGTCACATCTGAGAGGAACAGTGCTATCACTCTGTGCAGTATTTGCTTCTCGGTACTACCATGGCTCTGATTTATGCAGTGAAGCAAGTTTCCCTAAGTTGAAATGGGCCCTGAATATGGCTGCTGCAACTGGATTTCATGGCTGGATATTCCACGATCATAGAATCATAGAATCATGGAATAGTAGAGTTGGAAGGGGCCTACAAGGCCATCGAGTCCAACCCCCTGCTCAATGCAGGAATCCACCCTAAAGCATCCCTGACAGATGGTTGTCCAGCTGCTTCTTGAAGGCCTCTAGTGTGGGAGAGCCCACAACTTCCCTAGGTAACTGATTCCATTGTCGTACTGCTCTAACAGTCAGGAAGTTTTTCCTGATGTCCAGCTGGAATCTGGCTTCCTTTAACTTGAGCCCATTATTCTGTGTCCTGCACTCTGGGAGCATCGAGAAGAGATCCTGGCCCTCCTCTGTGTGACAACCTTTTAAGTATTTGAAGAGTGCTATCATGTCTCCCCTCAATCTTCTCTTCTCCAGGCTAAACATGCCCAGTTCTTTCAGTCTCTCTTCATAGGGCTTTGTTTCCAGACCCCTGATTCTCCTCTTTGCCCTCCTCTGAACACGCTCCAGCTTGTCTGCGTCCTTCTTGAATTGTGGAGCCCAGAACTGGACGCAATACTCTAGTTGAAGCCTAACCAGAAATAGGATATCTCTAGCCTTAGCTAGACTGGGCGAAATCCCGGGGCAAACCACGGGATCGCCCCTGTGCGTCCAAATGATGCACAGTGGATCCCGGGATCAGGGAGGGATGATCCCTCCCCTGTCCTGGGATCTCGCCCTCCCCTTTGGGCCTGCTTTTTCCACGGTCCTGGGCTGAGCCAGAGACCACGGAACGTGTGGTCCGTTGCCGTGGTTTGACCCACTTCCACGTGAGGAGCTGCACCCATTGGGGTAGGGTGGGGGGAGCAGGAAAAGTAATTAAAATTTAAAAAGCACCTACCTTTGTGCATGAGCGTTTGTGCGCTCCTTCCTCTTTAAAAAAAAAATGGCGGGCGCGACGTCTCTCCTCCTGAGGTCGTCGCGCCTCACATTTAAATGGAGGAGGGATCTCGCGATAATCACATTGTGGGATCTTCCCTCCTCTATCCTGGATTAAAAGGTAGGTCTAGCTAAGGCCTCCGAGCAGCAATGAAAGTAGTGAAGTGATTTCATTCCCCTCCAACCCATTTTTATATAACCCATTCTTTGAAGGGTAGCAAGCCATTTCTAGGGAGAAGGCATTCTTGGTGCTGTTGCTGGTTCTGGTTCTGAAATGCCATACCTAGGGAGAGTGATCTAGCATGCACTGACCATTTTAGTGCCAGGTGACGTCTTCTTTTTTCCTCCAAGTCTTTTTTTAAAAAAACTTATTTACTAAGGCTTTGTGATTTAAAGATCTGTTATTTCTGATGTTTCCAGATTGCTGCTGCTGCTGCGGGGTTTTCTCCCTAACGTTCTATCCTGTCATGCTGGTTTTAAGCACCATATTTAGATTTTAGAGTTTTAACTTTGTTTTACTTTATTGTAAGCCACCTGGAGGACTTTTATTTATTCATTTATTTATTACACTTATATACCACCCCCATAGCCAGAGCTCTCTGGGCGGTTTACAGAAATTCTAAAATTGAGATAAAAACAAGTATACAAAATTTAAAATTTAAAAACACAGAACATACCACACATAAAGCATTAAAAACTGTTAAAAAACTAAACATGTGGGTGATTAAGATGTGCCGCCATATGCCTGGGCAAAGAGGAAAGTCTTAACCTGGCGCCGGAAAGAGAGCAGTGTTGGTGCCAGGCGAACCTCGTCAGGGAGATCGTTCCATAGTCTGGGGGCCACCACCAAAAAGGCCCTGTCCCTCGTTGTCACACTCAGAGCCTCTCTCGGAGTAGGCACCCGGAGGAGGGCCTTAGATGTTGAACGTAGGGACCGGGTATATTCACGTCGGGAGAGGTGTTCCATCAGGTATTGTGGTCCCAAGCCATGTAAAGCTTTATAGGTCAAAACCAGCACCTTGAATTGGGCTCGGAAACATACAGGCAGCAGTGCAAGCGGACCAGAGCAGGTGTTATATGGTTGAACCTTCTGGTTCCCGAAATCAATCTGGCTGCTGCATTTTGCACGAGCTGCAGCTTCCGAACCATCTTCAAAGGCAGTCCTATGTAGAGTGCATTGCAGTAATCTAACTTAGAGGTTACCAGAGCATGGACAGCTAAAGCCAGGTTATCTCTGTCCAGATAGGGGCGTAGCTGGGCCATCAACCAGTGTTTGTAAAAGGCACCCCGTGCCACTAAGGTCACCTGAGCCTCAAGTGACAATGATGGATCTAAAAGAACCCCCAAGCTACGAACCTGCTCCTTCAGGGTGAGTGCAATCCCATCCAGAACCAGTAGAAGACCCCCCATCCTGTCAGCGGAATCACCTACTAACAGCATCTCAGTCTTGTCTGGATTGAGTCTCAGTTTATTAGCCCTCGTCCTGTCCATTGTCACAGCCAGGCACCGGTTCAACACATCCACAGCCTCTCCTGCTGAAGATGAAAAGGAGAAATAGAGCTGCGTGTCATCAGCATACTGATGACAGCACACTCCAAAGCTCCGGATGACCGCACCCATACTGCTTTTGGTATTGTGTGGCATATAACTCTCATAGGTAAATAAATAAATCCCAACTCTTTTGGAATGCGCAACGGCTAAAAGTTCCAACTCATAATCTCCCTCCCCCAGAAATTGTCTGAACTCTTTAATCAGCTAATGCTATTTTTCTGAAAGCATCCAGAAGATAAAGTCTCTCTTAATCTCCCTTCCTAGATCTAATCAAGTCAATCCAAATCAATTCATTTCTGTGACCTACTTTTGAAATGCGGCCAACTTCTCCCTTCCGTGTTCAATCTTACTCTGGCAATTCAAATAACTAAGATAGGGTTTAGTGAGACAACCCGTTGGGTTACTTTTCTATTCATATTGAAAACATAATACATAGGACTGCCTATTGCATAGGAAGCTCTATCTTGAAAAGGAAGGCTGTTTTTTTGGTTTTTTTAATAATTTGTATATTTAGCAAATAGATGCCCATATGCTTTTGGCAACTGCTGTCATGGATTAACGATCTAGTGCTCTCATTAACCAAGACAGGATCTACACTACTGCTTTATAATGGTATTGACAACTGTTGTGGCCCGTGACACATTCCATATTCCATTTTCAAACCACTTTCAAAGTGTTAGATCCTGATTGCTGTAAATCTGGCCCAAGTGTTGGATGGTGGGAAGACAGATGCATTGGTAATTGAATGAAAGCATCTCAGGAGGCAGTGTTTTGGGGATGGTATATGTTGCAGTGTATCCCTAGCTCCTGAAAAACGTGCCTCTGTCCAAGACAGCAGGTTTGACATTTATGATAGGAGTTTGGGGAAAGTGTTGTGGTTAGGTTTTTAACCACAGAAGGAAAAGGACTCTAAAGAGTTAAAAAGATGTCCTTGGCCAGATTGTCTCTGCCAGGAGAAGTCCAGTATGAAGCAGATTCTTCCCTGGCCTACGTGCGGTACGAGATGTACAGGATGAAGAGACTATTGGTTAATTGGGCCAAGGAGAAAAGTGTATTTAAGAAGTCCATGTTGTATGGCTTCTTACTGCTGGTTCTTACTGCTGGAACTTACTGCTGGAACTTACTGCTGGAACTTACTGCTGATGTTATACTGCTACGTTGTTGCTGTACTGTGAAAGGACTGTATATATGACCATTTATTCTGTAAGTAATTTATTTAGTGTCAGTAAAGCTTCTTACTGACCAAAGACCGTGAGTGCTTCTTTTTGTTCCTAAATTCAAGCTGAAACCATTTCCAGACTCTACGCTGCTGCTATTTCGCACTCTGCTATATTTTTGGGTAAGCAATTACCCCGATAGGTTATGGGCCCAGAGAAAGTCTGGAAGGCATAATTTTTGGTTGCTGGAAAGCTTGAGAGCAAAGGAACGCTGGAGGGAAAGACGGAGTCGAGCTCAGGCAGTTCATCGAGCTCAGACGGGTCTGTATCCAGTGTGAGTCGCGCTCCAGCCCAGCCGGTGAGGATGGCCCAGGTTCAGATGGCATCCAGTATTCCGGTGGAACGGCTGAATGAGAGAAATTACTTAACGTGGTCATTCAAGATGGAAATGTTTTTGAAGCGGGACAGATGTTGGAACGTCGTGAGTGTCCCGAGGCCGGTTGGTCAGACTGCTCAAGAAGCACAAGTGTGGGAAGAGCAGAATGAAAGGGCCAAAGCAAACATTGTCTTGAGTATGGAGGACTCGCAAATTGTCCATATCAACAGAGATGAGATGGCAAGAGACAGCTGGAATGCGCTGAGACAGATTTATGTGCGTGCGTCGGCAAGCACACGGCTGAGCCTCACCAGAGAGCTGTATCGGTTAAAGTTGGAGGAGGCTGGAAGTTTGGCAAATCATCTCCAACAGGTGAGATCTCTATTTGTCCAGTTGCAGGAGGTCGGAATCGTTTTTACGGAAGAGCATAAGTGCTACCTGATTTTGGGGTCGTTGCCTCAAAGCTGGGACATTCTGACAACCAGTCTGGAAAGTATGAAGACTGATGAACTCACTCTTCATTATTTGACGGGTCGTTTGCTCCAAGAAGAGAAACGGCGTCTTTCCAGGAAGGAGGAAAACTGCCAGGAAAGGGTTAAGCAGTCAGCCCTTGGCAGCAGAGAAAGAATGCAGAGAGATAAGTGTTTCCAAGGCAACAGTATGGAGAGAACCGCAGTTGCAATAAGAAAGTGTTATTTTTGCAAACAGCCGGGTCATATCAAACGCTTCTGTAAAAAGAGGAAGAAGGGAGTTACACAGGCTGGAGAGGAGAAGGAATGCTCGAATGCATTTGTTTCAGCCACAGTGAGGTGTAACGAGGCCCAAGAGGTTTGGCTGATTGATTCTGCGTCGTCCAGAACAATTTCTAATAATCCAGAGGCGTTTCGGAAGTTGGAACCAAGCAAGGTGAAGTCAATCACGCTTGCAGATGGACGAACGTCGAGGGTGGAAGGAATTGGCTGTTGCTACGTTCCATGTCTGCAAAAGGAGTGTGAACAGGTTCTGTATGTTCCAGATTTAGATTTTTGTCTCCTTTCTGTTAGTGCTCTAACGTCTGAAGGATACGTTGTTACGTTTCAGAAGGATGAGTGCCAAGTGATTAAGGATGGACAAAATGTGGCACTGGGACATGTTAAAAATGGACTGTTTTACATGGGTGCAGGTAAAGAAAGGGTGGCACAAACTGGTAACGTGCCAGACCATAAAAATTGTGTTCATGAGTTGCACAGGCGTTTAGGTCATGCAAGTTTTAAAGTGTTAAGTCACATGCCTCAAGTGTGTACAGGGTTAAGCTTGCGAAACTGTAAAAATTTCTTGGATTGTTCAATCTGTCATCAGACCAAATCCCGGGTGCAGAACATCTGCAGGAAAAGTGACAGGGTGTCACAAAAGCCTTTTGAACTGGTGTTTATTGACTTGGTAGGGCCATTCACGCCTACACAAGGGGGATCCAGTTACGTGCTTGTAATCCTGGATGATTACACACGCTTTAGTTGGTGTTATTTACTGAAGCGAAAATCAGAAGCTTTTGAAACTTTTAGGGATTGGAAAACTTGGGCGGAAAAGTTCTTTAACAAGCCCATTATTTCTGTACAGTCGGACCGTGGGGGTGAGTTTGTTTCTGGAAGGTTCTGTGAGTGGTTTAGGAAAACAGGAATCACACACAGGTTAATAGATCCCCAAACTCCTTTTCAAAATGGGTCAATTGAGAGAAGAATTGGAGTACTTCAAATGAAGAAAGATTCTCTAATGGCTGATGCAAACGCTGAGCAAGATTTGTGGGGAGAAGCATTTTTAACCGCAAACTATCTGTGTAATAGAACCTGGAGCAGGGTTACAGGCAGTTCGCCTTACTGTTTACTTTTTGGTTCAAAGCCAGATTTGTCTCACTTGAGAACATGGGGGTCTTGGGCATACGTGCATATCCCAAAGTCCAAAAGATCTAAAGGTGAAACCAAGTCTGTGAAATTACGTTTTGTGGGTTATTCTGGCATGCAATCCAAATCTTGGCGTTTTTCCCTAAGTCATGGGAAGGTGGTTGTTTCTAGGTCTGCTACTTTTCAGGAAGCAGGTTGGGACAGGATTCAAGGTTCCCAAGTTCTGTTAGAAACTGTGAACAACCAGGAGAAAACAGTAACTCAGGGGTTAACTTCTCAGAGCCCTCACATCTCTGAGAAGAGTGTTTCCACTCCCAAAACTGGAAGGGAGGAGGGAAATGAAAGGGAGGAAGAAATTGCCAGTGTACCTCGTCGTTCACAAAGAAAAAACAAAGGAATTCCACCTTTAAAGTATTCAGATGAATTCAGTGTTTGTTATGTGAAGTCTGAACCTGAGAGTTACAGTGATGTGTTGAAATTGTCTGAACAAGAGCAAGAAAAGTGTTTTCAGGCAGCGAAAACTGAAAGGGGGTGTTTTCAAACACACGTGTCTGTATGCAAAGGGGCAAGCAAAAGAGTACATGATTGTGGAGCTAGTGGTTCGTCTACTGGTGGCAGGGAGTTCCCAAGACCACATTCAAGAAAACTCAGCCCAAAGCTGCAGGAAGGGTTGAAACTGAAGTCTCTGGGGAAAGTTAGGTGTTACCTTGGTGTAGAGGTAGAAAAGTTTCCAAAGGAAATTACCTAAAAAGCCAGAAGCAGAAAGTTTTAAAATTGCTGAAAGTTTGCAAATTGGAAGATTGCAAAGTAATTCAACGCCCCAAAGCACAAAGTTTTTCAACAGTGCTTGGAAGAAGAAGAAAAGAAAAGCTTACATATAAATAAGTCTCTGGGAAATGTAACACACAGAGAAATGTACACAATGTTGGGATTGTTGTAAACATGTAAAGTTGATTTCTTACAGGTGAAATGTAATGAAATGTAAATTGTATTTTTTCTGTAGTTAAAAATGAAAGGGTGTTGTGGTTAGGTTTTTAACCACAGAAGGAAAAGGACTCTAAAGAGTTAAAAAGATGTCCTTGGCCAGATTGTCTCTGCCAGGAGAAGTCCAGTATGAAGCAGATTCTTCCCTGGCCTACGTGCGGTACGAGATGTACAGGATGAAGAGACTATTGGTTAATTGGGCCAAGGAGAAAAGTGTATTTAAGAAGTCCATGTTGTATGGCTTCTTACTGCTGGTTCTTACTGCTGGAACTTACTGCTGGAACTTACTGCTGGAACTTACTGCTGATGTTATACTGCTACGTTGTTGCTGTACTGTGAAAGGACTGTATATATGACCATTTATTCTGTAAGTAATTTATTTAGTGTCAGTAAAGCTTCTTACTGACCAAAGACCGTGAGTGCTTCTTTTTGTTCCTAAATTCAAGCTGAAACCATTTCCAGACTCTACGCTGCTGCTATTTCGCACTCTGCTATATTTTTGGGTAAGCAATTACCCCGATAGAAAGTGCATCCAGTTCTACATTTCCAGTGGGAATCCAGGTGCAGGAAGTTGAAGAGAGCTCTTGCTCCTATGTTCCAAGGAAAATGCATTTTGAAACTATTTTAAAAGCAATTGGTGATGTAGCATAGTTAGAGTCAAAGGTTAAAAATGCACTGGGATCCCAGTGGATAACTGAGGATACAAGATAAGCTAACTCAGAAGCCCTAAGGATACAAAGAATTTTAGGAGTTACCAACAAAATTTCATGGAAAGCTATGCAGAAGTGTGTGTGTGTGTGGGGGTGGGTGGGTTCTTTCTCAGGGGAAACCTGACAAACTCCTGGAGAAGCCAAGATAGTGTTGATGAAGGGTGACATTCTTCAGGGTAGGGGACTCCACACATCCAAAAACCGTCATCTGATTTTCATCTCAAAACAAACCTTCGAAAAGAATTTGGAGGAGAAGTACGGAGGGAAATAAAAAGAGTGTCAATAAGACAAGATCAATATCTCAGAGGGGTTTCTTCACATTCTTAGGAGAGCTGTTGCCCAATGGTAGAGTGTATACGTTGTTCTGATGAGATCCTGGAAATAAGCAAAAGATTCCCTTGAGACCAGCAAGGGATTTCCTTGCTGAGAACTCCAGGAGTTGGGGTTAGTGGGGCAGGTAGCATCCTTCCCTCCCCAGCAACTCTGAGCCAGCTGGGATCATTGCTGTACCAAAGGAAACAGTAAAGATAATGGTCCCAAGTGACATCGCCAATGGGTGTGTACGTGTCTCCCCCACACCTGTGTGTATGTATGTATGTGTGTTTGTCCCACCTCAGTTTGTGTGCATATATACACTTACAGCCCAGGATCCTAGTAACACCAGATCTAGCCCTCAGGACTTAAAAGTATGTGCACCCTAACTGAGTCCAAGGACATGGCCTGAAGCTGCCTTTCCAATGGTCCAGATCTGATCAGTGCCTGGATGGGAGACTGCCTGGGATTGCTAGCCATGTGAAAGAAAAGCGGGGAACAAGAGAAGAGGGAATTGATGCCACAGTAAGTAGCCACCCTTACATCAGTCAAGCCATGATCACCTCCCACCCTGAAAGCATTGAAATGCTCCACCTTCACCACCTGGGGAGCATTTCAATGTTTTAAAGGTGGGGGCTACAATGGTTTGACTGGTTTGTTGGGTGGGGGAGGTTGGCCAGTTTGCCATAGTCCTAGTTTCAACACACATTCACTGCCCTGAAAACAATGGTGTCAGATTTCATCTCACGTGCACTGAAGGAACATCCCCCCATACTAAATTGTTATATCTGTCTGCATCTCTGATTGAACAGGGATGATTTCCACATTCAAGCACATGTACAAGGTTATGCTATTATCTTACAAAGCCCTAAACAACTTGGGACCAGGATACCTAGCAAACCGTCTTTCCTTATATACACCCAGGCGACATTTACAATCTTCAGAGGAGGCCCTGCTCGTCATCCCAACACGGAAATAATGCTGCCATGAAGAACCTTGACAGTGGGCCTTCTCTGTAGTGGCCCCCGCCCTCTGGAAAACCCTCCCTCGTGCAGTTTGGGAGGCGGAAAATGTAATAACTTTTAAACATCTCCTAAAAACGTATCTTTTAAAACAAGCCTTCCCTGGACCGTAATTTATTCTGGTTTTATGTGATTTCAAAGGTGTAATCTGGATTTTATGGTTTTAGTTGTAAACTGCTCAGAGAGCTTAGGCTTTTGGGCAGTATAAATATATAATAAATAAATAATACACTGTCCATTACACTGTTGCATCTCATCAATGAGCAGAGGGTTGGACTCGATGGCCTTGTAAGCCCCTTCCAAGAGCTCATCTACACCAAGCAGATATTCCACTATGAAAGCGGTATGAAAGTGGTATATAAAATGTAGGAGCCACACTGCTGCTTTATAGTGGTATTGAAGTGCACTGACAACAGTTGGGGCCCATTTACACTTACCGTATAGTGCTTTCATACCACTTTCGTGGTGTTATATCCTGCTTGGTGTAGATGTGTCAATTGTCAGTGCACTTCATTACCACTATAAAGCATTAATAGAAGTATAGCTTCCAAATCACGTGAGGTACTGGTTCCTCTCATCTAGAGTATTGCGTCCAGTTCTGGGCTCCACAATTCAAGAAGGACATAGACAAGCTGGAGCATGTTCAGAGGAGGGCAACCAAGAGTCTGGAAACAAAGCCCTATGAAGAGCGACTGAAAGAACTGGGCATGTTTAGCCTGGAGAAGAGAAGATTGAGGGGAGACATGATAGCACTCTTCAAAGACTTAAAAGGTTGTCACACAGAGGAGTGCCAGGATCTCTTCTTGATCCTCCCAGAGTGCAGGACACGGAATAATGGGCTCAAGTTAAAGGAAGCCAGATTCCAGCTGGACATCAGGAAAAACTTCCTGACTGTTAGAGCAGTACGACAATGGAATCAGTTACCTAGGGAGGTTGTGGGCTCACCCACACTAGAGGCCTTCAAGAGGCAGCTGGACAACCCTCTGTCAGGGATGCTTTAGGGTGGATTCCTGCATTGAGCAGGGGGTTGGACTCAATGGCCTTGTAGGCCCCTTCCAACTCTGCTCTTCTATGATTCTATGATTCTATGATCCCTATAAAGCAGTCCTGTGGCTCCTGCCTTTTATATACCGCTTTTATACCACTTTCATAGTGGAATATCCTGCTTGATGTAGATGAGCCCCAACTCTACTATTCTGTGATTCTATGATTCTATGTCTCATACATTTGCTGGCACTTCATGCTTCTCCTTGCCTTACTTCTGTCTTCCAGTATTGGTTTGTAGATCTTTATGCATCAGGAAATCAATGCAAATCTGGATTTTATTTATTTATTTCTGTATTTGGGAACACTCACGAACAGCCTGTGTAAATGAACTCCGCAGACGGATATTGATCTGACTGCATGATTATACGATATCCATCTCTCTTTCCTCCCATGCTTCTCTGCTAATCTGCTACCATTTTCATTTAGATTTTTTCCCTTTGCTGGCACATGGGTTTTCTATCAGTGACAGCCTCTTTGGATCTTTCAGTTCTCCCGCCACATTGCTAATGCACTGATTTTTAATGCTAAGTTACCAAGAATGCCACATCAAATTGATGGGTAACCTTGGCAACATGGCTAGCTTCAACCCCATGTTGGCTTCAATGACATGTCGCCATTAATCTATCAGACTGTCTTGTTCGAACTGTCAATTCCTTTCTGTTACTATGAAGCTCAGTCACAATGCCTCTGACACAAGCACTGTTTGGGCATCACCAAGGTGCTGTGGCTCAAGTATTGTTGTGGAAGGCCAGTTTAGTAAGAAATTTGGAGGCAGTCAGGAACATAAACTTCCCAACGGTGGTGTGCCAGCTGCCTGCCATATTTATATGTTCATGACCCATGTGTCATTTATTTCTGATTTAATAGCCGTTGTCCTCACGCGACTGAGCAACCAATGAGAATTTTGGGTACATGCAAATGACTTTCTGAAACCCTATTCAAGCTTTTTGTGAACCACCCAAAGAGCTTCAGCTATTGGGCGGTATAAAAATGTAATAAGTAAATAAATATAAATAAATAACCTAAAATTACCCCATCTAAAAACTGGTGGGAAATATTGTCTAATTCTGAAGCCTCCAGAGAGGCAATTAGCAGCTGTTAGGGACCATCCAGGTTAAAGGATGCCCACCATACTCCGCATTTGTTCTGCGCCTTCTGCCAGATTGGCCCTTGGAAGCATGGTGTGGTAATACCAAACCAGCCAGCCCAAATCCATCCATGGGGCCAGGAATGTATTCATTGCCAAACCACTGAACCTTTTGTTTAATCCCAATCTGAGCATGCCCAATATCATTACCCCCCTTATGCCTTTTGTCTGTATTCTATAACTAGCCTGGGGTCCAAACTCTCAGTGTTGATCACAGGACCTAATATAAACATTATTGCTATTACCTAGGATTCAAACAAGGTTCACCTGGTATGCTGTTCGTTTCTTGCCATCTGCTTTCTCCCTCTCTCTGGGGCTGCAAGAACCCTCATTTCCAGGACTAGAAGTCTCTCTTCTCTACTTGTGCAACTGTTGTTGCTTTGGGGTCCTAGGCTGTTGCTAGACGAGCGTTTAGCCCGGGCTGATACCCGGGCTCACCTCTGTGTGTCCAGATGACGTACAAGGGATCCCGGGGTCAGCCTGGGCTAAACCCTCCCTTGGCCTGGGATAACCGGCACTGGTTGTAGCCCGGGCTGCGGAAGGTCTAGCTGGTTCCACAGCTTTTCCTGGCTACGCGGCTTACTCGCAAGTAGCTGGGAGAAGCCGTGCACTGGGCACGGGGGGGGGGGGGGCGTGGCGGGGGGGAGAGATGGGGGGAAGAGCGGAGCCAGGGTGGGGAGATCGCAGCCGGGGGGGGATCGGAGATCATGGGTGGGCGATTGGACATGGCGGGCAGGCAGGGTGCAATCGGACATGGTGGGGGGGCGGGCAATTGGACATGGCGGGTGGGGGGCGATTGGGCAGGTGGGGGGCGATCGGACATGACGATCAGGCAGGTGGGCGGGCGATCAGACATGGCGGGCAGGCGGGGGGTCTGGCGGGACATCGCACATCGCAGGGAAGAAATCAGGGGCAGGGGGAGCGGGGAACCCCATTTTTTTAAAACAAACAAACAAACCCACCTACCTTTGTCATTGGTGCACTCCTGCGACACGATGGAGCTTTCCTTTACCTTGTCGTGTGTCGCGTGTAGACTGGGGTGAGGGCCCGCGCTAGCTGCAGCGTGGGCTCGCCCCTACGCCCGACCGGATTAACAGGTAGGTCTAGCAAGGCCCCTAGATAGGCCATTACCTGGTGAAACAGAAACACCCAGTCCTGCATTCCAGAAATGTCCGTTTCAGCAGTAATGCCCAACCATACCAGGAGCTTGACCACCTGTCTGAGATACTCAAGGGACCTCCACATTGTAGTGTGTGTGTGTGTGTGTGTGTGTGAGAGAGAGAGAGAGAGAGAGAGAGAGAGAGAGAGAGAGAGAGAGAGAGAGAGAGAAAGAGAGAGAGAATACATAAGAACATAAAAAAGAGCCATACTGGATCAGACCAAGGCTCCATCTAGTCCAGCTTCCTGTTCATGCAGTGACTAACCAGATATTGACCAGGGACCCACAAGTTGGAGGCGGTATAACAGCACCATCTCACCCATGTTCCCCAGCACCAAGTGTATACAGGCACACTGCCTCTGATTTTAAAAAATGATGTTGGCTATGGATGGACAAATCTGTCAAGCTTGATTTCATTGATTTCCTTTCTTTTCTTTTTTCCCCACAACTGCCAAGTTCATTCCATCCCACTTCTGTATGAGATTTTTCTTTTCCACACAGACATTCATACATATTTCAGTGCACCTTTTTTTTTTAAAGTGCACTTTATTTGCACACCTTTACAACTGAATGCATTTTTGTCGTCATGCACCCATTGACTAGAACACGTTGGTGAATATTTTGGAAATATAGTGTTTTCTTTGTGCATTTTTCAGACGTACACATGATGTCAGAAATATTTGGTTGTTGTCGCTGCTGCTGCTGCTGCTTGAAACACTTTGCAAACTCATACATTTATAGCTTTCTGGAAAATCCAGAAGTGAGTGAATTTCTCAGCCATTGCTACCAATAGCGATGCACCGACTGTTCATATTTCTTCAGTGACTGAACGATTGTACAGTTTTGGAGATCATGGGAATAGATAAATTAATTGATAAGGTACCTACAATGACAAAAATGGTTGCAACTAGTTGGTGGAAAAATGGATTCCATTTATTAACTAGCAATGTACTTCATGTTCACTTATCAGATGGTAGAGATGTATTGCTCTTTGAAATGCTTAAATAAAGACTCTTTTATAAAGAAGAGGTAGTGCTACCTCACCATAATGGCAAAAGCAGCCATACAGCCACCACGTCCTATCCAGCTCTAGCAAACAAAGGTGAAGGGAATCTGCAGCAAAGGCAGTTTTTCCTAGTGGGACACACACATAGACAGACCTGACCTGGGAGCTTGTAAAGGAGCCGGGGACTATCACCCAACACTTCTATTGGTGTAAATAAGTTTCCTTGCTGGTGTGATTGGTCTCCCTATAGTTCTCTCATGTGGTTGGAGCTGGGTGGTTGAGCACAGGTTGACTAGGGTGACCATATGGAAAGGAGGACCGGGCTCCTGTATCTTTAACAGTTGTATAGAAAAGGGAATTTCAGCAGGTGTCTTTTGTATGCTTGCAACACCCGGTGAAATTCCCTCTTCATTACAGATGTTTAAAGCTTGTTTGTTAACAAACAAGTTAACAACAGAGTTAGTGGCTAAGTTCCTCCTCTCCATACAAAGGAATCGCAAATTGATCTTATCTTAATTGTACATTGTACATGTACATTGATGGTGCTATATATAATAATAATAATAATAATAATAATAATAATAATAATAATAATAATAATAATAATAGTAACTTTTATCTCATGCTGCTGTTGCTTATCTTTTGTACCAGGTGTTCTAACCATGCCTATATATTTTAAATATGTGTGTGTTTTAAATAACTCTTTTAGCCTGTTTGTATAATGAACTAATGACTGTGAGTTTATGGTTTTAAATTAATGATTGTTGGTATAGTTGGTATAGTTTCTATTGGGTCTGTGACCACATAATAAAATGTATGTAACTCCGTGCTCAGGGTGAAAGAGATTTGACGCTCCTGCCCTCAGTGCTGAGAGGCCAGAATATTTCATGTGCTAGTAGTCTTCAACTGGTCCAGACCCAGGATCCACCTCGGATTCCCAACCTGCAGCATGGGGCCCACTTTCCCAATTTTACTAACTATGCCTATATATTTTAAATATGTGTATGTTTTAAATAACTCTTTTAGCCTGTTGAACAAAAGACTGTGATTTTATGGTTTCAAATTAATGATTGTTGGTATTGCTTTTATTGGGTCTGTGACCGCATAATAAAAATCTGAATCTGAGACCTCTTCATTACAGATATTTAAAGCTGCAGGAGCCCTGCCTAGCATGGCCAGATGCCAAAGAGGGAAGGGCTCCTGCAACTTTTGCTATTGTGGTAAAAAGGGAATTTTGCCAGGTGCTGCATGCATGCAAATGACACCTGCAGAAATTCCCTTTTCTATACAACTGTTAAAGATACAGGAGCTCTGTCCTCCTTTCCTTATGGTCACCCAGAGATTGAGTCTTGGCCTAACATTCCTCAGGGCCTCTTAGCTCAGGCCCTGGACACCAAATTAGGTAGAGGAAAACTCATTAATTCAACTAATTTCTGTAATTGAATTTAAGCATTAAATCCCTTCAAGCTATGTATTTGCACATTCAAGTGGGGCAGAGAAAATAGGCAAGTCCTGTGAAATATGCAAGACATTTTGGTTCACAGGAGTGCTTCTAGCTTTGGCAGAGTGGGCTGATATTTCTGCCATATCAAGAAGAATTATTTCCAAGGGGTCGCAATGATCTTACAAGAGCATCAATTATGAAAGCAACCATTAAAATGTCAATAAGGAACAAAGCAGTATCAACATCAGCTTACAGAGACAAATGCTTCTGAAAGCAGCACAAACATTTGGAGTCCCTGTTATCTGGCATTAAGGCAGAATGCATATAAACACATTCAGGGACTGCCCACAAGTGTCCTTTGGTAGGGTGACCATATGGAAAGGAGGACAGGGTTCCTGTATCTTTAACAGTAGCATAGAAAAGGGAATTTCAGCAGGTGTCATTGGTATATATGGAGAACCTGGGGAAATGTCCTCTTCATCACAATAGTTAAAGCTGCAGGAGCTATACTAGAGTGACCAGATTTAAAAGAGGGCAGGGCTCTTGCAGCTTTAACTGGTGTGATGAAGAGGAAATTTCCCCAGGTTTCCCATAAATACAAATGACACCTGCTGAAATTTCCTTTTCAATACAACTGTTAAAGATACAGGAGCCCTATCCTCCTTTTCATATGGTCACCCTACCTTTAGACGTTTCCTTTGCCCACATAAGGACATAAGAACATAAAAAGAACCATGCTGGATCAGACAAAGGGTCCATCTAGTCCATCACACAGTGGCCAATCAGGGAACCACAAAAAGGACATGGTGCAACAGCACCCTCCAACCCATGTTCCCAAGCAACTAGTGCATACAGGCTTACCACTTCTAGTACTGGAGGTAGCACGTAGCACCATCAGGACTAGAATCATAAACTAGTAGGAAGGGGTCTATAAGGCCATTGAGTCCAACCCCCTGCTCAATGCAAGAATCCACATTAAAGCATTCCAGACAGATGGCTGTCCAGCTGCCTCTTGAATACCTCTAGTGTGGGAGAGCCCACAACCTCCCTAGGTAATCGGTTCCATTGTCATACTGCTCAACAGTCAGGAATCTTTTTCTGATGTCTGGCTTCCTGTAACCTGAGCCCATTATTCTGTACCCTGCACTCTGGGATGATCGAGAGATCCTGGCTCTCCTCTGTGTGACAAACTTTCAAGTATTTGAAGAGTGCTATCATGTCTCCTCACAGCCTTCTCTTCTCAAGACAAAACATGCCCAGTCCTTTCAGTCTCTTCTCATAGGGCTTTGTTTCCAGACCCCTGATCATCCTCATTGCCCTCCTCTGAACATGCTCCAACTTGTCTGCATCCTTCTTGAAGTGTAATGCCCAGTGCTGAATAGAGGGGAACCCGTACTTCACATGTTTTGGAAGCTATGCTTCTATTAATGCAACACGAAATAGCATTTGCTTTTATTGTGGCCTCATCACACTGTTGGTTCATATTCAGCTTATGATCTACAACAATTCAAAGATCCTTCTCGATTGTAGCATTGCTGAGCCAAGTATCCCCCATCTTGTAACTGTGCATTTGGTTTCTTTTTTCTAGGTGTAGAACTTGGCATTTATCCCTCTTAAATGTAATTCTGTTGCTGTCTTCCAGGGTATTAGCTATCCTACCCAATTTTGTGTTGTCTGCAAATTTGATAAGCATTCCCTGCACCTCCTCATCCAAGTCATTAATTAAAATGTTGGTGCACTTGGCCTAAGACTGCACCTTGCGGTACCCCGCTAGTTACATCCCCCCAGATTGAGAAGGTACCATTGATTAGCACTCTTTGAGACTGATTCTGTAGTCAACTGTGGATCCACCTAATAGTTGTTTCATCTAGCCCACTATTAGCTAGTTTGCTGATCAGAATGTCATGGGACACTTTGTCAAAAGCTTTGCAGAAGTCAAGACAAATTACGTCCACAGCATTCTCACAGTTCACAAGGGTTGTTACCTGATTGAAGAATGAGATGAGATTAGTCTGGCAGGATTTGTTCTTGACTAGTAGCCATTGATATCCTTCTCTTCAGGAATTTATCCAACCCTCTTTTAAAGCCATCCAAATTGGTGGCCATCACCACATCTTGTGGTAGTTAATTCCATAGTTCAATCATGCACTGTATGAAGAAGGACTTCCTTTTAGGATGACCCCTTTGGGTTCTACCATTACTTATTTATTTATTTATTGTTATGGGAGAGGGAGAAAAATATCTCCCCATCCACATTCTCCACACCATGCATAATTTTGTACACCTCTATCATGTCTCACTTTAGCCTCCTTTTTCCCCAACCTGAACAATCTCAGCTGTTGTAGCCTTCCCTCATAGGTGAGATGCTCCATTCCCTTGATCATTTTAGTTGCCATGTTCTGCACTTTTTCCAGCACTACGGTGGCCTGGTTCAGGCAACACGCTAAACCATGCTGCTTCACCACAAAATGGTTAACGGAATGCATTGGCCTTAATGCATTCCATTAATCATTTTGTAGTTAAGCAGCATGGTTTAGCATGTTGTCTGAACCAGGCCAGTATCTTTTTTTAGGCATGGTGTCCAGAACTGTTCACAGTATTCTAAGTGTGGTCGTACCATAGATTTGTATAAAGGCAAATCACTGGCACTGAGAGTTGTGAGGGTTTAGTCAGCCACCATGCACGGCTGGTGAGTTGCATTGGACTTAGTGGGCCACAGGGTTATGAAAGAATTGCCCGTGCCTCAAATATATACTGCACCTGAATTTTTATACACTGTCTGGTAGAATGCTGGTCTGATGCAGATGCCCTTGCCCAGTGATTTGAGGCAGTTCAACAAATGTTTCAGACTTTTACTGTGATCAACTGTGTGGGACTAAGGCTGTAGCTAGACCT
Organism: Elgaria multicarinata webbii; assembly: GCF_023053635.1. Lineage (NCBI taxonomy): Eukaryota > Metazoa > Chordata > Lepidosauria > Squamata > Anguidae > Elgaria > Elgaria multicarinata. Next base: position 9,710,284 of record NC_086180.1, read on the forward strand.
AAGGTTTATCCCAGGATTGTCCTGGGGTCAAACCTGTTCATCTAAGTGCCACACAGGGCATCCAGCACTCAGGCAGGGACGAACCCGGGATGATCCTGGGATAAACCTTAGGTCTAGCTACGGCCTCCGTTTGTACAAAAGTTCAATTTTAGCAGTTGTGGAAGTACCTAAGCAATTTTGAGGTTCCTGCCAATGAGAGGATAAATCAGTGCAGCCCAAGGATGCTATCCACCAGCTTTCATCTAAGCTAAATCAGTCATTTTCCTGTTATACACCAGTATACAGAAGTCAGGATTGATGGAGACTTCTTTTCCACCTCTTCTACTCCAGCCTTTGCTAAACGGAATCTCATTTATTTTTTATTTTATTCACACATGGAAGCAATTAGATGCTCTCTCATCAGCTATCAGAATTATTCAGCTTCTTTAAATGAGAGAGAGAGAGAGAGAGAGAGAGAGAGAGATTTCGTAGAAAGTGGCACTCATTTGAAAGGCAATGTGAAGTGACCAGCACAAAAGCCTTGGATTGTGCAAGAGACATTCTCCAAGCCTGGGCATCTTGATCCATGCAAATTAACACAATTTCATTTCCATCAAGCTCTCCTCCACACTACTGTCAAAGCAAATAAAGGAGCTGCTGGCAGTACGTCAACTTTTGAACAATAACAAAATGTCTGGCAATTCATGGTGAGCTGGGACATTTCGTTTTGTCTGCAATGTCAAAAGCATTATTTTGACCTCAGTCCTCAGCCTCCAGCTCAATAATGTGTCTGTCACACATTGAGAACAACAGGAGATAAACATTGATGACTAGCATACAGAAATCAGTGGGAATCGTTATGGCACCTTCATATCGAAGGGGAAATGAAGGATTAAAGGCATCCTACCATTTAAACAGGACTGCAGTAATTCAAGGGGGAGGGTGGATGGGCAGGCACTATGCTCATAACTGAACAGGTTGAAGTGGCAAGCATTTGCCACCATGTATTCATCATCATCATCATCATCATCATCATCATCATCATCATCATCATCATCTCTTACCTGCATCTCTGTTTGGATCAAGGCGGAGAATAACAATAAGTTTAAAATACATAAAACTGAATTAAAAAACATAGTATACATTATTAAAACATCCTAAAAACATCCTAAAAAACATCCTAAAATTCCACTGGATAGGCCTGGTGGAAGAGATCAGTCTTTATAAGTTTCTTAAATACTAAAAGACGGTTAAGTTGACAAATCTCTTCCGGCAGGCCCTTCCACAACCTGGGAGCAGCAGAAGAAAAGGTCCTCTGGGTAATGGTTGTCAGCCTCACTTTGGCAGACTGAAGTAGATTCTCCCCAGAGGACCTGAGTGCGCGGGGAAGATTGTACAGGAGAAGGTGATCCCACAGGTAGCCTGGACCCAAACCATGTAGGGCTTTAAAGGTGATAACCAACACTTTATACTTTGCTCGGAAAGTAATTGGCAGCCAGTGAAGAGATTTTAAAACTGGTGTAATGTGGTCACCCCTAGGTTGCCCATTTTGAATTAATTGAAGTTTCTGGACTAGGTACAAAGAATCATCGAGTTGGAGGGACTCTGAAAGCAATCTTTTCATACTCCCTGCTCCCAGGAAACTCAAGAGCACAACCTCAACCCATGACCGCCCATCTCTGCCTTGCAAACCTCCAGTAACGGACAACAGGGGTGGATGAGAAGTTCACAATTCAATGTGAACATAAATAATTTTGCACATTTGAACAAGTATGTGAACAAAACTCAACTATCCCTTGAAATTGCCATGCCTTATAATTATGTAATTGTCCAATAAAAATAAATGTGTATGTTAGTGGGCTGTGCACACACAAATATGTATATTCAGGAAAATTACATGCAGAAATGCATTTTATTAGGAAAATTGCTTGCAGAAAATGTGAATCCATTAGGCAAAATGGCCTACAAATCTGCATATTTCAGGCAAAGTTTTTCAAGGCAAACCAAAGTTATGAAATTGAGAGAAAACAAAAGTGACAAATTCATCCACTCCTAAAGGAGAGGACACCACACTTCACGTAATTGGAACCATTGCTGAATTGCCCTTACCGATAAAATGTTTCTCCTAATCATTAAGAACTTTTTTTCCTAATGTTCAATCTACTCTGTTGTAACAGAAGCCCATTACTTCTAGGGTTGGTTTCTGGAGTAAAGATGGGAGAACGAGCCATTTTTAAGGTCACCTAAATTCTGCCAAAATGTGCAGCCATTTGAAGTTCTTTTCAGTTCCATCTCTTTCATGAGCTTCAGCTATTGGGCAGTATAGAAATGCAATAAATAAATACATGTTGGATTTATTTGTTTTTGAATCATTCAAAAGTGATTCAAATGGGAAAAGTGAGCCCCACTGACAAAAACCTTAAGAATGCGCATTTTAAAGTGCACGTTTTGCTAACATTTTGGAAATTTCAAAATTTCTAAAAAAAAGAGATACCCCTGATTACATTCACATTCAGGATTGTGAACAGGAGAACCTGATGCAATTCCCTCTTCATCACAACAGTTAAAGCTGCAAGAGCCCTGCCTTCTTTTAAATCTGGTCACTCTAGTATAGCTCCTGCAGCTTTAACTGTTGTGATGAAGAGGGAATTTCACCAGGTTCTCCATATATACAAATGACACCTGCTGAAATTCCCTTTTCTATGCAACTGTTAAAGTTACAGGAGCCCTGTCCTGCTTTTCATACGGTCACCCTACCCAATTTACAAGCAGAAACAAAAGTCTTGTATTTCCCTACCCGGTGGCAGCGGAGAACAAGTCTTTGTCCTCTTCTATAGGAGTCTATAGAAGCCCAATGCAGGTAGATGTGCTATAATGAGCAAACAGAGGAAATTCAAATACACAGAATCCCATGGGGTTGTGAAAATATCTATATAATCCACAAGGGGTTGCAGTGAATATATAATTCAGCCGGGAAAACGCCTGACTTTTACAGAAATAAATAATAAAGAAGGATTAGTAGTGAGATAAAGCTAATCTTGCAGTTTCTGGTGGATTTTATTCTCCTCCTTTCTCTTCCCCTCCAAAGAAAAAGACTTTTCAACTTCAGAATTTTTTTTATGGCTCTGTCAGAAGCTCCCAAGCTACTTGATGGGTGTCAAGAAATGTGAGAGCTTTAAATGTCTGCTGCTAAACACACATGTTTTAAACGGCAATAATTACTAAGAGCTGTTATGTGTTGTTTTATTATGGTTTTAATTTTTGTGAACCGCCCAGAGAGCTTCGGCTATTGGGCGGTATGAAAATGTAATAAATAAATAAATAATTGTGTGTTTAATTCAAAGGAATGGTGTTTAATGTATGACACCTGCCAGATGTAGACCCATGTCATTTTTAAAATAATAATAATAATCAGTTACCTTCATCATATTCTGGGATTATTTTTCGTAGTGTCAAGAAGCATCACACCCACTTCTGATGATTTTTCCAGCAATGGATGCAAAAAAAGATTCAGATTCATTCACATGGGTAAGTGGTTGCAGAAAAGGGCAAGCAAAATGATCGAAGGTCTGGAGCTACTTCTTTATGAGGAACGGTTACAATGTCTGGGACTACTTATCTTAGTGGAGAAGGGGACGGCAGCTGTGGAAAGATATGTGTTCCAAGATGTGCCCCCACTGCCAACAGGGACATGTCAAGTTTTCCTATTATCATTTCAAATGAGCAAAGTGACTCTAGGGTGACTAAATGGAAAAGAGGACAGGGCTCCTGTACCTTTAACAGTTGTATAGAAAAGGGAATTTCAGCAGGGGTCATTTTTATGCATGCAGCACCTGGTGAAATTCCCTCTTCATCACAACAGTTAAAGCTGCAGGAGCCCTGCCCTCTTGACCAGGCCCAAAAGAGGACAGGCTCCTGCAGCTTTAACTGTTGTGATGAAGAGGGAATTCCACCAGGTGCTGCAGGCATACAAATGACCCCTGTTGAAATTTCCTTTTCTATACAATTGTTAAACGTACAGGAGCCCTGTCCTCTTTTCCATTTAGTCACCCTAAATGTGACCACTTCCATGTAGCGACTTTAGTCTTCATTAATTCTTGTTTCAGCACATTTACGTTAGTAAATACAGGATCAGTTTCGCTTCTCAAGAACTGTAATAAGTAAATGGAGGATAAGGCAAAACAGCTGGCTACAGCTGCAGAGCAGGAGGGATTACCTGAGGGATTGAATGGCAACCCACAGTGGCTCCTCACTACATGATAGGGGCATGTTGTGAGAAAGTGGATAGGAAGAGGTCTGTCGCCTCTTCTCATAATTCAAGTACCTGAGGCAGGGCTAGGGAGATTGTGAGCGCCTGATTGGGTCCAGGAGTCCAGTGGAATCCCCCATATCTGTCCCCTCAGGTCCTGCTCTGTGAGCTGGTCATACCCCTCCAGACCCATTCGGTGAGTGCTTGAGCACCTGCTTACTTAGGGTGACCATATAAAAAGGAGGACAGGGCTCCTGTATCTTTAACATTTGTAAAGAGAAAGGGGATTTCAGCAGGTGTCATTTGCATGCATGCAGCACCTGGTGAAATCCCCTCTTCATCACATAAGTTAAAGCTGCAGGAGCTACAAAAGAAAGCTTTAACGGTTGTGATGAAGGGGGAATTTCACCAGGTGCTGCATGCATACAAATGACACCTGCTGAAATCCCCTTCTCTTTACAAATGTTAAAGATACAGGAGCTCTGTCCTCCTTTTTATATGGTCACCCTACGCTTGCTGGTCCATCAGCCCCCTATCCCCATAGCGAGGCACCATTTGCGCAGAAATAGCGGCTTGGCAATTTCTGGTGAGAACAATGCAGGTATATCTGATGAAGGGCAGAATCCTTTGCATGTTTAGATGGCGAAAAAAACCTCCTACATCTCCCAGCATGCCCTAGTTTGCACGGCTAGCTGAGACATGTTGGGAGTTGTAGGACTTTTTTCTGTCTAATCATGCCTAGGGCCGTAGCTAGACCTAAGGTTTATCCCAGGATTGTCCTGGGGTCAAACCTGTTCATCTAAGTGCCACACAGGGCATCCAGCGCTCAGGCAGGGGCGAACCCGGGATGATCCTGGGATAAACCTTAGGTCTAGCTATGGCCTGGGATTGCTGCTTAAGTATGATAGCAGCAGCCCCATGATAGAACATCAAGTGGAGTTCCGCCCTATTGCTCAGCCTAATCTTGTTGGAGGAATCACAGTTTTAGCACTACTGGGAGAAAATAGCGAAAACTAACAACAAAAAAAGCTTCCTTCAGCATTCCTGCAAGGACTGCGCCTGAGCAGAACTTTCAAATTCACCACGGAATTATATAAAGAAGAAAACTTGTCATACTTTGGGGAAACTTTATATATATATATATATATATATATATATATATATATATATATATGAACCACTCTTTTATAGAGAGAGCTCTTGGTGTCAAAACACCTTTTTAAGGCAAACTGCTCATTGTCAGAAACATACAGAGTAGTGTGAAAAAACAGTGTCAAACAGCAATACCCTCAAAATTATTCAACACCCCCTTTACAGGCTGTTAATTAGTTTAGAAACTTGCAAGATGCTCTAAATTTAAATGCACAGCTGCAGAGGTAACCTGTATGCTTTCTTTCAATGGGCCAGCATCACGAGACTATGACGTTAGTGGTCGTATATGGTGTTCTCAGCAATATGCTAATGCAGTGCCATGAATTCAATATATATATATATATATATATATATATATATATATATATATATTACTGCCATTGGTGTTTGGTGACAATGCCATAGATGAAAATAATGGGAACCGAGTCCTTGCAGGATTCAAGGATGTATGGCCTGTGAAAATGAGAGAAGAGAGCCTCCAATATGAGGAAACAGATGTGTGCGGCCACATTTAGAATACCCTGTAGCTTTGGGTTTTCATCAATGCAAGGATTTTAAAATTGAAAAAATACAAATTAAAACAAGGGGGTGAATAATAGTATGTATTGTTCCAATTACAGTGTAATGGCATAGAATCATAGAATAGTAGAGTTGGAAGGGGCCTATAAGTCCAACCCCCTGCTCAATCCCTGACAGATGGTTGTCCAGCTGCCTCTTGAATAGGGTGACCATATGAAAAGGAGGACAGGGCTCCTGTATCTTTAATAGTTGCATAGAAAAGGGAATGTCAGCAGGTGTCATTTGTATGCATGCAGCACCTAGAGAAATTTTCTCATCATCACAACAGTTAAAGTGCAGGAGCTATACCAGAGTGACCAGATTTAAAAGAGGGCAGGGCACCTGCAGCTTTAACTGTTGTGATGAAGAGGAAATTTCATCAAATGACACCTGCTGAAATTTCCTTTTCACTACAACTGTTAAAGATACAGGAGCCCTGTCCTTCTTTTCATATGGTCATCTGGGGGGCTGCACTCCAGATGTACATTGATATTAATTTTTAGGATATGCTTGAATGATAATGTGTACTTGACTTTAATTTGAACCAACAGTTTGTACAGGAATTTATTAGATATTATAGGTTCAATCCATACTTATTCATGCTTAAAGTAGACACATTTAAATCAATGAGACTCATTACATTTAGTTATTTACTCATTTATTGTGTTTCTATATTGTTCCAAAGCTGAAACTCTCCGGTTGGTTTGCAGCAGATGTGGTACAATTTGTTAATAAATAAATACATTTTAAAATGGATTTATTTATTTTTTTAAAAAAGGTATCACTCTGTTGGCATGTATCTGTGATGTATCTGGTCAAGGGGGCAGGACTCCTTCAGCTTTAACTGTTGTGATGAAGAGGGAATTTCACCAGGTTCTCCATATATACAAATGACACCTGCAGAAATTCCCTTTTCAATACAACTGTTAAAGATACAGGAGCCCCTTCCTCCTTTTCATATGGTCACGCTACCTAAGAGAATCTATGAACTGGAATTTGGCCTTCAGGCTGCAAGAGGCATAGTGCTCTTATTTTAGACGATGCCTGTGTGTGTACATCAATTTAGAAAAGGGAGAAGGGAGGAATCTCCTTTAAAATGCTGTTTGCTCTCTGCATTTCTTAGTACTTGTATTCACTTCTGAAATCTCTTCATTGGCTTCCAATTCACTTCAGAATGCAATATAAACTTCTCCTGTTGACCTTCAAAGCTTTTCACGGTCTAGCTCCTTCCTATCTCTCCTCTCTCATCTCACACTATTGCCCCGCTCGTGCTCTTCGCTCCTCTGATGCCATGTTTCTCGCCTGCCCAAGGGCCTCTACTTCTCTTGCTCGGCTTCGTCCCTTCTCTTCTGCTGCCCCTTACGCCTGGAACGCTCTTCCAGAACATTTGAGATCTACAAGCTCAATCACAACTTTTAAAGCTCAGCTAAAAACTTTTCTTTTTCCTAAAGCTTTTAAAACTTGATGTTGCTCGGACTTTATACTGTTAGTTTTACCCTACCCTGTGCCTGTTTTCCCTACCCTGTGCCTGTTTGCATTCCCTTCCCCTCCTTATTGCTTTACTATGATTTTAGTAGAATGTAAGCCTATGCGGCAGGGTCTTGCTATTTACTGTTTTATGCTGTACAGCACCATGTACATTGATGGTGCTATATAATAATAATAATAATAATAATAATAATAATAATAATAATAGAACGATCGATCGATCGATAGACAGGTAGATACCTACACACAAAAACACCAATCAATCCTCTTGCTCCAATAACTGGGGCACCTTTTTAGTCTGTAGTATTTATTTTTTTAAATGATCCAATCAATTAATCAATTAAACACAATCTGCAGCATGTTTATTTATTCACATCATTTCTACAGTACCCAATTAACCATGTCCCCTGGCAGTTAACAATAATGTAAAAGAAAACCTATAAAAAAACAAGCCACAGGAATCCTAATAATCAAACAGAATAAAAACCAATCACAGCACAAACAAAATAATTAATAGAAATAGAAGCAGAAAGAGCAAAAACATTAAAATAGCAGCGCTAAAGACACTGATATGGGCTGATATGGGCTTGGGGACCTTGTCTCCCAGTGCACTTGTTTATTTTCTTTGATGTAGACTAATAGTTCTCATTCTAGGTACCCTGGAAGTTTTACTTGTTTGTTTTTTATGCATGGGCTCCTATTGGTCAAGTCAGTTTGAATGTTGCCCACTTTTCAGGTGCATTTACACCTCTGCTTATTTAATAGGAAAGCAAAACAGTAAAAGTTATCACATTTCATATGGCTGAAAGGAGTTTATCATGATCACAGAAGGGCTTGAATTAAATGAAGAAGGCTAAGAATTAGCAGTTAATCCAAGTGAAATTATAAAACAGTTGGAGAACATCTCTTAGGGCATGTCTAGATGGGGCGATATCCTGGGGATCATCCCAGGATCATCGCTGTGCATCCATATGATGAACAGGGCATCCCAGGACCAGGGAGGGATGATCCCTCCCTTGGCCCAGGATATCGCCCTACCCTTTCATTTCGATTTTTCCTGCAGTCTCGGGATGATCCCAAGACCACAGGACATGTGGTCTGCTGTCGTGTTTTTGTCCTGGCTCCTTGTGAGTAAATGTGATGAGCCGGGAACCATGCCTGTGCTAAGAGCTCCTCAGGAGCTCTGGGCCCATGGGGGGTGGGGTGGGGTGGGGTGGGGTGAGCGCGAGGTTGTTTTCTTTAAGAAAAACAATGTACAGTTTTGTTTGCGTGTTCATGCACTCATTTTCCTTTTTTAAAAAAATCCAAAATGGCGGCTGCGATGTCCTCTCCCTCCTGGGACATTGTGCGCAGTGTGTAGATGAGGGGGTTGATCTCACAATCATAAAATTGTGAGGGGGGGGGAACACAGCCCTAATAAAAACATTTCCTGTGGCAAATATTGTTCATGAATCAATATTTGCAACAGGAAAGGTGGACAGAAGGAAGGGTACTGTACTTTAACTGAGATCTATTTTTATTTATTTATTTATTTCATTTCTATACCGACCAATAGCCGAAGCTCTCTGGGCGGTTCACAAAAAGCTCTCTGGGCGGTTCACAAAAATTAAAACCAAGAAGAGCATAATAAAACAACCAACAATTTAAAAACACAAATACAAAATACAACATAAAAAGCACGACCAGGATAAAACCACGCAGCAAAAATTGATATAGGTTAAAATATGAAATTAAAACAGCAGAGTTTAAATTTAAGTGAAATTAGGTGTTAAAATACTGAGAAAATAAAAAGGTCTTCAGCTGGCGATGAAAGGAAAACAATGTAGGCACCAAGCGAACCTCTCTGGGGAGCTCATTCCACAACCGGGGTGCCACAGCAGAGAAAGCCCTCCTCCTAGTAGCCACCTGCCTCACTTCCTTCGGCAGGGGTTCACTGAGAAGGACCCCTGTGGATGATGTTAAGGTCCAGGCAGGCACATATGGGAGGAGGCGTTCCTTCAAATAACCTGGCCCCAAGCCTCTATACCAGTGGTCCCCAATCTTTTTGGCACCAGGGACCAGTTTCGTAGAAGACAATTTTTCCACGGACCGGCCGGGGGGGGAGGGGGTTGAGGGGATGGTTTTGGGAAGCACCCAGCCGAAACGAAGCCAGGACATTGGGCAGGCGACTCTGGAATAGCACGCCTGGAAGTTGCCGTCCCAGAGCAAAGCTTGGTACGGTGGGGTGGGGTGGGGTGGGGTGGGGGGTGAAAGCATCTCACCTGCGCGGCCTGGTTCCTAACAGGCCACGGACCATTACCGGACCGTGGCCTGGGGGTTGGGGACCCCTGATCTATACTACAGAGAAAAGTTGCAAGAAGCCATCCTTAGAAGCATTAACAGACATGCTGCACCAGACAACGGCAACACTTGAACGGCAAACGAAGCTAGCAGGAGATGATGACAGAGGAAATCATCGTGAAAAGGTTGCATATCAAGCCATTCCCTGCATGTTCCATCCCACCACATATTTACAACAAAGTCTGTGGGCCAGCTGTAGACCAATTACACAAGAAAGTTCACAGGTGTTCAGAGGCATGATTATAATATGAAAGCACACTCCTGTTTAATACCTTTCAAGATTCTCTCTTGCTAACAGTCTGTTTTAAAGTTGGCACATTAAAAAGAAGCTGATCTCACCAACCAAACGGTGGTGCAAAGGAAGATAAGACTGGTAATGATGAAGTAGAGATTTTATAAAAAAGAAAAGAAAAAAAGAAAGAAAGATTAAAAGCAGAGCGTGAAACAATACACATACATTTCAACCAAGGGCCTTGCTAGACCCTGCCGGATAAGCCGGCAGGGAGGCGGGGTGACAGCACGCTAACTTTAGCGCGCGCCGCCCCGCCTCCTAGACGGCCGGCGCGCAGGGACTGCGGAAGCCCTGTAGCGTCGGCCATTTTTTGTTGTTGTTATTAAAGGGGCCACGTGCGCCCTGAAGACTCCGGAGAAGGTAGGTGTTTTTTTTTTAATTAAGCCCCCCCATCCACTCCTGATCCCCTCCCATGCCTCCTGCCCACTCTTTCCCTGCCCCCTCCCCGTCCCCGTCCCCTGTGTTGCCCTCCACCATCCCGTGTCGCCCTCCGCCATCCCGTGTCATCCCGTGTCGCCCTCCGCCATCCCGTGTCATCCCGTGTCGCCCTCCACCAGCCCGTGTCATCCCGTGTCGCCCTCTGCCATCCCGTGTCGCCCTCCGCCATCCCGTGTCATCCCGTGTCGCCCTCCGCCATCCTGTGTCGTTCTCCGCCATCCCCCTCTCCTGCCGGTCCGGCCTTCCCCCCCTATGCCCCCCCGGGATCCCCCCGGCCCAATGGGCACAGCGCTCGTATGAGCACTGTGCCCAGTCTGTGGCTTTTCCTGGCTACTAATGAGTAAGCAAGTAGCCGCAAAAAGCCACAGACCTTGCTAGACGTTCCGCTATCCCGGCCTCAGACCGGGGCTGCGGAAAAGGCGTGCCATAAGCAACTTTGCTTATGGCGCGTTAAGGGAGGTCTGAGCATGGCTTGACCCCGGATTCCCCTGTGCGTCATCTGGACGCACAGCAGGGAAACTGGGCCTCAAAGCGCACTAAGGCCTCGTCTAGCAAGGCCCCAAGTTTGCTATCCCAGGGCTCATCTACACCAAGCAGGATATCACACTATGAAAGTGTTATGAAAGTGGAATATAAAATTCAGGAGCCACACTACTGCTTTATAGTGGTATTGAAGTGCACTGACAACTGTTGGCACCCATGACACATCTACACCAAGCAGGAAATAACACTATGAAAGAGGTATGAAAGTGGTGTATAAAATTCAGGAGCCACACTGCTGCTTTATAGTGGTATTGAAGTGCACTGCAGGATCTACACTACTGCTTTATAGTGGAACTAAAGTGCACTGACAACTGTTGGGGCCCTTGACACATCTACACCAAGCAGGATATAGCACTATGGAAGCGGTATATGGTATGTGTCAATGGGCCCCAAGAGTTGTCAGTGCACTTCAATACCACTATAAAGCAGTAGTGTAGCTCCTGCCTTTTATATATTGCTTTCATACCACTTTCATAGTGGAATATCTGCTTGGTGTAGATGAGTCCTCAGTTGCACTGATGATAATGGTATCATCATTATACATGGTAACTGTATCTATTGCTTTTAAATTATATATTAACTTGGATCAAGGTTTAATTTGTTTTTAACTGTGTATATTTATTGTTTTATACTGTATGTTTTTATCTGCACGCAGCCCTGAGATCTTAGTGATATAGGGCAGGATAGAAATATTTTAAATAAATAATAAATAATAATGGAAAAGACCCCCCCAACCATAACTGGTTCAGACATGCTGGCGATTTTAATGCAACAAAATCTAGAGGCACCAGGGCAGGATCTACACTATTGCTTTAAAATGGTTTATAACAGTTGTCACCACTGTTGGGGCCCAGGACACACTCCACGGACAGTTTTCAAACTTTTTTCACAGTTTCTTATCCTGCTTGGTGTAGATCTGGCCCTGAAGAACGGCTGTCTTAAACATAGCGATGTCCAGATTTTGTAAATTCCATTCCACGTGTGTTTTTTGTGGAATGTGCAGTGTTGCTCATTTCAGCATTCATTCAAATTTAATTTCCCCCCCACCGCCTTATGCAGAAAAATACGGAAATAATTCCATGAGAAAATTTGAAACATTTAGCATATTGTTCCCCATTCCAATTAACTTTTCCCCACATATTTCCCCCCCCCCCAGCATGGCATATGTTTCAGCAGAAACGTGCATATTTCCCTGTGAATAAATTTCCATAAACTTCGGGTAAGTTAAAAAGACAAACAAATATGGAAGCCTGCAGACTCTTAGTGGCCCAGAGAGGCCTGTCCGTAGTGGATTCCACAAGTCAGATTCTTAGAAAATCGAACTCATTTTATTCTTGTTCCTGACAGGCTTATGAGTAAGTGCCCTCATCCAAAGTTATTGGCCAAAATTGAACAGTTAAAGAACACACGTAAAATTAAATATATCGATATATATTCTTTTCTTTAAAAAAATAAAATGGCAGAGCTGAAAAGAATAGAAAATTGGAATACTCAACAGACGCTTCCATTTTGTTTTGAATGCTTACTTGGCAGCCCTCTTCATCTCCAGTTCCATCAGCCATTTTGGAAGGTCTGTGAAACTCGAGCTTGCAGCCTGGCAATACTAATTGTTATCCATTCTAAACCTGTGATTACGGCCATTGCTAGACGAGGCTTTTGCGCGGTGTGAGGCCTGGTCTCCCTCCTGTGCATCCAGATGATGCATAGGGGATTCCAGGGTCAGGACGGGCTAAGACCTCCCTTAACCCGGGGTAAACGGATTCGCTTATGGCCCAGCTTTTCCGCAGCCCTGGCCTGAGGCCGGGGCTGCGGAAAGTCTAGCGACTTCCGTGGCTTTTCCCGGCTGCACGCTTATGCGAGTAGCCGGGAGAGGCCACGGACTGGGGACAGCGCTCCATAGGACCACTGTGCCCATCGGGCCAGGGGGGAATCATGAGGGGGAGATAGGGGCCGGGGAAAGACCGACCCGGCAGGAGAGAGGGGGGTGAAGAGCGGTCACGGGCATCGGGGATGGGGGTGGGGGGAGAAGAGCAGGCATGGGCATTGGGGATGGGGGGGGCGGGGGAGAAGAGCGGGCATGGGCATCGGGGACAGGGGGAAAGAGTGGGCACGGGCACGGGCCTGGCAAGCGGGGGTGGGGGGAGAAGATCGGGGACGGGGACGGGCCTGGCAAGCGAGGGGGAGGACGGGTGAGTGAGCAGGCAGGGTGGGGCATCAGGCATTGTGTGGGGGGAATCAGGGGCAGGAGGAGCGGGGGGGGCTTTATTTTTAAAAAAACCACTTACTTTCCCAGCGGTGCATTCCTGCGCACATGGCCCTTTAAGGGGGGGGGAATGGCGGACGCGACGGGGCTTCCCCTTGCCCCGTCGCATCTTGACGTGTGGAAAAGGGCGACGGCACGCTAGTTGCAGCGCACCATCGCCCCGACTTCCGGCCGGATTATCCGGTAGGTCTAGCAAGGCCCTTCATGTGGTTTAGAGTGACAAATAATGAATCTCACAAGAAGTGTGTATTGAAAACCCTTGAGTTTTTTTCTCCCCCTCCAGTTTCAACTACATTTGATTGGCATGATTGCATCCATCATTTCCAAAGGGTGAGGTAGGTCTCCCTGGAAGACCTTGGCCCTGACCAAAAGAGGCTCCGAGAACAGCTGAAATGAGATGGTCCACAAATACGAAATGGGTCGAAATTGTGAGCCTTTTTCAGCTGTCGCTTTTAAAACCGAACTTTGAGGAATTCTTTTTTTTAAAAAACAACAATGGTTGTGTACCATCTAGCCAATGGAAATATTTAATTCCATCAGTTTGGGTGACGGGGTGAGATTTAAGCCTGTGTTTCACTCTTATATTGAAATCACTGGTAGTTAAAAATCACATCCTCATTTACCGCATAGTTCGAAGTGTTTACTCCCCCCTATGTATGAGATACTGATATATTAGGAATGTGTAGAACCACCTCCACCTGCCTAAGAAATGTCATCAATGTAATCAAAGCTCCTTTAGCGTTCCTTGAAATTCGTCAGATGTTTCACCCAAGCTAGATGCCCCAAATTCGTTTATGCAAAGCTCATGTGGTGTGAAATGGTCCAGCCACTCTAGGCAAGTGGACCTTAAATGAGGGCAGTAGAGGCAGATTTGTTTTGGCTTCACCTTTGGGGGTTTATTATCCACAGTGCTGCTGTGATTTCCCAGCTGTTTCATCCATTAAACCATCTTCCCTTCCTTATTCCTGGGCCAGATGGTTTCATGTGTTTGATTCCTCCCGTGGCCCCAGCCTCTTCATAGATTCCCTTAGTTGTAAGGTGGTTCCTTGTATTGTTTAGTCGCTGCAGGCAAGACTGGCAGGCATCCCTACGCTTAACTTGACAAGAACAAAGTATTTATCATTGACTTCTGTTTTGTTTTCTGTATGTTTAGAGAGTGAGGGGCTCAGCTTTCCAGAACTCTAACTCCTGGGCTTTAACCCCTAAGTGGGTCTGTTATCATTGCATATTCTCAGTGGTGACCTAGGCCTTAGATAGACAGGGTTTTATCCCGGGGGAAACCCCGGGATCGTCCCTGTGCGTCCACATGACACTTTGGGCCTGTTTTTCCGTGGTCTCGGGCTGAGCTGGGAGCCACACACGGGGTGTCTTACAGAGGCATTTTAAACAACTGTCTAATCTCAGGCGGCAAATGGTTCCACAACCAGGGACCAACCACTGAAAAAGCCCTGCCCCCCGCCCATTCCAAATTGTAGCAGGAGACCATCAGGGCACCCTGCTCCTGAGAGCGAGCCTGCCAATGGTGGGACACAGGAGTGAGGCGAGGAACTGGTGCTGGCAACCCTAATTGTGGATGGTGAATCATAGGATTGGGGGCAGGGGGAGAGCAAAAGCCCTCATAGGAAATATTTATTTCATTTTTGTGAGTCTCATGGGCCTAACTTAATTTCTAGATGTCACTTGAAAACACACACACACAGATAAATCTGTCCTCTAGTTAGCTTTTTGCTGCTTTTTATTTAAGTTCTCTGCCTGCAAGCTTCTTCTAACGTATCAAGATGAAGAGAAAAATATATATCTCCCCTCCGCCCCACAATATCGACACCCACTGGTAATGTTCAATGTATTCCTGGGGAGCAGCCATTTTTGCCCTCATCTGCCCACGTGAATGAAGTCACAAATATCAAGATATCAAAAAAGTGAGTTTTTTCTCCCTCTTTTTCTTATCTAAAGGTTCTCTAACAGATTCTCGCTGCAATATGCAAGGCGAAGAGGCCTCATTAACAGCTTTTTCTTTTCTTTTTTTTTGGTAACAATAGCTTGACGGGTAAGAGCAGTTGAACACTAAACCTGTTCCACATTTGGCAAGTAATAACAGCAGACTCCTAATCTCTTGATTGGAGCTCTTACTAGTTTAAAATGGGAAACATTAAATTATTATTTAACTTCTAGGAGGAACGGTCTGAAAATAAGAGACATAATCTCTTATTTTCAGAAGTAGCGGGAAGACAAGACGACCAACACTTTAATAATGATGCGCACAAGAAAGACCTTCAAATAGTTTTCTGAGTTACTTCCCCATGCAAGTTATAAAGTCTATAGAGCTGTTTTTAGCTTCACATTCTGATAGGGCTTTGCTTTGCCCAGCATATAATGGCAGGGGAAGAGAAGAGCAATAGAAGAACCCAAACTTGATTCCTTATCCTCTAGGGTGACCATATGAAAAGGAGGACAGGGCTCCTGTTTCTTTAACAGTTGTATTGAAAAGGGAATTTCAGCAGGTGTCATTTGTATATATGGAGAACCTGGTGAAATTCCCTCTTCATCACAACAGTTAAAGGTGCAGGAGCTATACTAGAGCGACCAGATACAAAAGAGGGCAGGGCTCCTGCAGCTTTAACTGTTGTGATGAAGAGGAAATTTCACCAGGTTCCCCATATATACAAATGACACCTGCTGAAATTTCCTTTTCAATACAACTGTTAAAGATACAGGAGCCCAGTCCTCCTTTTCGTATGGTCACCTTGCTATCCTCCCAATTGGACAATGCCACACCCAGATAGAGATAGCTTCACGCAAGCCCAATGCTGTAGCTATTGATTATTAGGGTCTACTAGTGTGGCCATCTGAAAAGGAGGCCTGGGCTCCTGTATCTTTAACAGTTGTATTGAAAAGGAAATTTTAGCAGGTGTCATTTGTATATATGGAGAACCTGATGAAATTCCGTCTTCCTCACAACAGTTAAAGCTGCAGGTGCTCTGCTCTCTTTTAAATCTGGTCACTCTAGTATAGCTCCTGCAGCTTTAACTGTTGTGATGAAGAGAAAATTTCACCAGGTTCTCTATACATACAAATGACACCTGCTGAAATTCCCTTTTCTATGCAACTATTAAAGATACAGGAGCCCTGTCCTTTTCATATGGTCACCCAAGGTCTCCTGATACATTGCCATCAGAGCACATGGCCCAATGAAGCCCTCTGATTCAGGCCTCTCGTGAGCCCCTCTCTCTATTGCAGTCATTCGTTCAGCTCCTGTGATGTCACAGAGGACCTTGCAAGTCTTTGACCAATCAGCTGGCTTGTTAGGGTAGTGTTTACCACAGGTTTGCTAACCATACTCACTGCCATCCAGATTTGATTTGCTTCCAAGGCAAGACCTAGGCATATTCGTTAAATGGAAGCTTGTTTTACTTCCTGGGCCAGATCTACACCAAGCAGGATATAACACTGAAAATAGTTTGAAAACTGTTTATGTAGTGTGTCCTGGGCCCCAACAGTTGTCACTACTGCTATAAGCCATTATAAAGCAGTCGTGTGGATCCTGCCCTGGTATCTCACTGTCTTTCCCCCCCACACACACACAAACTGTTTTTTGGGGGGGTGGTGAGAACTCTGAGATTGTCAGCATGATCAGCACCTGCAAGATGTGTCCACACTCAGCCCTCCGAAATGTAACAGTTGAGGAAGTTACTGAATCCTGAAGAATGACAACTAGAGCTGTGTATATCTCCAGCTATGCAGCCAAGCAGATTTACAGGCAGATTCTAAAACTTGTGTGTGTGTGTGTGTGTGTGTTTGTCGGATGGAGGGAATCCATCACAATTCAAGAAGGACACAGACAAGCTGGAGCGTGTTCAGAGGAGGGCAACCAGGATGATCAGGGGTCAGGAAACAAAGCCCTATGAAGAGAGACTGAAAGAACGTTGCCTGTTTAGCCTGGAGAAGAGAAGATTGAGGGGAGACATGATAGCACTCTTCAAATACTTAAAAGGTTGTCACACAGAGGAGGGCCAGGATCTCTTCTCGATCCTCCCAGAGTGCAGGACACGGAATAACGGGCTCAAGTTACAGGAAGCCAGATTCCAGCTGGACATCAGGAAAAAATTCCTGACTGTTAGAGCAGTACGACAATGGAATCAGTTACCTAGGGAGGTTGTGGGCTCTCCCACACTAGAGACCTTCAAAAGGCAGCTGGACAAGCATCTGTCAGGGATGCTTTTGGATGGATTCCTGCATTGAGCAGGGGTTTGGACTCGATGGCCTTGTAGGCCCCTTCTAACTCTGCTATTCTATGATTCTATGTCCTAATGCACATTACTGCAACTGTGAATTAGCAATGAACTGATGTTCAGAGAACCCTGGACAGCTCAAACATTGTTCTTTTGACCATCCCTAGTGCAAAAGCAGATTTGCAAACAGGAATGAAGTCCTTGTACATTCTCTAAACACACACACACACACACACATACACACTGTTTTGTCAATGAGGGTAGAATGAAAGTTACCGGATAATCTGCAAAACAACAACAACCCCGAGATGGAATAGATTTAACAAATTCTGTTCAGCTCTACTTTAAGGAGAAGTTATTGCAGTAGCTGGGAAAAGAGCAGAGGCAGCCAGAACCATCAAGTACAAATAAAATATACGTCGCCAATGATGGGAACAAAACAAACAGAACCAAAATACATCTCCCTCCCATGAGATCTCTTGTGCTTTCTCTCTCTCTCTATCTCTCTCCCCCGCCCCCTGCCATGGTATTTCTCATGTGCTGAAAAATGAAAATACAAAACTATAGCATTAAACTGTTTGGCAAATAACATTCCCTTTGTAGCGGTTTGGGAAAATGAATAGCTATAAAACCGAATTAATGCCCGCGACGAAATAAAGCTGTTCAAAGAATAATTTACATACTTGCAGCTTCGACACTTTCAATGCAGCCATTAATGAACAGAGACCAAGGCCGTTGCTAGACCAGGGGTTAGCGTGGTGCGAGGCCCGTGCTGGTCCCTGTGCATCCAGATGACGCACAGGGGATCCCGGCCTCAGCCAGGACTCGAGCCGCCCTGGCACTGTGCTAACAGGAACCGCTTGTAGCACGGTTCTTCCCGCGGTCCCAGCCTCAGGTCGGGCTGAGGCCGGGACCGTGGGCGTGTGGATCGTTCCGCCGCTTTTTCCAGCTACTGCACTTACGCACGAGTAGCCGGGGAAAGCAGGGGATGGGCTGCAGTGCTCCTGCCCCCCCTTCCCCTGATTCCCCCCCACAACTTCCCCTGCCCCCGATTCCCCCCCATGACTTCCCCTGGCCTCCAATACCCCCCCTGTCCCCACCTGCTGTGTCCTGCTGCCGCCAATGTCCCTCTGCTGCCACTGTCCCCAGCCGGCTTTTCCTGTTGTCACCATGTCCGGCCTGCAGGACATGGTGATCCCTGTCGCCATGTCCAGCCTGTGATGCCTGCTGAGCGGGCATCACAGGCCGGACATGGCGACAACAGGAAAAGCCGGCTGGGGACAGTGGCGGCAGCAGCGGCAGCAGCGGCAGCAGGACAGGGCGGCTGGGGACAACAGCAGCAGCAGGACACAGCAGGTGGGGACAGGGGGGGATCGGAGGCCAGGTGACATCGTGTGTGGGGGAATTGGGGGCAGGGGAAGTTGTGGGGGGAATCGGGGGCAGGGGGCAGGGGTCCCTATTTTTTTTTTTTAAAAAAAAACCCTTACCTTGGCCGTTGGTGCGCTCCTGCGCACGCGGCCACTTTAAGGCAGGGGGGAAATGGCAGACGCGACGGGGCTTCCCTCGGCCCCATCGCATCTCACGTGTGGACGGGGCCAACAGGCCGTGCTACTTCTAGCGTGGCTTGGCCCCTCCTCCCACACGGATTCTAAGGTAGGTCTAGAAAGGCCCCAAAATTGATGCTTTTCTCACCACCCCTAGCCTTACCTCTTTTCTGTGGAGAAAACATGCACGTGGTCAGCGACCCCCCCAATTTCAATTCAATAAGCAACTTCCTCCTGAATGGCAGTGTTCATTTTAAAGTCCAACTCATTGGGGCCAGACTTAAGGCCTAGAGAGGTTGAAAAGTTATGAAGATCATCCATCCGAGTCAGTTGTTCAGCAATAACACCTGGCCTTTATATGTCTCTGGGGCTGGAAATCCTCTATACTCATGTATCTGGGAGTCAGGTTCACAGAACGCAATGGTACTTAATTCCTAGAACAAATTCATAGCATCGTACTATTAGAGGAGCTTTTCCCAACCTGGAGCCCTCCAGATATTTTGAACTCCCATCAGCTCCAGCCAGCATGGCCAATTATCAGGAATGCTGGGAGTTGTAGTCCAAAGCATCTGGAGAGCACCGGATTGGGAAAGGTGGTATCAGACTGTTCAAGGTGCATCACACACATTATCTTATTGAAATCCTTACAATGACCCTGTAAGGAGTTCTGGGTCATTATCCTTATATTGCAGATGGAGAAGAGAGAGAAATGAGCTGTGTCAGGTGGCCTGAATTGACCTTATTTGTGGGCAGAGAAACTGGAGGGACCATTTCACCATGGGGAGGAGAAATTCTTCATGAGTTTCTCGGTGGTGGAGCTCACCATTATTACTGGCAGTAGCAGCAGTAGCAACCATCTTGGCAGCCTGGGCACCATTTTGAATCCCCCACGATACCCCAGACCTAGGCCACAGCTAGACCTAAGGTTTATCCTGAGATCATCCAGGATTCACCCCTGCCTGACCACTCGATCCCCTGTGTGTCACCTAGATGAACAGGTTTGACCCCTGGACGATCCAGGGATAAACCTTAGGTCTAGCTATGGCCCTAGTTTTTGGCGTGTGTGTATGGGGGTGGGAGGTGAGGTGGCAGAGGCCACCAAAAATGGTGCAGAATATTTGGGGAAATTCCATTTTTCAAAGCAAGCGAGAAAAAGAACATGAGAACTACAGCTTTATAACCATTTATAATGGTATTGACATATGTCATTTTCAAAATGCTTTCAAAGTGCTATATCCTGTTTGGTGTAGATTTGGCTCAGCATTCTGTTCACACAGTGGCCAAGCAGCTGTTGACCAGGAACCCACAAAGAGGACATGAGTGCAACGACAACATCCCACCCAACAACTGGTATATATAGGCTTACTGCCTCTGATACTGGAGGTAACATATAGCCATTGGGATTACTGATCTCCAATCTTTTCTTCTTTTTTTATGAAAATCTTATTTCAGAACTTTTGACTTGGATATTTATAAGGGAAAACAGAGAAGTAGAAATATGTAGATCAGGGCACCATGCAGATAATTTGGCTCCACTGGGCACACATGGAGCTGGGTGGTGTTCAGAGGCTTCACATGCATAAACACACACAAACACTTCTCACCAACCCACCCATTCACATCTTAGAATGCAGAGATGAGATTAATCCTCCCTTCCCTGCCTGCTGAGGTCGGGGGATGTTAAGACTGTGGAAAGGGTCAAAGCTTACTCGCACCCAGTGATCCTGAGTCAGACTGATTTTGACTGCTGATCATAGAATCATCATAGAATAGTAGACATGGATGAGGCCTATAAGGCCATTGAGTCCAACCCCCTGCCCAATGCAGGAATCCACCCTAAAGCATCCCTGACAGATGGCTGTCCAGCTGCCTCTTAAAGGCCTCTAGAGTGGGAGAGCCCACCACCTCCCTAGGTCATTGCTTTCATTGTCATACCGCTCTAACAGCCAGGAAGTTTTTCCTGATGTCCAGCCAGAATATGGCTTCCTGTAACTTGAGCCCATTATTCCATGCCCTGCACTCTGGGAGGATTGAGAAGAGATCCTGGCCCTCCTCTGTGACAACCTTTCAAGTACTTGAAGAGTGCTAAGCAGCTGGGAGGCCATGATATTTTCTTGCCTGCATCAGGGTCCCTGAGTGGATGGTTAAGGTTCAAGCCTCCCTTTCCTCAGCAATCCTGATAACTGTCCTGACACTGTGAATGAGAGGACAAGAATGGGGTTCCTCGTTCCAGCTGATGTTTGATCAGCTGACCTGCATAGGAAAGTGGGCAAGGCTCAGGGGGGGGGGGGATCTAGCAGACTGTAGGGCAAGAGGCTGTGGGCCATGGGCTGCTGACCTTTGATTGAGATGTTAGTATTCTTTCTTTCTTTCTTTCTTTCTTTCTTTCTTTCTTTCTTTCTTTCTTTCTGACTTAGGCCATAGCTAGACAGGGTTTTATCCCGGGGTGATCCCCGGGAACTTCCCTGTGCGTCCACATGACGCACAGGGGATCCCGGGATCAGGGAGGGATGACCCTCCCTTGCCCCGGGATCTCACCCTCCCCTTTGGCCCCAGTTTTTCCACAGTCCTGGGCTGAGCCTGAGACCGCAGAACATGTGGCCAGGTGCCGCAGGTTGGCCCGACTCCACACGATTCCTCACAAGGAGCCAGGAACTGCGCATGGGACGCAACACTCCTCAGGAGCGCTGTGCCCATCAGGGGTGGGGGAGGGCAGGGAAAGTACTTTAATTTTTTTTAAAAAAAACACTTACCTTTAGCACACAAGCGTTCAGACGCTGCTGCTGCTTTATTTATTTTTAAAATGGTGGGCGCGACGCCTCTTCTTCTGAGGTCATTCCGCATTGCATGTAAACAGAGGAGGGATCTTGCGATAAACACATCACAGGATCTTCCCTCCTCTGTTGTGGGCTAAACTGTAGGTCTAGCTAAAGCCTTAGCCTCATGGTATGTCAAGCTCTGATGGGGATTCTTCACATACATAACTATACACCTCAACAACTTCTCCTATAGACAGTACTGATGTGCTTCTTGGCTCTCTTTTTTCATCCTGTGATTGCCATTCCTTCTATCTACTGCTGCACCAGAATAGGACCCCGTAGGAGATGTTACCTTAAGCAGCCATCCATGGTTACCTAGTGATAAGCCCAGAGCTGTCTTTCAAAAATGACTTTTAAAAATATCCCCTTGGATGTTCTGACAGTTATCGAATGTCTGAAAGTCCAGCGATGATAGCAGCTCAGATCTGATGAAGAAATTAGTGTGTGTGTGTGTGTGTGTGTGTGTGTGTGTGCACGTGCGTGATTGTGTGTTCCACTAAATTCTGCAGATACATTTCTGGACATTTGCTTTAAAAAAGTACAATTTTTGATCCTTAGGAAAAGACATAATTGGTTAGCAATTCAATAATAAAAGGGCTACATTCAAAGCAATCTCTTTAATAGTTCTAAGAAGGCAATTAGCTCTCAAAAAGGGTGGGGGGAAGGGGGAGAAAAGGAAAGAACCAAAGAAAAGAACTTGTACATGTTTATAACTTTTAAATTAATCCCCAGTTGAACAGATATCCAGTATTATTTACTTATACGTTCTGACTTGAGTCTGGCCATGGCTAGACCAGGGTTATATCCCAGGATTGTCCCAGGATCATCCCTGTGCATCCAAATGACACACAGGGGATTTCGGGAGCAGGCAGGGATGACCCCTCCATTTGCCTGGGATAGTCCTTAGGTCTAGCTATGGCCTCAGTCCTACATTGTTTTGAACACTTGCATCAACCATATTTCATTTTATTCATTTAAAATATTTCTTGGCCTCGTTTCAGGGCTGAAGGCCTCTCAAAGCAGAGTACAACAATAAAACACATACAATTGATACACTATTAAGAGTGAGAAAAACACAATGGAACAGTCATAACACAATAGAAGCAGCAATAAAATCAGCAGCGACCACCATAGCAGAGGAAGGGCAGAGTAAAATAGTAACAACAGTAGTCATTTTGCAGCCACATTCTTCTGAACCAGGGCTGTGGTACCTTTGGCCCATGGGCCTAGTCCGGCCTGCGGAGCCTTGATGGGTTCTTCCAGGGGGCAGGGTTTGGCCTCCAAGCACCCCCTGCAGGAATCCCACCCCAAACAGAGGAGTACTCCAATCTCAGATCCTTCCATCTGAATTTGAGGATATCAACAAGGATGTGGGCAGGCATCATTGAACCTGTGGAGGGCCTGGCAGGAAGCAATTTAGTTCTGCACCCCTCTCCTCAATAGCAACTTTAGAGGGAATCCTGAAGGGGACCATAACAGGAACAAAGCAATAAGTCCCCTCTTCTCCTATCCTCCACACCATGTTCTTGCTCTGGATTGTCCCCTGCTCCCAGTGCCAAGCATACAAGGGTCAATCACAAAATTACATCACATCTTCTCTCTCTCTCTCTCCCTCTCTGAAGGGGAGTACAGAAGGGCACTGAGCACTAATTTGAGCATAATAAATTACGGCTGTGCTCCGCTTTGCTTCAGTTGGGAGAAGCGATAGCGGAACAGCCTAATTCGCCTCTGACAAAGGCGGAGACAAATCGGGTCAGGGGGTTCACCTTGATCTGGAGCTCTGGACGCAGGTAAGTGGGGTGGAGGGGGACTCACCTGGTGCTGCTGGCGCCGCAGTCTGTGCACTGACGGCGATGGAGCCAGGTAAGGGGGCAGGGGGTAGGGGAATTACCTGCCTCCATAGCGGTCCATTGCAGGCTTCAAGTGAAGGCCAGGTCTCAAAGTGGGAGCAGGCCACAGCCTGCTTCCTCTTTGAGGCCTGGCCCTCAGTTGAAGCCCACGATGGAGGCAGGTAAGGGGGTGGGGGGAGTTTCGCTTACCTGGCTCCACCACCGCAGTCCATGCGGCAATGGTGGTGGAGCCAGGTAAGGGGGCAGGGGGGAGGGGGGCTTACCTGCCTCTGTCGCAGTATGTCATGGGCTT
This sequence comes from Elgaria multicarinata webbii, assembly GCF_023053635.1. NCBI lineage: Eukaryota > Metazoa > Chordata > Lepidosauria > Squamata > Anguidae > Elgaria > Elgaria multicarinata. The sequence goes on from NC_086180.1 coordinate 9,734,320, forward strand.
CAGCTGAGGCCCTGGCTTGAAGCCGGAACAGGCCGCAGCCTTGTCTTCCGGCTTCAACCGGGGCCTCAATTGAAGCCTGTGACGGACCACGATGGACACAGGTAAGGGGGTGGGGGGTTGGCTTACCTGGTGCCGTCGCTGCTGCCATCCCTGCGGTGATGACGATGGAGTGAGATGTTGCTCCGCGGAGCGGGGGACAGGTGGATCGGCCCAAACCGGTTTGGGCCTGATCCGGAAGTTCCAGATTGGGCCACAAAGCGGTTCAGGGGGTCCGTGCACAGCCCTATAATAAATCTCCTTGGAAAATAATTGGGCAATAATCCTGCTCAGCTAGAAGGAGAGTCATAGGATCACTCCACCCCCTGTTCTGTCAAGCACCACCACTAAGCTCTTAGCTTCAACATATCTGGCAGCCCGGCACTACAATGGCTCTAAGAAATCTCTGTTGAATATAAATGCCCATCTTTGAATCATTACTGTTCCCCACCTTTGTTGGAGGAGGAAGAGGGTGAGCAGCTGAGGCATGAGAGTATTTCGGTATCACCCTTAATATATGCTCCATGTTTGCTCCTTCCACTTGGAGTAGTTGTTCTCAGCTTGCTCCAGGATTGGTGTGGCTTTGGATACAAAAGGCAAAGGTGCTTGTGTCTTGTTTATCCCACTGCAGGAAATATGAGCCAGAACCAAATGCTTCATAGCTGGGAATAGAAGGGAAGCTGAAACTGCCCTTGTCCCAATAGATGATCACAGCGTACGCTATGTCAGGGACTTGGCAATGGACCTTGGAGCAGCTCAGTCGGTTGCTAATAAATAACAATTGTTTGTTCTCCTGATGGTTGGTTCATGTTCTGGGGAAGTGATGAGCTTTTGTTCTTACCAGGATTGATTTATGAACTGCAGCATCTAAAACAAGGGAGTCTGCAGAGAAGTTAATGGGAGAATGCATTCGGGCAGTAATAAATGTTGTCAACTGTTGCTAATAACAAGTCAGCTGTGAGGTCCATCATTAGGGGAACATTATGGGATGGTGTGTCCCCCTGTCCCTTGCTCGCTCTGTGTCTCCATGCCCTCGTCCGGGATAGAAATGAATTATGCGATTTAAGGTTGTGGTAATACGAAAGAGGAGAGAACTGAGAACTGTATTGACATTAAATAAAGCATGTTTGATGGGATCTACACAGGTAATAAATTTAATTAAACATAAAAAATGGAAGCGGAGTGGAGTAAGTCAACGTTTTCATGTTTTTCATTATTCTGATTCCTGGGACTACTCGTCTATTTAGGCGCAATAGTAGGGCGGTGAGTAGGGATGCAGGAATCCTTCAGTGTAGCTTTCTCTCTCCACCGATCCATTAAAATGTCAAGTTGTTTCCATCTTGTAAATGGACATCTCCAACATTTCTAACCCGGGAAGCTCAAGACCTCCTTGGCAAATAGGGCGCATAACTTGGGATGTCACTCACTGACATAAGGGGCCAACAGCTATGCCACAAGACTCTGCTTCTATGATATGTGGCCCTGAAACTGGAGACCTACTGAGACGAAAGAAACCAATATGTATGAAAATGGAGTATTTTACAAAGACGTCCTGCTTGTTTATTATTCTGATTGTTTGCATGGCTAGTTTGCTGATTGTAATGCAGGTGTGGGAAGGTACCTTGTTTCGTGTGTGTCTATCTCCATTTTGGTTGCAGACTCAGGCCTTAGCTAGACCTACCAGATAATCCTGAATGGAGGAGGGGTGACCTCGTGTTGTGATTAACGCGAGATCTCACCCTCATTTATACGTAAGGCACGGCGACCTCCGGAAGAGAGATGTCGTGCCCACCATTTTTTTTATTTTTAAAGAAGATGGAGCCCACGACGCACGTGCGCAAAGGTAAGGCTTTTTTTTAAAATTAAACTTATTTCCCCACTCCCCCCACCCTCCCCCTGATGGGCTCAGCCTGAGACTGTGGGGAAAAAATGCCCCCAAAGTGTAGAGCTGTATCCCGGGGCCAAGGAGGGTTCATCCGTCCCTGATCCTGGGATCCCCTGTGTGTCATCTGGACACACAGGGACGATCCCGGTGTTCGCCCCGGGATAAATGCTGGTCTAGCTAAGGCCTCAGTTTATTTATTTACTTGATTGATTTGATTTGCACCCTAGTTTTCTACCAAGCAAAATGGCACTCAAGACATCCGTTTCTTCCTCTTCTACCCCCTCCCCCTGTTTTCGACTGAGAATTATTATACAATGATTTGTAGAAATCTCCAACAGAATCCCTATAATGATGTAATACTTAGGGTGACCAACTGTCAGGATTTCCCCGGATTTGTCCTGGTTTTTGTTCTTTCCATGGTGTCAGGGGGGATTTTTTACAATTTTCAATAATGTCCTGGAATGACACACCTTCCCCTTTAAGGCTGCTATTAGCATGGCAGGAGTGAATGACATGCTTTCTTGAGGCACATCATTCCCCCACCCCGAGCTCCAATTGAGGTCTTAAAGGGGAAAGTGGGTCATTCCTGGACATTATAGAAAAGGCCCCAATTGGAGTGGATGGTGGTGGTACAGAATGAAACCCTTTCCCCCCCTCCACTCCAATCGGGTTCTTTAAGGTGGCGGGGGAATAACGTACTTTCTGCAGGACTCAGAAAGCTGCTTCACCACACACACACTAGGTGTCCTCTTTTTTGGTTTCCCAAATATGGTCACCCTAGTAATACTTGTCAAGCCAAAGTTTTTCAGCTGTGTTGTCTCTGACTGGGCCATATGTATTTTTATTTCTATTTTCAGTTCCTTGAAAAATATACACACCTCATTTACGTAGTCTTTGCATGTTACATTAGGAGAAAGATTCGCTGTGTCCAGAAGGCGAATGCATCGGATAGGTTGTAAAAGAGCTTCTGTAAATGGCTAGACGAAAGCATGCCTGGTAATTTCCTTTGACTGGTTGTTACATCTTGTAGCTAGAGTCCATTAAAGGCTCCCTCCTTTGTCATACAGGAGAGTTCAATCTCAAAAAATGTCTGGTTTCCTAATGCAACAGCAAACCCAAATTGAAAACATCAGAAAAGAACATTTGTAAAAGAGGTAACACTCGATTCTTCACTTGGTTGCATTGAACTGACTTCGGATCGATAATGGGGAAAATATATATTTTTGGGAGGCAAACGTGGTCCCCCAAAGCTGGACCAGATTAATTGTTAGGTTAAACATTTCACAGAATAGTGGCAGCTGCTGGGGAGGAAACCATTGTTCCTGTCAATAGGAATGCAACTGAATTCCACGGCTTATATTTGCACAGATAACCTTTTCATATGTGATGTTCTCTTAATTAGGAAGCAATGAGAGATGAGGCATGTAACATCCTATATTCATTGGATTGCATCATGAAGCAAGGGTAGAAAAGGCATTCACGTGAAATCTTGAGTAAATCTTGGTTAGTCATGGGCTACACCATAGAATCACAGAATAGCAGAGGTAGAAGGGGCCTATAAGGCCATCGAGTCCAACCCCCCACCCACCCCCGGCTCAATGCAGGAATCCACCTTACAGCATACCTGAAAGATGGCCTCTTGAAAGCCTCTAGTGTGGGAGAGCCCATGACCTCCCTAGATCATTGGTTCCATTGTCACACTGCTGTAACAGTCAGGAGATTTTTCTTGATGTCCAGCCGGAATCTGGCTTCCTGTAACTTGAGCCCATTATTCCGTGTCCTGCACTCTGGGAGGATCGAGAAGAGATCCTGGCCCTCCTCCATGTGACAAAGTATTTGAAGAGTGCTAATCATGTCTCCCCTCAATCTTCTCTTCTCCAGGCTAAACATGCCCAGTTCTTTCAGTCTATGGCCAGATCCAGTATGGGTTTCATTGTGCAAAACCTAATTTTTTTTTCTCCTCCAGCGTCTTTCACTTTTTCTTTAGCCATGGATATCCAGAGAAATTCCATGGAGTGTTTCAGATATTCTTGGGGTTTTTTAGATTCTGCAGACATAAATCAGACATGTATTACAAATACATGTAATAGATGAAATCCATTGCTAAAACCTCTGTCTAGCTTGTGCAAGAGTTCATGCAATAGCGCTGCTGATAAAAATTATTACCCAACAGAAATTTGGTTTGAGAAAAGATAAAGACAGAAGAGGTGTTCAAAAGGATCACCTGCTTTCACAAAACTACTCAATGTGTTAAAAGTAGAACTTGTTAGATTGCAGCATCCTTTCTCCCCACGGCCTGTGTTCGATCCCAGCAGAAGCTGGTTTCAGGCAGCCGGCTCAGGTCGACTCAGCCTTCCATCCTCCTAAGGTCGGTAAAATGAGTCCCCAGTTAGCTGGGGGAAAGGTAGTAATGGCCGGGGAAGGCAACGGCAAACCACCCCGCTATAAGGGCTGCCAAGAAAACGACAGCGAAAGCTGCCGTCCCTCCAAGAGTCAGTAATGACTCAGTGCTTGCACGAGGGGTTCCTTTCCTTTCCTATGTATGAGGAGGGGCCATAACACAGTAGTGGCAGAGCACATGATTTGCAAAGAAAAAGTTTCATATTCAGTCCCTGGCAACTTTGGGTATGGCTGGAAATGGCCCAGTGCTTGAAAAACTGGAGAGGCTCTGCTAATCAGTTATTGTGTGGCCATATATAACCTTCCCAATCATTGAAGTTGTCAGAGGGCATGCTCCTGGTGGTTCCACATGGACCTGTGGCCTGATTGAAATCTACCAGGAGAAGAGCCTTTAGTGTAGTGGCCCCTTCTCTGTGGAACTCCCTGCTCCTGGAAGTCAGGCAGACACCAATACTAGACTGCTTCTGGTGCCTCCTGAAAGCATCTCTGTTTCAAGAAGCCGTCCCCAACTGACTAGCCACTGGGTTGTTTTTTTCCTGGCTCCTTTGTTTTTAAATTGAATAATGTTAATATGCTTTTATAATCTTATTTCTTTTACTGTTTATATCTATGATCACCACTCCAGAATCTGTTTTAGAGAATTGAGTGGTATATAAATATTGTAAATTGATAATAAATAAATAAATAAATAAAAACTTGACAGTCTTTTAGAATTTCAAAAAGCAATAAAGACTGATCTATTTCGACAGGCCTATCCAAAATTTTAGAATGTTTTTAAGATGTTTTAAGGGTGTTTTAAAGAAGTTTTAATCATGTATGGTATGTTTTTAATCAGTTTTTAATGTGTATTTTATATCATGTTTTTATATTGTTTGTTTTATATTTTGAATGTTTTTAGTTTTTGTGAACTGCCCAGGGAGCTTTGGCTATTGGGCGGTATAAAAATGCAATTAATAATAATAATAATAATAATAATAATAATAATAATAATAATTCTTACTTTACAGAGGGCAACGCTTTATGTGAATAGCTCTCCTCTCCAGTCGAAGGCCCTTTCTACACCTAAGGATTATCCCAGGAAAATGGAGGGGTCATCCCTGCCTGCTCCTGGGATCCCCTGTGTGTCATTTGCATGCACAGGGATGATCCCGGGACGATCCCAGGATAAATGGCTGGTATAGACATGCCCCAAGTCTTAGGCAGGAATGGAATAGGGATGTGGCTTGTCCCATTTTGTGCAATCAATGGATCACTGCTTTACCATTTGCATCAGAAGCATCTATGGATCTGAGGTTACACCTTATTCAGCAAAAACTCTTGTTACATGTGATTGGACCCCATAACATCTCTTTAATAAGTTTTTGTCTAAGTCAGCTAATTTCTGGAGATGTAACACAGATAATGCTTCTTTTAACCATATGTTTTGGCAATGTCAAATAGTTGCCTCTTTTTGCGAGGAGGTTATATGGATAGCCTTGTGTGGCGCAGAGCGGTAAAGCAGCAGTTTTTGCAGCTGAAAATCTCCCCACGGCCTGAGTTCGATCCCAGCGGAAGCTGGTTTCAGGCAGCTGGCTTGGGTCGACTCAGCCTTCCATCCTCCCGAGGTCGGTAAAATGAGTACCCAGTTAGCTGGGGGAAAGGTAATAACGGCCAGGGAAGGCAACGGCAAACCACCCCGCTATAAGGCCTTCCAAGAAAACTTCAGCGACAGCTGGCATCCCTCCAAGAGTCAGTAATGACTCAGTGCTTGCACAAGAGGTTCCTTTCCTTTCCTTCCTATATGAATAAACTTCATATTGCAACAGTCTTTCATATTTACTGATGTACATGTCCTTTGAAATTATCTATCTGCTTCCTGGAATATAATGCAAGGTCAGTACAAATGGATTCTCTTCTTATTTATTTATTTATTTAATTATTGCATTTATATCCCACCTTTTTTCCTCCAAGGAACCCAAGGTGGCATACATAATCCTTCTCCTCCTCTCCATTTTTATCCTCACAACAACAACCCTGTGAGGTGGGTTGGGCTGAGAGTCTGTGATTGGCCCAAAGTCACCCAATGGGTTTCTATTAGATTGTAAGCCTATGCGGCAGGGCCTTGCTATTTACTGTTTTACTCTGTACAGCACCATGTACATTGATGGTGCTATATAAATAAATAATAATAATATGGCTGAGTGGGGACCAGAACCCAGATCTCCTGACTCCCAGTCCAACACTTTAGCCACCACACCACACTGGCTTCTCTTCTGACAGCTATTGATATTACAACATTGGAAGGGCACTTACCTCTTATAATGCAATTGATCGAAGACCCAACAATCCTTTCAGCATCTGAATGGGTGTTATATAGATGCCACCTGCAAATGGGTACTTATTTGGATATTTGTTCTGCTTTTGTTGAAGTTTGTGTATAATTCTTAGAAAGCTATATTTTCACACACACACACACACTTCATAGAAATTTATGTAGCTACATTTTTTCTTTTTTTTTCTTTTTATTTTGTTGAAATGTCACAATCAAAAACAATAATTACAAAATGCTGGGAACCAATTAAATATCCAGTCCTCTAGCTACCGCCTGACATCTCAGCAGTGCTGCACCACACTAATATTGTGAATGCATCAATCCGCTCTGAGGATAGGAATGGGAAAGGAGCCATCATGGTAAGCTCTGAGAGTCTCAAAAACAGCAGAGAACATATATTCCTCTTTGAGACATAACTGCAGAATGCAAAATCCTCAGGGTGCTGTTATGATGGATTAGTAATTGCAAAGCCCACCAGGAGTCTTGTGAAATTTGATGCATAAGATATTAAACAGTTAGCGCTGAGGGTCTGAAAAAACCCACACATTTAGCAATGGCAAATCAAAGAAAATAATGTATTGCTCATCCATAAATCTATTTCATCAGTGTTGCAGTCCTTCTCCCCTGTGGCTCTTTCATTGGCAATCAAAGAAGGTCTAGGCAGGTTAAGTTGAATGAGTGGAACATTATTAATCTCCAGACTCCAACCTTCTACTTTGCTGGATTATTACAAGTTCCCCTTCTTCATTTCCTTGTTCCTATCTCCATATCTCTGTTCCTTCAGAGAACATGAACATCCAAATCCATCATTCTTTCACCTTAGCTCTAAATGTCTTTTACCAGACTGCCTTGCAACCTCCAACCCCAATGCACACCTCCACTATCTTCTGACTACTGCTCAATTCTCCCCCCTTCCACATGTATACATCTTAATTATTCTCTCTCTCTCTCTCTCTCTCTTTCCATGTCTAAATTATGCCTTATCCCGGGATCATCCACAAGATGCACAGGGTATCCCAGGGGGCAGGGAGGGATGATCCCTCCATTTCCCCGGGATAACCGGGATGGCTTTTAGCCTGATTTTTCCCTCGGTCTCAGGAAAAATGTTGTTGTTGTTATTGTTGACGATGATCATGAGTCTTCACAGCCCACTGAAAAGAAGATGGGGAGATGATGATGATGATGATGATGATGATGATGATGATGATGATGATGAGAAGTCTTCACAGCCCACCAAAAATCAGGAAGATGGGGAGCCTATGATGATGATAAGTTGCACCATGTCCTGCTTTGTTGGTCCCTGGTTGACAGCTGGTTGGCCATTGTGTGAACAGAGTGCTGGACTAGATGGACCCTTGGTCTGATCCAGCAGGGCTCTTCTTATGTTCTTATGTTCTTAACAGCTTCTTTTGTGGCTTTCCAGAGTGGCAAGGCAATGCCTCGTTCTGAGGGGGCTTCCAAGCAAGGCATCAACCCACCCAACGCTCTGGACAGCCATGCTGGCTGTTCTCCAGAGCCCTGGCCACCTGATGTCTCACTCTCAGGATTCCACAGAGAAAGACATTAGGTGGACCTGCAGGTTCTTTGGGAATTCCCACTGGCCAATGCCACAGCAGGCAACCAGCTGGTGCAGTCTGCCATGACCAAATGCTTTGCTCTGAGGGATGCTTTCTTAGAGTGAGGCATAGTTGGTGAGATGATCCTGGAGGTTGCCCTCAGGGCCTCTCAGAGCAAGGCACTGAGGGAGAAGGGGGAGGAAGTGGCCATGGCCTCCATCAGGTAAGAGAGACAACGCAGCCAGAGAACCAGTGTCCCTTGACCCACCTCAGGCAGTAGGAAACCTCTGCACTGGCCTGGCGCCTTATCCTGAATCAGTCCATTGGTCCATCTTAGTGATGTGAGAACTTACTCCAAATAAATTCATTATTTTTCTCATCTTCATAGTTTTAACATGTACTTTCTATTTGTGGAAAGAAAGAATTCACATGGCCACCTTTCCCTAAAGGGAAAGCAACCAAATTAGTGGATCCACAGAAAACACTGGGGCTTAGATGTAGACTGTGAATGTTTCAGTGCACACAATCTCTTCTCAATTTAAAAATGAATTCGTTTAACAGTGATCCCAACTTGTTACAAAGGTGAAAATTATAACTGTGCAAGTATTGACCAACGGGCCCACTACTAATGATATATACCTCAGTACTGAATACACTAACTGACACCAGCTCCCCAGGGATTCAAGCAGGATTATTTCCCAGTTCTACTCAGAGTTGCCTAAGATTGAACCCAGGACCTTCTCACCCAAAACACAGGCTGTTCCTAGACCACGGGTTAACGCGGTGCGAGACCCATGCTTGTCCCTGTGCGTCCAGATGACTCGAGCCACCCTGGCACTGCGCTAACAGGAACTGCTTGTAGCGCGGTTCTTCCTGTGTTCCCAGCCTCAGGTCGGTCTGAGGCCGGGACCACAGGCATGTGAACCGTTCCGCCGCTTTTTCCAGCTACTGCACTTATGCATGAGTAGCCAGGAAAAGCGGCGGATGGGCTGCAGCGCTCCTGTCCCCCCTTCCCCCGATTCCCCCCCATGACTTCCCCTGGCCTCTGATCCCTCCCTGTCCCCACGTGCATGTCTCGCCACCCCCTTGTCCCCACCTGCTGTGTCCTCTGCTGCCGCCCCCGCCGATGTCCCCAGCCGCCCTGTCCCACTGCTGCCACTGTCCCCAGCCGGCTTTTCCTGTTGTCACCATGCAAGGCAGGCATGAGCAGGCATCACAGGCCAGACATGGCAATAACAGGAAAAGCCAGCTGGGGACAGTGGTGGCAGTAGCAGCTGCAGGACAGGGCAGCTGGGGACATTGGTGGCAGCAGGACACAGCAGGTGGGGACAGGGGGGGATCGGAGGCCAGGGGAATTCAGGGGGGAATCGGGGGCAGGGGAAGTCATTGGGGGGAATCGGGGGCAGGGGGGCAGGGGTCCCTATTTTTTTAAAAAACACACACCCTTACCTTGGCTGTTGGTGCGCTCCTGCGCACGCGGCCACTTTAAGGCAGGGGGGAAATGGCGGATGCGACGGGGCTTCCCTCGGCCCCGTTGCGTCTCACGTGTGGACGGGGCCTACAGGCCACACTACTTCTAGCGCGGGTTGGCCCCTCCTCCCACACGGATTCTAAGGTAGGTCTAGCAAGGCCCACATTCTCCACTACTTAGCTGAGGCCCTTCCACTTGGCCTCACAATGTATCCCACATTGCATGTGGGATGAGCAAACTAGCCCTTGCTACCTGTAGCTCAGGTGATAGGGTGATGCTTCTACTTGCAATTACTTCATGTGGCTTAGTCCTAATTGCCACTTGAAACACTTTATGCTAGTTTTCTAGACTGAAAAGTACTTGCATCATGAGAAATTGCCCCTGATGTCCTGATGATGATACAAACGAACAAACAAAAAAATCAGCTCTGTCAGTTTGATCTTAATGGAAGTCTATTCCTCAAACAGGTATTTTCATCCCTGTTTCCTTTAAGTTTCTTAAAGAGACAACCCAGGGCTACATTGTCCTATATTTTCTAGCTCCACCAGTGGCTTCTCTGGCATTTTCCATTACCGCAGAGATGCTTCTTCAGCATGCATGAAGCATGCAGGTCTTGGCTTTTTCAAGATAGTTTCTCCTACCCCCCCCTTCCCCAACCAACCACCACCTGTTTTCTACTTGCTTTCTTTGTCTCAGCTCAGAGATCACATCATCTGGTTACTATGACAGTTCTTAGTATTGCAGCGCTATATGTGGAATCCACTGCAGACCAAAACTCAGGGATGCTGTCTTCTTGCTCAGTGAAAATCCACAAGTGCAATCATGTTACTAAAACTTCCAGAGGGCACATCACAAGCTGATGTTTCAGTATACAATGCATCTGAAAGAAGAGAATCAACACGGATGTCTACCTTTAAAAAGCTTGGACAGGTTGCTTAGAACTATTCACCATGATAACTAAATGGGACCTCTAAATTTATGTGAGTAGACCTCTGAGTATCAGCTGCCTAGGGAAAAAAAAGATTATAGGGAGATACTGCCACTCTGCTGGGGGCTCCCAAGGCACCAGGCTAGCCACTACAAGGAGGGGGGTGGAAATCCTGAACTAAATGGCAGCTTTGCCTGATCAAAATGGACAATATCTTCTCAGAAGCTGATTCTATTGCATAAAGAATGGAAGGGAAAAGGTTAATACTGTTTGGTGGGATGTTATTGAGAATAAGGGAGAGCTGAGCCAAAACAATTCTTTCTTCACCATTCACTGGGGATGTTCAAAACAGATCTCTCTTTTTTAAAAAAAAATGTGCGTGGAGGGGAAGACATTTGTTCAGATTGTTTTGGAGAGAATTATTGCTTACCTTACTCAACCTTATGACCAGGGTACACAACCATTTGGACTTGAGGCCATATTGGGTGACTGATGGGGTGGCATGAGTGAATCACACATGTGCATGCATGCACATATATGCACCCACACATATACATTCACATCCAACTCACTCACTTGTCTATACATTCGTTTTAAGACAGGAATGGGCACCTAGTGTGACATTCCCCTTGGGAGTAATATGACAGGGAACAGGGCCACCCTATGCTCTCTCTCTCTCTCTCTCTCTCTCTCTCTCTCTCTCTCTCTGGGCTCATGTACACCAAGCAGGATATTCCAATATGGCCATTTCTACACTGCCTCCCCCCCGCCCCGGGATCATCCCAGGATCATCCCTGTACATCCAAATGACACACAGGGGATCCTGGGAGCAGACAGGAATGACCCCTCCATTTTCCTTGGATAATCCTTGGGTGTAGAAAGGGCCAGTGTTCAAAGGTTCCTCACTGCTTCTTAGGATGCTCTGAGGATACTCTAGGAATGAAGTTTCTCTGGCAGAAACCATAGATCCCATCCTAGAACTTTCTTTTCCTTTCTTTTTTCTTTTTCTTTTCTTTTGGTGGCAGTGGAGGGAAGGGTTAGGGTTAAACTTATGAGTGAGTATGTCTGTGTGTAAGTGAATGAGTGAGTGAGTGGAGGGAGAGATGGGGGGAAAATCTACACCAGGCAGGATATTGCAGTATGAAAGTGGTATATAAAAAGGAGCCACGCTATTGCTTTATAGCGGTATGGAAGTGCACTGACAACTGTTGGGGCCCATGACACATGCCATATGCCGCTTTCATACCACTATATCCTGCTCGGAATGTCTCCTGCCTTTTATATACCACTTTCATACCTCTTCCACCATGCAATATCCTGCTTGATGTAGATTAGGCCGCTGCTTCTTGGGACACTCTAGGAACAAAGCTTCTGTGTAATCATGTCTTGATGGGCTTGAGCTACGCCTGCCCAAAAGGTCTCAAAGGTTATTACCAAGTAACCTGGTTAATTAGGTAAAGTAATCCACTGAAAATTTCCATCTGAACCAGCTTTTCATCTCTTCTTCCTACTAGTTATATGATTCCCTGGACGTTAAAATACTCTTCCTCAAATCATAGCAATTAGGGATGGAAAAGAAACTCCGATTAGGTAGTGCAGTATATCCTCAGCTTTTTCAATGCTCCCTGGAGTATGCTCAGTCCTGCAGTGTAAATATTTCAGGCACCAGGGCTCCAGGTACCTTGGGAGATGTTAACAGCAGCCTCACTGCTGAGATACTATTACTGGCAGTATTTCTCTTAGCTGCATCCCATTAATATGAGCAGAACATCTTGTAGTTCTTTTAAGCAATGTTTGCTGATCACTTGTATTGTATTGCGGTAACACATAGCACACTCATCAAAGGACAGTTTGCAAAGTTACCATCTGCCCTTCCACCCGGAGACAGAGTAAGAGGAGCATTGCTGAGAATGTCTCTGTGATCAGGGAGTCTCTTCTTGAACAAAAAACAACCCCTGATGTTTCTTCTTCTTCTTCTTCTTCTTCTTCTTCTTCTTCTTCTTCTTCTTCTTCTTCTTCTTCTTCTTCTTCTTCTTCTTCTTCTTCTCCTCCTCCTCCTCCTCCTCCTCCTCCTCCTCCTCCTCCTCCTCCTTCTCAGATAGGTAAATCTAATATGGCCAGATGGAACCTATGAGAAACATGATGAGAAGGGAAGGGAGAATGGTGTAATTTGTAGGGCTGTGCACGGACCCCCCCCCCCCGCCCGATCCTCTTCTATTCCAGATTCACAAATTGCAAATCGGCTCCGCTCCACCCCGCCTTGATCTGCCTAGGGTCCACTGCGGAGCTCTGGCTCTGAATCAGAGCTCCGCAGTGGCAGGGGGTGGTGCCAGGTAAGGCCCCCTCCCTCCTCCCCCTTACCTGCGTCCGTCTGCGGTCCGTGGCAGTTGAAGCAGCTGCGGGATTGCGGATGGATGCAGGTAAGACCCCCTCCCCCCTGCCCCCTTACCTGGCTCTGCCACCATCACCACATGGGCGGCGGCAGCAGCAGCAGCAGGGCCAAGTAAACCCGCCTTATCTTTTTTGCAGCGCTCCGGATCAAGGTGAAGGATCCGCCTTCACCTCGATCCACTCCACAATGCTCTGCTGCTCCCCCGATCCTCTTCGCCTCCGCCTTAAGGGGAGGCGAAGCACCCTGATCTGCTTCTGCTTCTCCGGTCCAAGGAGAAGTGGAGCACAGCCCTAGTAATTTGGGGGGTTGGAAAGGAAAGTGGATGAAGAATTGAAAAGGGTAAGTTTCGAAGAAATCTGTGGGAAGGACAAAGGGAAGAGAAGATGCAGAAATGGCTGAAACAAAAGATCTGTCAGGTGATCGTCTATTGTACTGAGACACAAAGGGGACTCCCAACTGAGAGGATTTAGCTGCAGTAAGAGGAGAATTTAAAATAACACAGGCTGCATGGGGATAGAATGTGCTTAGAGAGACTAACTACATGAAAAGCAAAGTCATTTCTCTTGCAGAATTGCCTGGCCAGGGAAGAGGGATTTGGTTTAGGGTATGACCACTGTGAAATTGTTGACTTGTTAAATTAATGCATTAGTTCATACTTTTGGGGGGAAAGATACACAAGAAAAATATGTTCGTAATTGATGCCCACATTTGGTAAAAAAAGAACAAGCATAAAATACATACAAATGTTCATGCAAAAAGCGGGGAGCAAAGCTAGCAATCTGATATGGACACAAGACAGAATGAGCATTGAGGTGGAATTCGGAGAACTTTGATGTGTTCAGGTTTTCCTGATTTACACATCCCTAATGCTAAATGCTGTTTGCTGTGGAGCAGCAACAGAAGAGGATGATTGTATTCATGACCTAGTTTTAGGCATCCTAGGGGCATCTGATTGGCCACTGTGGGAAGCAGGATGCTGAACTAGATGGACCTTTAGTCAAATCCAGTCCTTGGCATCTCCAGTTAAAAGGACCAGGTAGCATGTGAATGAAAGACCTCTGTCTGGGACAATGGAGTGAAGCAATCACTACTAGACGAGATGGATCATTGTCTGACCTTGCATACGGCACTTTCCTGTAGTCCTAACACCTCAGTGTTGGATGCTAGCAGTTGTAACAGGCTCAAAGGGAGAATCATGTGGTTCATCTACACCAAGCAGGATATTCCACTATGAAAGTGGTATGAAAGCGGTATATAAAAGGCAGGAGCCACACTACGGCTTTATAGCAGTATTGAAGTGCACTGACAACTGTTGGGGCTCATGACACATCTACACCAAGCAGGATATTCCACTATGAAAGCAGTATGAAAGCAGTATATAAAAAGCAGGAGCCACACTACGGCTTTATAGTAGGGATGTGCTCTGCTTCTCCTCGAACCAGAGAAGCAGGAGCGGAGCGGGGGGGCTTCGCCTACCCTAAAGGCGGAGGCAAAGAGGATTGGGGGGCCGGCAGAGCGTTGCGGAGCGGATCGAGGTGAAGGCGGATCCTTCGCTTCCATCCGGAGCTCCACAAGAAAGGTAAGTGGGGTTTACCGGGCCCTGTCGCTGTCGCTGTCGCCCATGTGGCGACAGCGGCAGGGCCCAGTAAACCCCCCTCCCTCCTCTCCCTTACCTGCGTCCGTCCGCGGGCCCTCAGCTTCTTCAATTGAGCCTGCGGCTCAACCTGGAAGTCTAGGTCGCACTTGCGGCCCAGACTTCCTGGTTGAGCCACGGGCTCAATTGAAGAAGCCGAGGGACCGCGGACAGACACAGGTAAGGGAGAGGAGGGAGGGGGGCCTTACCTGGCACCACTCCCCTCCACTACGGAGTTCCGATTCAAAGCCGGAGCTCCGCGGCGAAGAGGAGCGGACTATGGGCGGAGCGGCGCAGAGCGGAGCGGGCCAATCCGAAATATTCAGATCGGCCCGCAGGGTGGATCGGGGGGTCCGTGCACACCCCTACGTTATAGCGGTATTGAAGTGCACTGCAGGATCTACACTACTGCTTTATAATGGTACTGAAGTACACTGACAACTGTTGGGGCCCGTGACACATCTACACCAAGCAGGATATTCCACTATGAAAGCAGTATGTAAGTGGTATATGGTATGTGTCAATGGTCCCCAACAGTTGTCAGTGCAGTCTGTCCCCCTACGAACACACACAAACCTCATTTGATAGTTTTGTCCTCCATCAGTTCAAAGCTATGTAAACTATTGGATATCCCAACTTCTCACAGCGGTGAATTGTTGCTGTGAGAAGAAGTACTTCCTGCTGTCAGCTCTGAACATACTGCAAAACAGTGTGGTTGGATGATTCCAAGTTCTAGTGTTATATGAATGGGTTGGTGACTGGAATTCACTATGCCCACACTAAGGATGTTGGCAAAATCCACAAAAGAATCAAATGAGTTCAGATTTCTATGAATCCAACCCACAGAATCTACCATGGACCAACTTTTCCCAAGTCACATGGAGTTCATGGACTTGCGGACCAGAACTTTTACTTTCCAGAATTTTATGTAAATTTCATCACATAGAAATATGTTTAAAATTAAAAAAAAACTGGCTAAAAATGTGCATTTCCCTTTTAAACCAAAGCATGAAAATGCACACATGTGGGGTGGTGGTGGACATTTTTGACAAGTACAAATTTGTGCAAGTGCAAATTTGCAATTGAGAAATTGAAAAATAATCTAATTCTGTCAATGACCAGAGAATGGAATCAAAGCATCTGAAACGCCACATTTAACAAAATCTATTCATCCAGAGCCTACACTTTTCTCATCATTTGGATTTCTGTGCTCTTTTAAAACTTTAGGTTAGATGGTGAAGACTTTACAAATGTATTGAACGCTTTGTATCCTTTTCTTTCTTAAAGTTTCCTTGCCTGAGGCTAAAATGATTTTTTTTCTTCCCCTTTTTCTGGACAGGAGGGTGAAGCACAGAAATTATTAAAGAGCCAAAAGGTATTGTAAAATTAATAACAATGATGAAAAAGTAAGGAAGGGCAATTAAAAAGTAATGCAAGCAAAGGTATTGCAATGCAACTTTGACCATCAAAAAGAGAGATGGACATCGAGAATAATTTAGCCTCTATTTTAAATTAAGGTATGGATTCAAGAATTAGGGGCAAATCCAAATGAATGAAGTGGACTGGGTTTGTTAACGTACAGACCTTCCCACCCAGTTATATAACGCCTATTTTATTGTATTATCTCCTGAACCCATGCTATGTCCATCAATTTGTTTGGGTTCAGTAATGTGTAATATATTGTCCCTGGTTATATCAGAAAGATGCACACAGCCAATCACTAGAGAACTCTAATGAGCAATAATTGGAATCGATGGATGAACAACAACAGCTAGTTGGTTGGTTGCTTACATGGGGAAGTCTAATTATTGTACCTTGGTAAATTAACCCAGCTGCACTTGACTGCACATCCCCCAAGGCCTCTGTTATTGTGATTATAGGTTGTTGACTTAGGCACTAGGTGGCTCTGGGCATGGGAAGTAGGTGCCGAGCATAGTCTACAGAGGTACTGAAGCTGTAGTAGGCACACCTTGCTTTCTGGAAGCCTATAATATGCCAAGAAAATAAAACTGTCACCATCTCTTTACTGTACTGGGTGGCCTGTGGCCTGTGGGTATATAAGGTACACTCTAACTCTAATTGCCAGTTATAGGGATGCCTCAGGCTTGCCTCATTTGCCCTAATGATTTTGGAAAACCCCAATGGTGGTGATGTGCACCCAGCAGTTTCTTAGCATGAGAAGAGAAGATTGAGGGGAGGCATGATAGCACTCTTCAAATACTTTAAAGGTTGTCACACAGAGGAGGGACAGGATCTCTTCTCGATCCTCCCAGAGTGCAGGACACGGAATAATGGGTACATCAGGAAAAAACTTCCTGAGTGTTAGAGTAGTAAAGCAATGGAACCAATTACCTAGGGAAGTAACGGGCTCTCCCACACTAGAGGCCTTCAAGAGGCAGCTGGACAACCGTCTGTCAGGGATGCTTTGAGGCAGATTTCTGCATTGAGCAGGGGGTTGGACTCGATGGCCTTAGAGGCCCCTTCCAACTCTACTACTCTATGATTTTATGAGTGTTGGGAGTACTGGTCCCAATGAGACTTTAAAATAATAATAATAATAATAATAATAATAATAATAATAATAATAATAATAATAATTTTATATGCCACTTATCTACAGTAAACTGTAACCGAAGTTGTTGAAAATCAACAATAACTTATCAAAATACATTTGAGAGAGAGAGAGAGAGGAAGTTAATGTGTTACAAACATGACTAGTGAATTATTCAAAGAGGAAAAAAACCTCAATAAATTTTATTTATTTATTTATTTATATTTATTTATTTATTACATTTATATACCGCCCCATAGCCGAAGCTCTCTGGGCGGTTTAAAACAGTAAACATTAAAAGTATACAAAATTTTAAAATGTAAAAGAAATGTAAAAGAAATACAATGTCAGAAGGAAATAAGTGCTAAGCAAACTGAAAAGTAACTGACCCCCTCCCAATAAAGATTATCCACAATACTAATGCTGGTTTTATGGCAATCCAAGGGTCCGTAGCATCCTGGCTAAATGCATTTCAGAAGGGGTGGGCAGTTCTCAGCAGGCTAGATGCCTCACAGCTGGCTCACTCATTTCTCCCCCTAGAAGAAACTCACACCCAAGCTTGTGTTATCCCATCTTCCTTGTTATTTCAAGAGTAGGTCCGGAGCCCACAATAGAATGGCACCTAGGGTACGGTGACCATATGAAAAGGAGGGCAGGGCTCCTGTATCTTTAACAGTTGTACTGAAAAGGGAATTTCAGCAGGTGTCATTTGTATGCATGGGGAACCTGGTGAAATTCCCTCTTCATCCCAACAGTTAAAGCCGCAGGTGCCCTGCCCTCTTTTAAATCTGGTCACTCTAGTATAGCTCCTGCAGCTTTAACTGTTGGGATGAAGAGGGAATTTCACCAGGTGCTGCATGTCCACAAATGACACCTGCTGAAATTCCATTTTCTATACAACTGTTAAAGATACAGGAGCCCTGTCCTCCTTTCTATATGGTCACCCTAACCTAGGGATGTCAGAGAAACATGCAATGAATTCAAATGGGTTCGAAATTCTTGAATCTGACTCATGGATTCTGCACTGTATGGATTCCACAGACTTGCGGTCTATATATTATTATTATTATTATTATTATTATTATTATTATTATTATTATTTATTATTATTATTATTATTATTATTATTTATTTATATAGCACCATCAATGTACATTTTTATATATATAACTTTTTGGGTGTGGGTGTGTGTGTGTGCAAATTCACACTAATGCACACTTTTCCGGGCCTGATTCAAAGTGCTGGTATTAACATTTAAAGCCCTAAACGGCTTGGGGCCAGGCTAACTGAAGGTTGGAGCGCCAACCACAGGTGAAGAAGCCACTGTGGTGCTTTCTAGAGCAGTTGCAAGGTGTGTGTGTGTGGGGGGGGAACATTACCAATTTGGATTTCCCCTTCTGAGGTTGTAGCAATGTCTTTCATTGATTAAAAGCCTTAATGGAAAGATAATTTTGCATTACTTGTGTATCATCTTTTTTGGCATTTCCAGTATCATCTGAAGCCATCTCCAGATTCAGGAGAGACTCCAGCTCGAAGAGAAATGTGCTTGCGTAGAAAGTGTCAGTAAAGAATTTCTGTATTAGCTTTCTATCCTTTACAGATGTATTCTGTCATGAGTATACTGATCACTGTTTCATTATTGCTTTCCATACCACCATGTCCCCAACATTTCAAGTGCAAGCTTGCTTGCTTGCTTGCTTTCTTTCTTTCTTTCTTTCTTTCTTTCTTTCTTTCTTTCTTTCTTTCCTTTCTTGGGGGTGATGGGGGTGGGGACATCATTTTGCTCTGTGTTTCTACACTACTTAGCATGGAGAAGTCTTGTTCTGTGACTTAAGTGGTGCAGATACACCTTTGGTTCATGCCTTGCATTAGATGAGTTGCACTGAAATAATGAGACCTGCCTGATTCCATGGACTGTTACAATTTCAAGAATCAGGCCAGGCATGCCAAAACATTCAGCAAGGTTTGTTAAACACATTTTCAAAGTCCCTAGCCAATTTAAAATTTCATGTTATGGTGGTTCTGCAATGCTTTGATGGGCACGGCATCATCCAAAATTCATGCTCTTCGGTAGAGTTTGCTTCCCTCATGGAAACACCGACGATGCAAAGTGAATGTGAATCAACCTCAAAGAATGCATGCACACCTCAGTTCTGAAGCCTCTTAACTTTATAGCTTGTAAGGGTTCAGTCAAACAATTAATACCATACAAGGTCAGCATTGTGGATCATCAATCTAGTTGGCTCCGATATCTTTCCTTCTTCCAGTTCTATGATTCAGTTCAACTCAATCCATTCAATGCCCTCCATCTTGTGATGGGGAAAAGAGGTACACTTCATTCAACCTTCAGAGTACATCAGGACCATTGCTGGTTGCCACATTTCATTTTGGTTTGGTCTGGTACTAATCTTTGCACAATTCCCTCACATACGTACTTCCTCATCCCAGAATTGCAGCCTCATCCTCCTTCACTCTGAAAATGCTGAATGTGTACAATTTGTACACCTGCACATATATACACATGATTAGTTCAATGCATTCTATGGCGACACAATGAAAAGGACCTTAAAATCAGGAAGAAGGACCGAGGGGACAGGAGCAGGCAGAAGTAACATCGGGGCCTGCTCCTGCTGGACTCTTCCCCCACCCCCACAGGGCAAACTGCCATCTTGGCCATGTGGGGAAGAAGAAGGACCGAGGGGACAGGAGCAGGCAGAAGTAACATCGGGGCCTGCTCCTGTTGGACTCTTCCCCCCCCCCCCCACAGGGCAAACTGCCATCTTGGCCCTGTGGGGAAGAAGAAGGACCGAGGGGACAGGAGCAGGCAGAAGTAACATCGGGGCCTGCTCCTGCTGGACTCTTCCCCCCCCCCCCACAGGGCAAACTGCCATCTTGGCCCTGTGGGGAAGAAGAAGGACCGAGGGGACAGGAGCAGGCAGAAGTAACATCGGGGCCTGCTCCTGCTGGACTCTCTCTCTCTCTCTCTCTCTCTCTCTCTCTCTCTCTCTCTCTCTCTCTCTCTCTCTCTTTCTCTCTCCTCCCTCCCTCCCTCCCTCCTTGACTCCTTTTCCTTGTGTGTCATGTCTTTATTAGATTGTAAGCCTGAGGGCAGGGACTGTCTTTTTTGCTAAGTGTAAGCCGCTCCGAGAGCCTTTTTTGGCTGAGGAGCGGGGTATAAGTATGATAAATAAATAAATAATAAATAAATAATAAAATGAGATCTTGGAATATCCATTCTCTGGAATTGTGAATTAGGCAGAACTATTGCTTCTACCAATGGGCCCGTTCAGAAGACACCAGTTGTGGCCTACTCTTCCTGTTTGAGTCCTTGGGCTCAATTGAAGCAGCCGTGGGACCATGGACGGATGCAGGTAAGACCCCCCTCCCCCTTGCCCCCTTACCTGGCTCTGCTGCCATTGCTGCATGGGCGGTGGCGGCGGCAGGGCCAGGTAAACCCCCCTTACCTTTTTTGCGGAGCTCCGGATCGAGGCGAAGGATCCGCCTTCACCTCGATCCGCTCCGCAACGCTCCGCGGCTCTCCCAAACCTCTTCACCTCCGCCTTAAGAGGAGGCGAAGCCCCCCGATCCACTCGTGCTTCTCCGGTCTGAGGAGAAGCGGAGCACATCCCTATTAAAGATACAGGAGGTCTTGCCCTCCTTTTCATATGGTCACCCTATCCTTGAGAAACTTCTGCCCTGAAACCCATGGGGAAGCTGAAACACTCCCCGTTCAAGAATGGGTGTCTCCCTTAGGTCTCTTAAATCTTCTCAAGGGCCCTTTTTTTGCAAATCAACAATTTCTCTTATGGTGAGTACAACCTGCAATGCATTTCTTTGCCAATAAAGCACAATATTATGCCATTCATGTTTTCATGTGGCATTTCTCCAGTTGCTTTCCTGACTTACATGGAAGACAAATGTCTTTTACAGCCACCAGCAGGCGATGAGCTTCAGCGGATTTACTGGCAGGACAAGCAAATATAAAGTCAGTTGGTATGAGTAATCCAGGTATTTCTATGTAAAATAAACCTTATACTGGTACAATATTTACAACCTGGAGAGCCTGATGCTATAAAAATAGATGTTCATTCTGTGTGTGTATTTGTGTGGGGTTGTTTTTTTTTGGGGGGGGGGATTTTATAGCTCTAAAGGTGGAGAAAACTTTTAAGCAAGAAGACTGCACTTTGACAAGCCACCAGGACTACACAGAAGGACTGAGCTATATTTTCAAAACATGCATTGCAGTCCAGAGTAGGTTTGAACCACATCATCATCATCATTATTATTATTATTCCTCATTACAGTTGTGCCCATAGAGATAGAAAAAGGCTAGATTCACACACCATTGCATGTCAGGATTAGGGATGACACTTGATGAATTTAATCATTGTAGATTCCATGCAAACTGACTTGTTCTGAAACTCCCAGATTGGATTTTGCATTTCTCCAAATTTTGTAATGTGATTCTCATTCAGCCATCCCCCACTACCAAAATGAATGCATATTTTAGTATGAAATACATTCAAAAATGCAAACATTCTGATAAAAATAAATGCATTTTAATGTGATAGAATTCACTAAATCATGTTTAAACATGTATTCATATATGAAATGTTGTGCAGTTTAAGGTAGAAACAGACTTATGGAATCACTCAAGCAAAATTAACACTAACAGGAAATCAATGGATTTCACCATCTCCAATCAGGAACTATCTGGAACTCTATTGGGGAGCTTTCTATTCTGCTCACTGGTTAGGGATATATGATCATTTTGCTTTTGCTCAGAAAACATGTAAGCATGGGCTTTTCAAATGCAAGCATGGGCTGAAATTCCCTTTTCAATTCAACTATTCAAGATACAGGAGCCCTGTCCTCCTTTCCGTATGGTCACCCTGATGTTCATCTCACTCCTGATTCTCAGTTTGATTTGTGCAAATGTCCTCAGTAGATCAAATCAGCCCCACTTTAATCTATGGAGATCTGTGCAAATTAGAACATTTGTGCAAATTTGGGAAGATTTGCACAAAACTCCTGCCCAAACACTGCTTGATTTGTGCAAGTTTCTTCTTCGCGGAGAGTAAGTAGAGACTGCAGACATGAATGGGAATCTGGCACGAGATGAAAAGTGAACATCATTGGTTCACCCAACCCTAACCCTGGTGCTCCGTTGTGGTGAATCTCTTGAGGTGTCATGACCTCACTAGGGGAATCCTCCTCAGAGGAGGAAGAAGCGCCCCCAGAAACCAGGGAAACGGCACATCAAACACTGGCACCAGACCAGGAGCAGCCTGGGCCTTCAGAGAAGACGGCTCCAGGACCTTCCCTGTTAGGGGGAGAGGACTCTTAACCCTGAAACAGATGCTGAGTAACCACCTGACCCCACCCCCCAGGAGCATTGTCGCCTCAAGTAACATGCTAATAGGCCTCCTGTAAGAAAGAGTGCTCATTCGCAAAGACAGTTTCCTCAGGAGAAAGCAACTCCTCTTGAGTAGGGCTCTGGCCAGAAAGCTCTAATGAACAGCAGCTGAGCCCGAGTGGGGCTCAGCAGCCTTTGTGAATAAAAGCCAGCATTGAGAGCTTGCTAGTTGCTGGAAGCAATGTCTCCTTGAAATGCCTGTGCTATGTCCTTGGACCCCTGCTTGACTCTGCTGCTGGAACATGCCTAACTGTGTTTAACCATTTGCCTGTTTGACCACTCCTGCTTTGCCTGACTCTATATCTTGGACAGATTGCCTATGCCTTCACCCTGTGCCTGTTACGTGGATCACTTCTGCATTTGCCTGAATTTCCTTGAACTGAAAACATGTCTGCTGGAGTCTTGGCCTGAGCTATTACTTGGCCTTGTGGTCAACCCAATAACTTAGACTGCTACAGCCAATGCAGGACATGAGGTTTGAGAGTAGAGGATAGATAGGAATATTGCCCTCAGAGGTCTCAGTATAGTGCTTTTCAGAAGATGTTTCCATCCAACCTAAAGAGGGAGAAATCTCCTCCCTGAAGAAGGTTTTATCCAATGTCTGAAGCAGGGAGCCTATGGGGTGTAACCAATGTTAGACCTACTTAAGAGTAGATTGAACAGAAGTTAGTCATGGAAAACTTAAGACCCAACAACGTGGGTATCTGTGCCAAAGTCCTGGGCTGGCGCTGGGGGTTGCAATTTGATAAAAGCTCCATAAACTTCTACCCCTGAATGGATTCCTCTCACATCCCAATTCCTCACATTTATTTCAATTACTTTCAGAATCCCTGACTAGGGCTTTTGTGTCTGCCTCTGTAGTCCTGCAATTTTACATATTCATGTCATCCCTAATCATTAGCAATGTTGAAAAACATTACAATTGAAGAGTCCAACTTTAGGAGAAATTCTGTTGTGTTTCCTCTGGAGAAGCAGTGTGGTTGAAGCGGGAAGGCTTTCTCCTTTTAGGAAAAACTGGAGGATAATCCCTTGCTCTGCCACGGCTTATTTCAGCACTGAAACAAGTAGAAAGCCACATCCTCTGTGTGGCTGAATCAGACATTTTCCTCACCCTCCCTGTGGCATTTCTCTAGTGTGTGGCCAATCTGAGCCCTTGTTTGCTGAAGACATTAAACTTGGAGGAGGTAGCAAATACACAGAGGAACTGCAAAGTGACCCAAGCAAGTCATAGCCAGTGAGTGTCACAGGCAAACAGAAGAGGATGTGAGGAGGCAAATGAATATGGATTTTTATCAGAGGAGGGGAAGAATGGGGAAAGAACAACCAAGACCTTGAAGAACTCCACTCCGTGGTAGAATGAATCACTTAGGTTTACATTCAGCTAATTTCTTTGTTACTCTTGTAGGTATTCTACATTACATGTGCTTTCAGGGAGAGGGCATGTGTGGAACAGCGGTGAAGTGAGGGAAACGGGCAGATCATGTCACTATCCGTACTCACATGTGCTGCAGAGGTAAGTGAGATATTATAAAAACTTTTTAATATACTGATAAGTTATACTAGTTCCCAAAGTTCAGGTATACTTCCACTGTAAAGCTGTATATATTATATCATTAAAAAAGCACAGACAAGTAATCAAAGACCATTTAGAAAACACTCAAAGAACAAAACACTTAAAGACCATACGCGTTTCGAACCAACAGAGGTCTTCTTCAGGGGTCACATGAACTATATATGCACATAAAAAAAAATTAGGGGTGTGCACAGACCTCTCAATCGGCTTCGTGGCCCGATCCGGAAAATCTGGATCAGGCCCGATCCTCTTCGCACCGCACCGCTCCGCCTGTCCCCCGCTCCGCTCTGCGGTGCGAGATCCAGCTTCGCCACTGTCGCTACATGGACAGTGGCAGCACCGCCACCGCAAGATAAGCCACCCATCCCACCCCCTTACCTGCATCTGTCACAGGCTTCAATTGAGGCCCCGGTTGAAGCCAGAAGAGGCCTCGGCCTTCACTTCTGCCTTCAACCGGGGCCTCAATTGAAGCCCGTGACGGATGCAGGTAAGCGGCCCTCCTCCCTGCTCCCTTACCTGGCGCCACCGCCACCACCGCCGCATGGATGGTGGCACCAGCAGTGCCAGATGAGTCCCCCTCCCCCCATTTACCTGCAGGCGAAGCTCTGGATTGAGGCGATCCTCTTCGCCTCGATCTGCAGCCCCCCTGACTCTCTTCACCTCCGCCTTTTCCAGAGGCGAATTAGGCCACCTTGCTCCTGCTTCTCTGAACCGAAGAGAAGCGGAGCACATCCCTAAAAAAAATACTTTCTAATTGCCATTGCCTGAAAGTCAAGAAAAACACAAAATTAGCAACATTCATATCCATGCTAAAGCCTCTTGCCCATAAACATGTCCTTCAATTGGTTCACCTAAAAACTTTGCTTATGTGTGGAATGGTGTTCATTGTCAGCAGATTTTCTACATTGAATGGGGGGACTCAAATTGGGCAGGCAGTATTATTAAAACAGTGCCGCATAGTATTTCAGCTGGTCTTCTAATTCCTTGTGCTTCTGATCTCTGGACCCTTGGTAAGACCCTGGTTTTAACTGTCCTTTGGGTGGACTGATATAACTGTGTTTTGACCCTTTCCCTGTCTGCCAACTTTGCTAACTGGATTTGCCCTAGGCTTGGCCCCAGGGTGGAGCCAGCGATAGTAGAAAAGGCAGGAGCAAAGTTCCAACTCCCTCCCAATCAATACGATATAGGAAGCTCAGTTCATTTACCTTGGACAACGTTCTCTGTTAGCTCTTTAAGATAAAAAAAACAGCCCTGCAACACTGAATTGTCTTTCAGAGTAATTACTTCATTTGGTTTAAATTAGCTCTGCGCCAAGTTCCACCTCTGACTTGTGTTTATGAGGGAAGTGTGAAATTATTCAATTTGAATGACAGCAGAAAAGATAACACGGATGCAGTTTATGACTCGAGCTTTCAACTCATCTGATTCACGAGATAATTCTTAGCGCTGCTCCCTCAAGGAAGTACAGCAGGAGCAACAAGCTTGAGATGCTATGCTCACACCTTGCACAATAGCTTGGAGATTCATTTATTATTATCATTACCATCTTTGATTCTCAATGTTAAAGCAATTAAGGAATCAGGAAGCAAATTAGTTTAACCCCAGGGAATCTTCTTGTAGGTATTAAGAGCTGAAAGATAGCCAGAGACTGGGGTGCTAATGAATGCCTATTAGAATAAAGAGATCTGTGTGGGAAGTGGATCATCACACACTTTTCTGCAGCCCTGCAGAGTGCATGGGTGTTGGACATTTCAATGCAGGGTAAGACCCGCAGTGAGGATCAAATACCTACTCTTGGGAGAGTGAGGATTAAATTGCAATGCCAAACACACAAAGAAAAGGAGAAGAGCATACATTCTATGAACACTTGTTCTGATTAGGTTCTTTCTTTAATTCCATAAAAATTATAGCAGGCTTAACAAATGACCTTTCAAGGCAAAAAAACAAAAACAAAACAAAACTTGTGTAGACAACAGAACCATAGAATCATAGAATAGCAGAGTTGGAAGGGGCCTACAAGGCCATCTAGTCCAACCCCCTGCTCAATGAAGGAATCCACCCTAAAGCATCCCTGACAGATGGTTGTCCAGCTGCCTCTTGAATGCCTCTAGTGTGGGAGAGCCCACAACCTCCCTAGGTAACTGATTCCACCGTCGCACAGCTCTAACAGTCAGGAAGTTTTTCCTGATGTCCAGCCGGAATCTGGCTTCCTGTAACTTGAGCCTGTTATTCCGTGTCCTGAACTCTGGGAGGATCGAGAAGAGATCCTGGCCCTCCTCTGTGTGACAACCTTTTAAGTATTTGAAGAGTGCTATCATGTCTCCCCTCAACCTTCTCTTCTCCAGGCTAAACATGCCCAGTTCTTTCAGTCTCTCTTCATAGGGCTTTGTTTCTAGAGCCCTGATCATCCTGGTTGCCCTCCTCTGAACACGCTCCAACTTGTCTGCATCCTTCTTGAATTGTGGAGTCCAGATAGCTACTAGTCCTAATGGCTATATACTACCACCAATATCAGAGGCAGTAAGCCTATATACACCAGTTCCTGGGGAACATGGGTGGGGGGTGCTATTGCACTGTGTTCTGCTTGTGGGTCCCTGTTCAGCAGCTGGTTGGCCATTATGGGACGGAGTGCTGGACTAGGTGGACCCTTGGTCTGATCCAGTCTGGGGCCATAGCTAGACCTAAGGTTTATCCCTGGATCGTCCAGGAGTCAAACCTGTTCATCTAGGTGACACACAGGGGATCCAGTGCTCAGGCACGGATGGACCCTGTATGATCCCAGGATAAACCTTAGGTCTAGCTGTGGCCTGGGTCTTCTGATGGCCATGTGTTCTCATTCAAAGAGGGCAGTCCTATATTTTAAGAACTACCAGAAGACTGTCCGATATTTTGAAGTTGCCCTCTCATTGAAGTGCTGTCCAATCATAGGTTTCACTTGGTCAACACAGCAGTCAATTGTGGGTTAATAGTCAACTCCATGGTTGATTATCAAGGGGTTACTCCCCACACAACATGTTCATAATCAACCATGGTGTGGATTAAGGCCAGTGTCAAGCTGACTATTAGTCAATGGTGTGTTTGACATATCCCCCCTTTTCTTCTCTCGGTCCTTCCACTGGTATCCCATCTGCCATTGTGAGTTCAGCTGGCTGAAATAGAACAGCAGCTGCTGCTTTGGGCACTCTTGCCAGGGGACTCTGTAGTCAATGAAAATAACTGTGCGACAAAGTAGTCAACGTCATACGACACGATAACCAACTCTGCACAGCATTGGTTATTGGCATTGGTTATTTCAGCTGGCAGATGACACAATAACCAACAGTTGACTATTTAACCCTCCATTGACTATTTAATCCACATTGGTTAACGTGTTATCCGAACCCAGTCTAAGGCCACAGCTAGACCTAAGGTTTATCCTGGAATCATCCAGGGTTCGCCCCTGCCTGAGCACTGGATCCCCTGTGTGTCACCTAGAAGAACAGGTTTGACCCCTGGACAATCCAGGGATCAACCTTAGGTCTAGCTATGGCTATGTTAAGAACACTCAGAAGGAGGAATTGGGCCTTGAAGCTGCTCATCAACAGTACATGTGCACCTTTTCTCATGCATTAGCATAAGCACATGTTATGCAAATTGGTGCTCTCTTTTGTCCTCTTCTTTGGTGATTCATAAGTGGCCACCCTAAGCCAAACATAGCCCACCAGCCATGTGTTGTAGCCGGCCAGATGCATGATAACACACACACCCTCCATGCAAAAACAGCATCAGAACTCCTGAGACTGAAGAAGGCTTGGCCTTG
The DNA here is from genome assembly GCF_023053635.1 of Elgaria multicarinata webbii. Taxonomy (NCBI): domain Eukaryota; kingdom Metazoa; phylum Chordata; class Lepidosauria; order Squamata; family Anguidae; genus Elgaria; species Elgaria multicarinata. The sequence continues at coordinate 9,762,271 of NC_086180.1, forward strand.
TCATGAGGTGGATACTGGTGATGTCAATAGGTTGTACTTGAAAGTCAAATATCTGCTAGGTGCATCAGCCCTGGGAACATTGTCTAGTTGGATGAGGGCTAATAAACTGAAGCTGAATCCTGCTAAGATGGAAGCTCTGTTCATTGGTGGTTCCTGAATCCAGGAACTGGGTAAGCAACCTGTTCTGGATGGGGTTGCACTCCCTCTGAAGGAGCAGGTACGTAGCTTGGGAGTACTCCTAGATCCATCCTTGTCACTCGAGGCCCAGGTGGACTCCGTGGCCTGGAGTACTTGGGGTCAGCTTTGGCTGATCCACCAGCTACGGCCTTTCCTGGACAGGGACAACCTAGCCACAGTAGTGCATGCACTGGTAACTTCCTGATTAGACTACTGCAATGCACTCTACGTGGGGCTACCCTTGAAGATGACTCTGAGATTGTAGCTAATGTAAAATGCAGCAGCTAGACTGCTGACTGGAACATCTCATAGAGACCATATAACACTGGTCTTAAAGGAATTGTATTGGCTGCCAATACATTTCCAGTCAGAATTCAAGGTGTTGATAATGAGGTTTCAAGCCCTAAATGGCTTGGGACTTCAATACTTGAAGGAGCACCTCTCCCTATATCTGCATGCCCAAGACCTGAGATCTGTCAGAGGAGCCCTTCTGCGTGCCCCACCAATCTGCGAAATACACTATGGTGGGACCTGAGACAGGGCTTTCTCTGTTGTGGCACCCCAACTGTGGAATGCCCTCCACTTGGAGGCCTGACTGGCACCAGCACTGGCTTCATTTCAGCACCAGGTTAAGACATGGCTTTTTAACAAAGCCTTTGATGGCTAAATCCACCAGCTTGCACACTCTCTTATTTTAATTGGATTTTACTGTTTTAAAATTTCAAATTGGTTTTAACATATTAATGGTTTAATTTGTTTTAGATTTGTACATTCCTTCTATTTTATATGTATCATTTTATCTGTATGCTGCCCTGAGATCCTTGTGACATAGGGCGGGATATAAATGCTTTAATAAATACTAATAAATAAATAGTTGCCAAGGGGGTGGGGTTCAGTGCTAGAAGTGTGAAGCTAGAAATACGAAGACTCAGAAAAAAGGGAGGGGGGGTCTTACCTGCATCTGTCCACGGTCCTGCGGCTGCTTCAACTGAGCCTGAGGACTCAAACAGGAAGACTAGGCTGCAACTGCAGCCTGGTCTTCCTGGTTGAGTCCTTGGGCTCAGTTGAAGCAGCCGCGGAACCGTGAATGGATGCAGGTAAGGGAGAGGAGGGAGGGGGGGTTTACTTGGCCCTGCCGCCGCTGCATGGGCAGCGGCGGTGGCAGAGCCAGGTAAGGGGGCAAGGGAGAGGGGGGTCTTACTTGCGTCTTTTGCAGCCTGTCGCCACCTTCACTAGAGCCCGCGGCTCATCCAGGAAGTGTAGGCCACAATCGGGCCTACAGTTCCTGGTTGAGCCGCGGACTCTAGTGAAGCTGGGATGGGCCGGGACGGACACAGGTAAGGGGGAGGAGGGAGGGGGCCTTACCTGGTGCCACTCCCCACCACTGCGGAGCTCCGATTCAGAGTCGGAGCTCCGCAGCGGAGCGGAGTGGCCCCTAGGCGGATCGAGGTGGGGCGGAGCGGGATTTGCGGATCGGGCGCAAAGAGGATTGGGGGGTCTGTGCACACCCCTAATTTATATACTGCCCCATAGCGGAAGCTCTCTGGGCAGTTTACAAAGATTGTGGGTGAAGAAACATGATTTTTTTATATGATAAGCAGTGCACTTTTTCAAACACTTTCTACAGCTCCATGTTATTTCCTGTCTCACAGGTTTGCAGGCATGTGGCTCCGGCAATCCACTCCTCCTGTGTATTGTTTAATTATATATCTGTTGATGTCAGATGTGTAAGTTACATGGGCAATAGTCAACACACGCCAGCTTCCTTTCCTTCAGCAGTGCTGCTGTTTTTATAGTAAGCCTTCTTTGTTAAAGAATGAGGGATTTGCAATCCTTGCCAATCCATTGCAAATGACCCAGAGATCTACCAGTAGATCTGAATATACTTTCTAATCAACCCCTGGTGTATGCCATATGCAAAATTAAATTTACCCTGACACTTTCAGGCATTATTGCAGATTGTTTTAGAACATGTGGATCCCACCTGTTCAAAAGAGCAAGGCACCTGGCCAATGTCCCCCTGTTAGTGGCACAGTAGTCAGGCAAGATGACTCTTGAATGAACTTTGTGGTTTTGAATGAATGGGTCAGGATTGACAGCAGATATGGGGGACTTTCAGCTCATGGGTGTAATCTGGTCCACAGAGGATCCCCATCTAGCCCATGAAGGCTTGGACTCCCTTTATGGGCCCTGCTCCTTGCCCAACTCATGCCCCACTCCTTGGCTAGAGAGACCCTAATGCCTGTGAAGGACCTAGGTGAGTACTAGGGGTGTGCACGGACCCCCCACTCCGCTTCACTTTCAGATCCGCCATTTTCGGATCGGGCCGCTCCGCCCTGCCCCCACTCTGCCTGTGCCCACTCCGCTCCGCTCGGAGCTCTGGATCCGAGCTCCGTTCCCCCCCCCATAGGGGGGTTACCGGGCCCTGCCGCCATCGCCGCCCATGCAGCGACGGTGGTAGAGCCCGGTAAGGGACCAAGGGAGAGGGGGACCTTACCTGCCTCCGTCCGCGGTCCATCGCCGTCTTCAATTGAGCCCGCGGTTCCACCAGGAAGTCTGGGCCGCGGCCCAGACTTCCTGGTGGAACCGCGGACTCAATTGAAGACGCTGACGGACCGCGGACGGAGGCAGGTAAGGGAGAGGAGGGCGGGGGGGTTACCAGGCCCTGCCACTGTCGCCGCATGGGCGACAGCGACAGCAGCAGGGCCCGATAAACCCCACTTACCTTTCTGGTGGAGCTCCAGATCGAGGCGAAGGATCCGCCTTCACCTCGATCCTCTCCGCCACGCTCCGCCGGCCCCCCAATCCTCTTCGCCTCCGCCTTAAGGGCAGGCGAAGCCCCCCGCTCCGCTCCTGCTTCTCCGGTCCGATTAGAAGCGGAGCACATTCCTAGTGAGTACTGAATTTTATCCTCCTTCTTATTCTCCATCTGTAAGCTTATCATGTTTTATCATACAGTTCGATGCACTGGTAAACAAGAAACGTAGGTTTAAAATGATGGCTTTCCAAACACATTTCTTATTTTGGAAATGGTTTGGAAATGTATTTAGGGTGGGAGAGAATACACACCAGTTGACGTGTTTCTCTTAATGAAACTCGAAATGTCTAATGAGTATCTAGCTGAGTTATGTGCACTGCAGCAGATCTGTGTCTGGGTCCTCCTGATTTATGAGGTTGTCTCTCTGCAGGTATTCTTTACAGGATAATCTTGCTCGAGAGCTGGGTGAACTTTCCTTCCTATCTTCCTTTCACTGAAGGGTGTTTACTGCAGTATTTTTAGAAGTCTGATTTGCAACCACCACATTTGTCCTACTGCTCAGGAATATGACACACACACACACACACACACACACACACACACACACAAACACTAATCTCAACAGATATCCCATGAAGAGATTACTGGTGATAATATGTTGCTGTAGGCCAAGATTGCTCATAGAATCACTGAATAGCAGAGTTGGAAGGGGCCCACAAGGCCATCGAGTCCAACCCCCCGCTCAGTGCAGGAATCCACCCTAAAGCATCCCTGACAGTTGGCTGTCCAGCTGCCTCTGCAAGGCAGACCTTGCATCGAAACACATCTGGCCAATGGAAACAACTTTACTGAGCATTCTTTGTTGAATTCTCTGATGGATTGATTGTATTTTTGCACATGTGATAGAATACTTTGTATATATTACTTTTAAACATTGTTATTCAATCTATAAAATCGTTATTTTTAATCTTTTTCCTTAACTTCTTTGTTGTCTGCTGCTCTAACAGTCAGGAAGTTTTTCCTGATGTCCAGCTGGAATCTGGCTTCCTGTAACTTGAGCCCGTTATTCCGTGTCCTGCACTCTAGGAGGATCGAGAAGAGATCCTGGCCCTCCTCTGTGTGACAACATTTTAAGTCTTTGAAGAGTGCTATCATGTCTCCCCTCAATCTTCTCTTCTCCAAGCTAAACATGCCCAGTTCTTTCAGTCTCTTTTCATAGGGCTTTGTTTCCAAATGCCTGATCATCCCAATACCAAGGGAAGTGAGAAAGGAGAGAGAGAGAGAGAGAGAGAGAGCAGAACAAAAACCCATATTGAAAATATGGCCCAGGATGATGTGGGAGAGACCCACCCCAGAATGGTTGTCCCTGTGCCCCAATTAGTCGTGCAGAGACAGAGACAGACAGACAGACACAGACACACAGAGAGACAGACACACACACACACACACACACACACAGAGAGACAGAGACAGAGAATTGTCAACAACAAAAAAGGCAAAAGGGAATGGAAATTTATATAGATTTCAGCATTAGAGAATATAGTATGGAGTAATAAAAGAAGACATCTTGATGGATCCAGTTGTGGGAGATGGATGCAATGCAGAATCATGTGTCCTACAGAGAGTTGCCAGATGTTTTGGGAAACCCACAAGTAAAGGCAATAGGTCAATAGCCTTCCATTGTTTCTCACTAGCGTCTGGTATTTTATAGATTAGGGAGGGAGGATTGCCTTCCGTAATGGTGAACCACTTCTTATTAAGGGCTCCCCCACAAAAGTGGGGCTACTCCCCTCCCCCCCCCCAAAAAAAGATAGGCTGCCACTAGTCAGGTTAAATTCTTGACAAGGGCTCCTCCATTCATCCCAGCTCTAGGAAAAGATAAAATAGGAAGGTGCTTTGAATTTACATTCCCAAAGCCAAGAAGAAAAAGAATTAACCCCTCCCCCCCAAAAAAAAACACCTTGTGAAATATCCTAAGAACACAAAGGGTAGATTAACAGCCACACAACCTTACATGTGGGGAAGATTTAGTGTGAAGTTCCCTTTTAAAATGATTCACCAATGCATTCGGTTATTAAAAGGAAGTTTATCTGGGGAAAGGGGGGTAATAAAGGAAGGCAACTATCAAATGAATTCCAAATGAACATCAATAAAGTCATTCTAATGTATCTAGTTGCATGCTATCTACTTGTCTAAAATATTGGGTTTCAGATAATATGCAGAGGGGAGGGGTTGCAGAGAAGAGGACCTCAGCTATTTGGGGAACTTGATTTAAGATATTTTCAAGAGATTAAATGTTACTGAGAACCTGAGGCCACAGCTAGACCTAAGGTTTATCCTGGGATCATCCAGGGTTCACCCCTGCTTGAGCACTGGATCCCCTGTGTGTCACCTAGATGAACAGGTTTGACCCCTGGATGATCCAGGGATGAACCTTAGGTCTAGCTGTGGCCCAAGTTTATGTGAATCTGAGGTGAACACTGGACATTTAGTGGAGATGGACTCTTTTATCCAATGGAAAGATAAACTTACATTTATGTTGTTAAGGCTGAGGTCGGCATACCAATACTTGGGTTCTGAGCTTTCTCCAACTGTCCACCCATAAAGTGTTTTGGGCAGGATCTACACTACTTCTTTATAACAGTTTATAATGGCATTGACAACTGTTGGTGCCCAGGACACATTCCATATGCTGTTTTCAAACTGTTATATCCTGCTTGGTGTAGATCTGGCCTTTGTCAGTCACCACTAATTAGGATCCCATCAATGCATACATGAAGTTCTTAATTTTTTTGCCCTAACATGAATCTGTTTACACTTGCTTTCATTGAACTACATTTGATGGTTTGATGCCCATTCTCCCAGTTTGGAGACATCCTTTTGGAGCGCCTTGCAATCCCGTTCTGTTTTAACCACCCTAAATAATTTGGCAGCATCAGCAAATTTGACCACCTCTCTGCTCAGTCCTAATTGTAGAACATTTATGAACAAATTGAAAAGCATTGGTCCCAACACAGACCCTTGTGTGACCCCACTGTATATATTCCTCCATTGGAGAATATACCATTTGCATATTAATAAAGAGGAGACAGAGGGCTTTGCTAGACCTACCGGGTGTTCCGTTGTTGAGGAGTGGTGAAAGCGGCTTTTCCCGTTCAGCCGTGACGCCTCATCATCCACACCTGCCTTCGATTTGTGGCAGAAGTTTGCGCCGTTTGTGCTGCTGCCGCCGCGAGCATGGTTGCGTAGCCACACTGGCCTGATTGCCGCGGCTTTTTTTTTTGCTCGCTGCACGGTTTGCGCAAGTCCGAAAGACCGCAAACTTGCGCAGCCGTCAGCGATGGCGCCACCGGCCCCGGTGGCGGCGGAGCCGGCGGCGGCAGTGCCAGTGCCAGCTGAAGTGCTGCTGGTGCTGTTGAGGGTCAACATTGATGCGCTCACTTCCTGATGGGGGTCGTGGCGGGTGTAATATGACCCAAGGTCAATCATCTGCATGGGCACTCTGTGCCTACATCTCCCATCATGCCTCTGAAGTGTCGCCGCCGATGACCGCCTCTGTGCCCTCTCCCCCATCCCAAGGAGCCAACCCACATCTGGCCATAGCCATGGCAGCAGCCCGCAAACAGCTCTGCTGTCTGCCAGCCTGGTACCCACACCAACAGGCAGCATACAGCACCGCCATTATGCGGCCACGGTGGCTGCCCACCGCAATGAGTCACCAACTTCCCATGAAGGCGGACTGTGGGATGCCCGGCTTTCCAAAAACTGACCCACGCAGAGGTTGCAGTAGAAAAAACAGGAGCACATGCCCCAGCCATCCCCAGCAGCGCACCAGCCACTTTTCCGTTCCTCCGTTCCTGCGCAAATTGTCACTGTGGAAATAATAAAAAAAAGCCGCTCCGCCGCGCTGCCCCAGCTGGCGGGCTGGGCGCAAATGGCGGACGCAGCTTGACCGAAGTCACTGGCCACTCCCCTTAGCATGCCTTTTCCTGACCAGTGCGGACCGCAGTGACCTCACATCCTCCCACACGTACTCTGAATTACCGTGGGCCGGCAGGAAAAGGCGCACTTGAGCTCACTTTTTTAAAGCCGGGATAACGAGGCTTTACCGCAGGATAACGGCGGATCCTCGTGAACGTCATCTGGAAGCCTCGATGCGACTGCGGAATGTAACACGCGCTACAGCCTCGTCTAGTAACGCCCAGAGACTCAATGCTTCAAGTATTTAGAGCAGAGGGTGGGTGCAGAGACATGATTGAATTTTTCAAGGCACAATTCTGACTCTTTTACATGAGACGGTTTGGGAATCACTGGTTTTTACTGACCTTAAGTGCAATGTCCATAAAATGTACAATATCTCAAATGCAACCTGTCTGGTTCAGTTCTAAAAGAGCATAATGGTTGTTGACTTGCACTACACGTTACACCCCCCTCCCCGTCATGCTGAAAGTATAATGGTAACTGTGACCTGCAATTAGCAAGGCTAGATACCGAGGCAATGACTCCCTAGCCCACCCTCCTGATCTCTGAATAGCTCATCCAGCCAGCATGATCTCGGCTCATCATTATCAGAAAGGAAGGCCCGGCGTCTGTGTCAATGCATCAAAGGCTTCACCAGCTTGTTCACTGGGTTTCTAATTAAAACATCAAGCAGGTAACACATGCCTCGCTTCCTTTCCTGGAATGCTTGCGTTGACAGGCAGAAATCTATTTCCATTCTGCTCATTGCAATACTCCCACCTTCAAAATGCTGTGAATTTGGCACTGGATGGGAAAACAGGATGGATGGATTTAGAGCATGCTTCCTTCTCTTCCTACTCCTCTATTGCATGTCATCTTTTTCTAAGCCTGCCCTCTTGTCCCCCGCTGTCATATTTGACACAAAGAGGGCATGGAATAGTTGACGACAGTAGTTCAGGGTGCACAGTTGCAAGAGGTGACATATGAAGCAGTGGGTTACACCGAATTACTGGGATTCCTCTGGACTAGGGCCCATTCAGCAATTGCATAAATTCTGATTGATCTATATAGTGATTAAATTTGCATATGGGTAAAAACATTATTTCTGAAGAAAGTATCATATGCTCCTTAGATGTTGTACACATGAGTGAAGCAGGCATCAACTTGGAAGAGGTATTCCACGTGTGAAAGAAGGAAGAATGCCTCTTTTGAAGTGATTCATAGAATCATAGAATAGTAGAGTTGGAAGGGGCCGAAAAGACCATCGAGTCCAACCCCCCGCTCAATGCAGGAATCCACCCTAAAGCATCCCTGACAGATGGTTGTCCAGCTGCCTCTTGAAGGCCTCTAGTGTGGGAGAGCCCACCACCTCCCTAGGTAACTGGTTCCATTGTCATACTGCTCTAACAGTCAGGAAGTTTCTTCCTGATGTCCAGCCGGAATCTGGCTTCCTGTAACTTGCGCCTGTTATTCTGTGTCCTGCACTCTGGGATGATTGAGAAGAGATCCTGCAGATCCTTGCACCTGCAGTTTTAGTGGTATTGTATAATATATATTTTATAATACTACTACACAAATGGATTTTCCTAGCCTTTATGACAGCCAAAATATTGATATTACAATGATGGAAGGATACAAGTTCATCTCCCATAATTTAATGGACCCAGGACCTAACAATGCTATCAACATCTTAACAGTTGGTATACATTTGCCACTTGTGAATGGATAAACATATGGATATTTCATAGAATCATAGAATAGCAGAGTTGGAAGGGGCCTACAAGGCCATCGAGTCCAACCCCCTGCTCAATGCAAGAATCCACCCTAAAGCATCCCTGACAGATGGTTGTCCAGCTGCCTCTTGAATGACTTTAGTGTGGGAGAGCCCACAACCTCCCTAGGTAACTGGTTCCATTGTCGTACTGCTCTAACAGTCAGGAAGTTTTTCCTGATATCCAGCTGGAATCTGGCTTCCTTTAACTTTAGCTTGTTATTGTGTGTCCTGTATTCTGGGAGGATCGAGAAGAGATCCTGGCCCTCCTCTGTGTGACAACCTTTTAAGCATTTGAAGAGTGCTATCATGTCTCCCCTCAATCTTCTCTTCTCCAGGCTAAACATGCCCAGTTCTTTTAGTCTCTCTTCATGGTATGAAGCTTACACATAATCCCCCTTCCACATTTTTAAAATGTTGTATTTGATGGAATATTAATATTCCTACGCATGCAATTTCTTTCTTTCTTTCTTTTTTCTTTCACGATTCATTTTGGTTTAGTTTGCTAAATTAACAATAAATAGAATTTTTTAAAATAAAAATCAACAACAAAATAACAACTGCGTGGCCCAGAAGGTATTGCCTATGACCCTGAACTGAGTGTGTGCCCTAGAAAATGGCCCAGAATTAGAGATGTAAAATTTCTGGAAATTTTGAAGCCATGGAAACAGTATTTTTTCTGGGGGAAAACTGAAATTGATATAATGCAATATTAGCTCTTTTTAGAGATTGAAAGTCACTTTGTAACTTTAGAAAGATAAAATGTAATTATGTCCAAGTTAGTTTGGCATAAAATTATTAGATATGGTATGTTAAAAGTACAGTGTATTCAAGCAATTATTACAAACTGAATTTACTTTTTTTAAAAATAATAAGAATAAGAATAATAATCACCTTTTTGGTAACAAATGGAGCTACAATCTCCTGAACTGTTAGGAACACCTGAACTGTAAGAAACCTCTTTGGTTTTGCCAGTTTATGAGGAGCAGGCAAAAAATAATTTAAAAAAAACAACAACAGAAGAAACCATCAACATTAGTAACAAAGTCAATTATGTATGTCTCCGCTAGTCCTCCACAGTATCAAGCGGACATAAAGCACCCATTCCCATAAAAAGAACTGTGAAAAAGGGGCGACCAAGATTCAATGATTCTTAAACATTTTATTCATCATGCTAAAATAAAACATCGCATAATCCAATTTGTTTTCAATTTTTTGGAAAAAAACAAAAACAAAAAAGGCTTTGGGGAAAAATGGAAAAAAAACCTAGCTTTGTCCTGAATTTTTCTGGGTATTTCCCCCCAGGCCTTCACATCTCTACCCAGAATCCTCTTCTTGTGATGCTAACCATTCCCTTTCTTATCACTTTTTAATCTGTTTGTGATACTAATTATTTTTCATTTGGGATCAAACAAGCAACAGGCTATAATACCTCTAGTGTTGATTGCTTCAGTTTACCTGCTCTCATTTCACCCAGATAAAACAGTTGTAGGAGTGAGATCTGAGACAGAAAAGAGAATGAAAGAGCCAGCCATTTCCAGCTCAGAGAGCTTCAAGCAACTGGAACGAATCAATTACTTTTGAATTTATGGCTTCAGTATCCCTTTGTCATCCACATGCATAGATCATTATCGGTATTTACATTTCTGTTGGAATGCATTAAGGGGGAAAGTCTTATCCCATTGTTGGTAATTATTTCCTGAATGGGCATTTAGGGTCTGTTCCAGAAGTCAAAATTAACAAGGAGATAATACCCAGTGCACCAACATCTGTAAGGAAGGTTGTAGGGGGTTGTGCAGCTGGAATTAAACACTATAGAGAAAGTGTGCATCTCCTCTTGAAAGCCATGTCCCTGTCACTTCTGCTTTATGAGGAAGGGGCATAGTTCTGTGGCAGAGCAAAAGGTCATAAGAATGTAAGAACATAAGAATGGTCAAGCTAGATCAAAAGCCCTGTCTGGTCCAGCATTCTGTTCCCACAATGCTCATATTGAGGCAGTAGCTAAATCTTGTCGATTTTTCCTGTATAATATTGCCAGGATTCGATCATTTTTGTCTGTCTCTTCCGCCAAGACGCTTGTTCATGCGCTGGTTATTTCACGGTTGGACTACTGCAACCTTCTTCTCTCTGGCCTTCCTTCTTCTATTATTATTATTATTATTATTATTATTATTATTATTATTATTATTATTTATTTATTTATTTATATAGCACCATCAATGTACATGGTGCTGTACAGAGTAAAACAGTAAATAGCAAGACTCTGCCGCATAGGCTTACAATCTTCTCACATCAGTCCGTTGGTTTCTGTTCACCACCCTGCCGCAAAGATCATCTTCTTGGCTCGCCGCTCTGACCATGTTACTCCGCTTCTGAAATCTCTTCATTGGCTTCCAATTCACTTCAGAATCCAATATAAACTTCTCCTGTTAACCTTCAAAGCTTTTCACGGTCTAGCTCCTTCCTATCTCTCCTCTCTCATCTCACACTATTGCCCCGCTCGTGCTCTTCGCTCCTCTGATGCCATGTTTCTCGCCTGTCCAAGGGCCTCTACTTCCCTTGCTCGGCTCCGTCCATTTTCTTCTGCTGCCCCTTACGCCTGGAACGCTCTTCCAGAACATTTGAGAACTACATGTTCAATCGCAGCTTTTAAAGCTCAACTAAAAACTTTTTCTTTTTCCTAAAGCTTTTAAAACTTGATTTTGTTCTGACTTTATACTGTTAGTTTTACCCTACCCTGTGCCTGTTTGCATTCTCTTCCCCTCCTTATTGTTTTACTATGATTTTATTAGATTGTAAGCCTATGCGGCAGAGTCTTGCTATTTACTGTTTTACTCTGTACAGCACCATGTACATTGATGGTGCTATATAAATAATAATAATAATAATAATAATAATAATAATAATAATAATAATTGTGGTAATGGAACCAATGAGCCCAGTAGCACCTTCACATTCATGCTTCCCCATTCAGAGGCTGTGTGTGTGTGATACTAACCATGGTGACTTACCACTGAGAGCCTTATCCTCCATGAACTTCAATCCCTGGCATCTCCAGGTAGGGTTGGGTAAAACTGAGAGTTGCAACCAGTCAACGTAGACAACACAGATGGATGGATCTATGGTCTTTGCGATATTGTGTAGTGGGTTTCCCTACCCCTGGAAGCGGTAGCCAGTGAAGCAGGGTGGAGTGGAGAAACTCACAATGCTAAGATCTTCAGTAGAGTTCCTTCTACAGGTGCCTCTGTCATCTGCGGTGGAGCAGATGGGTTCAAGTCAGAAGGCCTTTTCCATGGTGGCACTGAATGCTTGCCCCAGGGAAATTGCCTCTTACCTACTTCATTATCATTTTAGTGTCAGGTTGCTTAGGAGGTGGGCAAGGAGTGTGTGTAAAGAAGAAAGCCAATAAGCATGAAGACAGTGACTACTACTACTTCTTCTTCCTCTTCTTCTTCTTCTTCTTCTTCTTCTTCTTCTTCTTCTTCTTCTTCTTCTTCTTCTTCTTCTTTTCTTCTTCTTCTTCTTCTTCTTCTTCTTCTTCTTCTTCTTCTTCTTCTTCTTCTTCTTCTTCTTCTTCTTCTTCTTCTTCCCACTGTTGTCTGTGCCAGAGGAAGAGGCAGGTGAGTAAGCAGGTTGCAAAATGAGGAAGAGCAGCACCTCCAGGGATCTCTTCTCAGTGGTACTCTGCTAGGGTGAGGGCCCTCAGCAGGTCCCCAGTCATACCACCATGGATGAGTCCCTTAAAACAGTGGTTTCCAAGCCTTTAGTCTCAAGGGAATCCTTTCCACATCAGTTGTCCACCAAGAACCCCCACCCCCAGAATGGAACCCAGAAGAGGGCCTGAAGACAATCGTAGGGGCAGGAAAAGTATATATTATATGAGAGGAGATGATCCTTCAGGTAACCTGGTCCCAAGCCATTGGGGTTTTAAAACACCAGCACTTCAAACGGGGCCTGCAAATGGATTGGAAGTCAGTGCAGATCACAAAACATTGGCGTGATGCGATCATATTTCCCAGTCCTCAGTAACAATCTCATTGCCCTCTTTTCACCAGTTAGAGTTTGCACAGTGTTTTCAAAGGTAGCCCCACAAATCATGCATTGTGGTAATTGAAACATGAGGTTTGGCTTGTTTTCTTTTTGGACTCATGGATTCTGGGGGAGCCTACACCAGCCGTTGATTGCAGGATTGTACGGCAGCCGTCAGGGATGGTTTAAGGTGGATTCCTGCATTCAGCAGGGGGCTGGACTCGATGGCCTTGTAGACACCTTCCAACTCTACTATTCTGTGATTCTACTTATGGGGCACATGGCATTCACCTGCTCCCAGGGTGATCTCAGCTCCATCTCAGTGGGTGGTTTTTCTGACCGGATGGGGGGTGTTCAACCGGTTCTGGATGGGGTTGCACTCCCCCTGAGGGAGCAGGTTTGTAGCTGGGGGTTCTTCTAGAACCATCTCTGTCACTGGAGGCTCAGGTAGCCTCGGTGACATGGAGTGCTTTCTACCAACTCTGGTTGGTGGCCCAGCTACGCCCCTATCTGGACAGGGATAACCTAGTTTCAGTTGTCCATACTCTGATAACCTCCAAATTAGATTACTGCAATGCCCTCTACGTGCGGCAGCCTTTGAAGACGGTTCAGAAGCTGCAGCTTGTGCAGAATGCGGTGGCCAGATTGATAGCTGGAACAGGGAGGTTTTAACCTATAAAGCCCTACATGGCTTGGGACCGCAATACCTGATGGAACGCCTCTCCCGACATGAACCTACCTGCACACTGCGCTCAACATCTAAGGTCCTCCTCCGGGTGCCTACTCCGAGGGAAGCTCGTGGGATGGCAACAAGGAAGGGGGCCTTTTCTAGTGGTGCCCCCCCGACTGTGGAATGATCTCCCCGATGAGGCTCGCCTGGCGCCAACACTGTTATCTTTCAGGCGCCAGGTCAAGACTTTTCCCTTCTCCCAGGCATTTAACAGCATTTAACAACACTAAGTTTGTTTTCTAACGGACCCCAGAACTGTTGTTTTTATATTGTTGGTTTTATGTTTCTGATGGTTTTTAAAGTTTGTATACTTTTTAACGTTTACTGTTTTAACTTTTGTGAAATGCCCAGAGAGCTTCGGCTGTGGAGCGGTATATAAATGTAACAAACAAATAAATAAATAAATATCTCTCAGTTTTCCCGGAATATCCCTGACTGCTTTCGTCTCAGTTTTTTCCTGTTCTCTCATGTCCAACCTGAAGAACGTGTGCAGTGTGCCCCTCCTTTGTGAGGCCGTTGCTGTGAGAGGCTGCGCATGGGTATCGGAGGTGTGTGGGAGTGAACCTGTCCACCATTTTGCCACATGTTTTGGATGAGTATTGGCGAGTCTTACCGCTGAGTGTGCTTTTTTTTTATTATTGCAAACATATTTTTGTGCAGGAGTGCATATTCGACAGAGTTCATATCCCCCCATGTGTTGTTGTGCATCTGCACTGATGCGCAGGCCTCACTAGTCATAAAAATACCCTCTGCCCCATACCCATCTCCCTAGGCCCGTCCATTTCTATCAATATACATGGGCAAGCGGTGTTATGGGGCAAATGAGCTCCCTCAACAGCACTCCTGTAATTATGGTAAACATCAGACACGTGTGCCCCATGAGCACTGACCACGGAAGTGGAGAAAATTCGGAAGCAGCCCTCTTCCATTGCAAAAGGGATGCAGGTGTAGATTTGCCTTGTCTTCAGTTAAGCCTGGGAGGAATCTTCCTTGCCCAGTCCATCTCCCAGGCTGTCTGGCACCTGTACATGCTCACCAGGCCTCCCTGAAAACCCATGAGGTTATCCCCTCTTGGAGAAGGAAGGAGTATGTCCCCATCATCGGAGCTGCTCCTCCCCACCTGCTCTAGTTGGGGAACTGATTCCACCCTGTGGCTCTGTATTCCCAATAACATTTCCCTCTGCTTCAGCTGTTCTGTTCTGCCTCAGCAACTAGGGCCATGCTTTAGGGTGGATTCCTGCATTGAGCAGGGGGTTGGACTCGATGGCCTTGTAGGCCCCTTCCAACTCTGCTATTCTATGATTCTATGTCTAGACCTCCCGGCATTCTGGGAGGGAGGGGGAGGATCTCACAATTTTCTGATCATGAGATCCTCCCCCTCAGTGCACACATGGCCGTGTGATGTCCCTGGAGGAAGAGGACGTCGCACCCACCATTTTTTTTTAATTGAAGATGGGCGTATGAGTGCTCCATCAAAAAAGTTAAGGATTTTTATATAAACAAAGAGATCCTGCTCCCCCCTTCCCTCCCCAATGGGCAGGGAGGTCCTGAAGAGCTCTGTGCCCCATGTTGGGTTCCTGGCTCCTTGCATTTACTCACGAGGAGCCGGGACAAGCCAGAACAGCTGCCCACACATCCCACGGTCTCGGGATGATCCCGAGACCACAGAAAAAGTCAAGCTTAAAGCTGTCCCACTTATCCCAGGGAAAGAAATGGACCATCCCTCCCTACCCCCAGGATCCCCTGTGCATCATGGGGATGCACAGGGATGATCCCGGGATGATCCCCAGGATAATCCCTCATGTAGATATGCCTTTTACCTCCATAGGGGGCATCTCTCTATCAGAAGCACCTGATCAGGAGTTTGGAAACAAAGCCCTATGAAGAGAGACTGAAAGAACTGGGCATGTTTAGCCTGGAGAAGAGAAGATGGAGGGGAGACATGATAACACTCTTCAAATACTTGAAAGGTTGTCACATAGAGGAGGGCCAGGATCTCTTTTCGATCCTCCCAAAGTGCAGGACACGGAATAACGGGCTCAAGTGACAAGAAGCCAGATTCCAGCTGGACATCAGGAAAAACTTCCTGACTGTTAGAGCAATACGACAATGGAATCAGTTACCCAGGGACGTTGTGGGCTCTCCCACACTAGAGGCCTTCAAGAGGCAGCTGGACAGCCATCTGTCAGGGATGCTTTAGGGTGGATTCCTGCATTGAGCAGAGGGTTGGTCTCGATGGCCTTGTAGGCCCCTTCCAACTCTACTATTCTATGATTCTATAAGATCAGAAGCGGCCCATAGGACACGAGACCCCAGTCCATACGGTTCTTGGTTTGAGCCCAGATGTCTCTCCTACATTCTCCTGCTCTGCTCTCTTGCACCCGCCCTTCCCAACTCTGTGCCTTTCCTTTTTCTCCGAGCTGTACATCAGTTCTTTAACCAAAATCTTTCACACTGCATTTAGAACCAAATAAAGCATTAATATGTTCATCTTTGTGAAATGTTCTGCTAACTATTACCTCGGGCATTCATTTAGCTGATTCTCCTAGTGAGAAGGCATTGACATTGTACAGGTTAATGGCACAACGATTAACAATAAGCATTTGCAGATGAACGGTTTCGAAAAGCCTCATTGTTTCTTCACTACCACCATGAGAGGATGTGGAATGTGGAACTCTTTGTACATCGCAGGTCGCACAATGTTCTAAAGTAAGTGATCTTCATTCTGCACGGTTTGTGTGTCTGTGGGCATGTCTAGATGGGGTGATATCCTGGGATTGTTCCTGTGCATCCACAAGATGCACAGGGGATCCTGGGAGTAGGGAGGGATGATCCCTCCCTTTCCCCAGGATATCACCCTAGCTTTCTATCCCGACTTTTCCCGCAGTCTCAGGATGATCCCATGGTCCTCAGGAGCTCCGTGCCCATTGGGGGTGGGTTGGGGTAGTGAAAGAGATTTTTTTTAACTTACCTTTTATGCACGAGTGCTCCTGCACTCATTTCTGGGGGGAAATGCTGGGTGTGATGTCCTCTTCCTCCCAGGACGTCACATGCCACTGTAGACTGAGGGGGAAGATCTCATGATCATCATATCATGAGAACATCCCCCTCCACCCCCTCATCTAGCCATGCCCTGTGTGAGAGAGGGGGGGGGAGGGAGGGAGGAAGAGAGAAAGTGATTTAAAAATTTAAATGGTATTGTATCTACCTTTGCGTTTCCTGTCATCCAAGAAGGTTGGAAGATTATCTTCCTTCTACAGTTGCATACAATTGTCTGTAGAGTAAAAATTCAGAACCTCAGGCTCAGGGCCAAATTTGGACCACCTTTGGTCCCAATAAGGACCTCTGGGCTTCTTCCATTGCTACCAGTCCATTTCCCCAAATGCTGAACCAATGTGTTCCTTTAATTCCCATATTTTCCCCCATTTTAAAAAGTTGAAAAGTCTTTCCTAATTACTGGCAATAAGAGCTTCAGTTCCTGTTCATCTCTGGTTAAAAGGACCACCTAGGAGGTGATGGAGAAGACCTCTGCCTGTGACCGTGGGAAATTGCCACCATTCAGAACTAGCAATACTATTCTAGACAGACCAATGGTCTAACAGTACCAGGCTTGTTTCATATGTTCACCCCTTTTCAGATATCACTGGGCTAATTTTTTTTTGGGGGGGGATGGTAAAAATTGGACTGGAATTGTGAATCTATGCACCTGCCTTATGACAGGCATCAGTATCTAGCCCAGCAATTTCTGACATAACCAGCAGCGTGTCTCCAAGGAAAAGCTGTGTGCAAATGGTCTCTTGAAATTTTCCACCTTCTCACCAAAATATTCTGCAGGGAGAAGAGGAATTCTCCAGTGGTTTCTCAGTGGTAGGGCTCACCTTTAGCAGCAGCATTTGGAGAGCTTCTGTCCTTCATTCTTTCCATCCTTCCTAAGGTATTTCCCCACCTTGCTGGGTAAGTTGACAGCACTTGACCTGGAGGGCCATTGACTAGAACATGTCTACACCTATGGGTGTAGAGGGAGGGAGGGGGGATCTCATGATTTGGTGATTGTGAGATCCTCCCCCTCAGTCTACACGCAGCC
The DNA here is from genome assembly GCF_023053635.1 of Elgaria multicarinata webbii. Lineage (NCBI taxonomy): Eukaryota > Metazoa > Chordata > Lepidosauria > Squamata > Anguidae > Elgaria > Elgaria multicarinata. Next base: position 9,779,780 of record NC_086180.1, read on the forward strand.
CACCATTTTTATTTTTATTTTTTTTGGAAGATGAGTACTCGAGTGCAAAGGTAAGTGTGTGTGTGTTTTTAAAAAGTTCTTCCCACTCTCCCCACCCCACTCTTGATGGGCACGGAGAGCTCTGTGCTCAGTTCCTGGCTCCTTGCAGTTACTCGTGAGGAGCTGGGATGGCTGGCCACACATTCTGCAGTCTTGGGACAATCCTGAGACCACAGGAAAAATTGGGATTAAAGGGTATGCCAATATCCCACAGAAAGGGAGTGATCATCCCTCCCTACTCCCAGGATCCCCTGTGCATCATTTGGATGCACAGGGATGATCCCAGGGCAATCCCCGGGATATTGGCAGGTCTAGACCTGCCCCATGTGTCCACTGTTGTCATTGTTCAGGTGTTGCAGCGCTGAAGACAGCATGGAGATCAGAAACAAGAAGACAAGACAACTGCAGCATCACGGCGCAATTACGATTTCTCAAGCAGAACACTGCTGCAGTCACACATCAAGGAATGTTTTTGTACGTGAGTAATGCCACAAAGAGGATTGTTGTGGTTCCTTTTCATCCCAGAAAAAGACTGAAAGGAGGTTGGGTTGCCTTGGAGGAGCTGAAGCAACCTAGGAGCAGGGAAAACATCAAAGGAAAAGGTCTCATCCAAGCCCCCCCAGCAATAGCAGCTGCAGCAAGATAAAGAAAGCAAACCATCCTGCAACTACAAAGAACAGGAACTACAAAGAAGCATGCACTTAACATCTTTTGATAACCAGCTTTCTCCTCACAGAAATGGTTGAAGTGTTTACCTGATAACAGCTCCATGGTGTTCCTAGTTCTGTTCAAGGAAATAGCATCATTGCAAATAGCAGGGTCAAGAGAAACGTGGGGCAAATAGTTGTTTGGTTTATTTAGTTTTTGGGTTTTTTTTTTAGAAATGGAGAAATACATTCAGTCCAAATTTTTATACAAACACTTGAGCATGGAAATCCACACTTTTCAGAATTCTGTGATGCAATTCACTGCACAAAAAATATTTGAGGGGAAATTGCACAGAAAAATGTGCAATAAAACCATATACAATATAAAACATATAGATTTGAAGAAATGCACATAAAAACATGTGCTGGTTTTTGTGCACCCCCTTCACAAAACAATGCAGAAAGAAACTGAAATGTACTTCCGATCAGGAAACTGACAAAATGCATGAATCCGAAAACTGACAGATTTGCCCCTTCCAGTGGGTAGCATTCAATATTAGTTTTACGTGGAGTAGACCCATTGAAATGAATGGGACTGGAAGTAGTTGGGACTAACAAGTCTCATTCATTTCAACAGGCCTACTCTGCATTGGATATTTGCCTATAGGTTTATGAGGCTGAATCTGCATGTTACATCAGGAGTAGGCAACCTTTTCATGCCCCTGGGCATGTGACATCAGGTGGGGGGTGGATACTGGATACAATTTTCTATCGTGGTGGCAGGCACATTTTCCATTGGGGGGGGTGCAGGCACATTTTCTTGTCCCTGTTTCAGGATCCCCACTTTACTAGCCCCCTGTTAGGGTTCCTTCCATGTACTAGACCCCCTTAAGGATCTCTGCCATCTTAGGAGTCCCACCTTCCTTTTTTTTCTCATCCCCTTCCCAATAATGTGGAGTTTAGGCAGTAGATGTGGGCTGAGCTCCAGGCATTTTAAGTTTAACAAAACAGTTTACTAGAATATTAATATAACCAAATTAAATTACAAGTAAAGGCATTTAGTCAATACAGCTGAGTGATACAAAGGCATTAAAAGAAAATAAAAGTTTCAAAAATGTGAGTCCTTTACCCTAGCTGCATTTAGTCTTTTCCAGCTGCTCCTTCCTCCTGCTCTCATCCTGTCCTGCTCTATTGGCTGACTTTCTTCTCTTTTATACCCTCTTTCCCCCAAAACAGAAAATACTGTTTGAACTTTGAAGAATGAAACCTAACTGGAGAAATGAAACTTATCTGGGAAATGAAACTACTCCTTTCAGGTTTACCCCCTCCCAACAGAATAACCCCAGGCCTCTAAGGCCTGACCTTTTTACTTTGTGTCTGTTGGCCTCAAATGCTCTCTCTCTCTCTGCTCCCTTCCCCTTCCCACTCAGAATTTCTTTCCTCGGCTGCCTTCTGCTTTCTCATTCCTGCCTATGATACTTCTGTACCTGCTACCTACCTCCAACTCCCTTTATTTATTTATTATTGCATTTATATCCCGCCTTTCTTCTTCGAAGGAACCCAAGGTGGCATACATAATCCTCCTCTCCATTTTATCCTCACAACAACAGCCCTGTGAGGTGGGTTGGGCTGAGATACTGTGACTGGCCCAAAGTTACCCAGGGGTTTTCCATGGCCGAGTGGGGACTAGAACCACCCAGAGAGCTGTGAAACGCCCAGAGAACTTTGGCTATTGGGTGGTATAAAAATTAGGGTGACCATATGAAAAGGAGGACAAGGCTCCTGTATCTTTAACTGTAATGTAGAAAAGGGAATTTCAGCAGGTGTAAATTGAAGAGGGTGGAATTCTCTCTTCATCAATGCAGTTAAAGCTGCAGAAGCCCTGCCCTTTTTTGTATCTGGCCACTCTATTATAGCTAGTGTAGCTTTAACTGTTGAGATGAAGAGGGAATTTCACCCACTTCAATTGACACCCGCTGTAATTCGCTGTTCTACATTACCGTTAAAGATACAGGAGCCCTGTCCTCCTTTTCATATGGTCACCCTAATAAAAATGTAATAAATAAATAAATAAATAAATAAATAGAACCTGGATCTCCCGACTCCCAGTCTGACACTTTAGCCTCTACACCATGCTCATTCCCCCTATGGCTCCTGGTTGCCTCTGGCACTCACTTCAGCAGCAATGAAGCAGGAAGTCAGGAGACCAGGAGAGAAGTCTTTCGATCTATTGACTTCCTCTTTCCTAGCTGCTGAGTGCAGCAGAAGGCAGAAGCAGCAGTGGGGTTGAATGGGAAGGCAGTGGGGGGTCTTGCAGCCCTACTCAAGGGTCCTGGCTACAATGTTATGGAGTCTATTAATCATTAGCATGGTCATTTTTTCAGTGATCCTTCTCCTATACCAAAGGAAGGGTATACCAAAATCTCCAGTTAAGTATTCGCAGGTAGCATGTATGACTATGGGCAGTATCCAACTGTGTCATTCTACTAGTGCAAATGGCATTGCACTAGTGGAAACTAGGTTCTGAACTGTGCACAAGGGAAGAATCCATTGAAAGTTATGTTTACTCAGATGTGTTTGTGGACAATCATTTGCTCAACAGAAAGATTCAGTGGCGCTCTGCTAGCGCTATTTGAATTTGTCATTGGGTTAAAGCAATGAAAAACAAACAAAGAAATTTCTTCACCTCTGTTTGCCAGATCACTGTTAAATGCACAGGAGCAGCTTGAGCATAAAGTAGGGTGACCCTATGAAAAGGAGGACAGGGCTCCTGTATCTTTAACAGTTGTATTGAAAAGGGAATTTCAGCAGTTGTCATTTGTATATAGGGAACCTGGTGAAATTTCCTCTTCATCACCACAGTTAAAGCTGCAGATGCCCCGCCCTCTTTTAAATCTGGTCACTCTAGTATAGCTCCTGCAGCTTTAACTGCTGTGAGGAAGAGGGAATTTCACCAGGTTTTCCATATATACAAATGACACCTACTGAAATTCCCTTTTCTATGCAACTGTTAAAGATACAGGAGCCCTGTCCTCCTTTTCATATGGTCACCCTAGCATAAAGTTGGCAACTCGAATGGAGGATGGCTATGATAAAAAGCTGGCAGTTTCTACCCTCACACACCCCATGGGTATGAGAGAAGTGTTCCACCTCCATCCTTATTAATGCCATTCTGGCCCTGGATCTGGATCTTCACAGCCTGTTCTGCTTCCATAGGCTGCCAACCCGGCAGCCATTTTTGTTACGACCCATTCAGTCTTTGCAAATGTGATTTCCTTTGAGCAATTATTGGAACAGGCACCCTCGCAAGGGTACAAGGTAATGAAACCAAAGAGTCATTTCCATTTCAAGGAACTGTTGAAATCCTATTTACCACTGAGACTGGAACAGCTCTGAAGCAGCTGTTATGTTCTTTTGGGTAAATAATCTGTGTTAGAAAATGTATAAACGTTTATACATGTTTTCCTCAGAGACTTGAGCTGCTGTGAAGCTGGCATTCCATCCCCCCCCTCCATGTCCCATGCATAATACATATTTTATTTGAAAAGCTTCCTACATTTATAAAGTGGGGAAGAGGGTGCGTGGAGGGGGTTGCAAAGGGGGCATTTTGGCGTTCTAGGATAATACAATCATGGAGTTCTGTAACAACATGAAAGGCAAAGATAAGGGAAATAGATCCTGGATACCATGCTGTCATACAACAACACTTGACAATGTAAAAGCATTTTATACACATCACACCAATGGGTTGAACTGGATGCTCTTGGGCCCTAAGGCACATTTCACTTCACAAGAAATATTTTAAAAATGCATTTACTGAGATCTTATTTTGTCATGGAAAGAAGACCAGAAGGTGTGGGAGATGTGCGGAAGGAGGAAGGTGTCATTGAAACGACCCGCAGAAAAACATGAGTGGCCAGTAATGAGTGTGCAAGGAAACACTTGTCTGATGATGCTGTAGTTCAAGACAGTGGGGATGAGATGACGATCCTGGAGATATCTTGCATCTGGTTTGCTTGCTCTATTTATTCTCTTTCTCTACCTGATGTAGCATCGTTATTTTTGTCTCCCTTCCTGAAGTTGAGTTCATGGTGATGGACATATCGTCACACCCAGTGGGAGGCATCTAATTGACTTACTGGTTAATAATTCAAGTATTCATTGTTTCATTATTGATAAACTATCATGAGATGTCATGGGCCAAATAACACAAATAGAGTAAAATCCAAATGTCTTGGTGTATGTCACGTTGCTGCCACTAAGGACACTGGCAAAAGTCAGAATTAGGCAGTTTGTCAGTAGAATTTCTTGTGTTTCTAATGCCCATGTGTGTAGAGAGTCTCAATGGTGATCTACAACTGTTATCATTCTCGTTACTCCAATGACGGTTGGATTTTGGTTGTTGGTGCCTGTGCAGTCGGCATCTGGACTGTGCATGGCCTGATGTCGGGTGGTTTAACCCGTCACTGTAACATTGTAAGCATCCCATTCTTGATGCTCATGTTTGTTGAGTGATGCTCCTTTAATCCTTGCGTGGCTGTTTCCAAACCAATCTGTGTAAAAGTTTGGATTTGAAATCCTTCCACAAATTAATCATGTTTGAAGAAACAGCCATATAGCATAGTATCCACCCCTTGTGTGACATTTATTTCTCACTTGTGGCTTGGCTTCCTATCCAGCAAGTCAACTGAGGCCACCTCCCTCTGTGTGTGTGTGTGTGTGTGTGTGTGTGTGTGTGTGTGTGTGCGTGTGTGTCCATTTCTACACCAGCCCGATAGCCTGGGCTGGTCACGGCTGAGTCCCTGTGAGTCCAAATGATGCACAGGGACTCCCAGGGGCAGGGGGGATTGGCATGTGTTTTCCCAGGGATAAAGAAACCCTGAGAAAACCCCATTCTTCCTGTGGTCCCGAGATGATCCCGAGATTGTGGGAGGTGTGGATGCCTGTCCTGCCGGGTGCCATACTTACTCACAAATAAGTATGGCACCAGAAATGGGCATGGAGCAATGTGGTGTGGCTCCATGCCCATCAGGGGAAGGGGTGGCAGCAATTTTGCCACACCTGGGATGTCAGGGAGGGGGGTTGGGCCCCCAATTTTGGGCTGTTTTTTTTTAAACCACTAACATTTTTGGTGGAGTGGGGCCTTGTGCTTCCGTGACCATCCCCGCTGCTTTAAAAAGAAGGAGGAGGCACCCCCACATCCCTGCTTCCTCCTGGAACATCACCTGCCTCATGTGTACACCAAGGGAGGCTCTCATGATCAGGATATCACGAGAGCCTCCTCCCTCCCTCTTGGAATGCTGGGAGGTGTAGAAAGGGCCTTTCTTACACACACACACACACACACACACACACACTTTAACTTTAGTGGGTGCTGTGATTTGCATCATGGGAGGGATACTGAAAGGGAATTTAAGAAGGAGGAGGTCTGGAAGGGAGTTGTGTGATATATCTCGGGGTGGCTGGCAGGCAAGGAGAAGGTCAGGGCTTCGGTAGATGAATATGATTGTTATGTACTTATTTATACCAAATGCAATCTTGAAATTAATGGGGAACTCTTATCTGAGATTGGATGGAGGAATGCATCACTTGATAAGGAAATAAGGCTTTCTATTGGGGTACATTTGTTGCTGCTTGGGCCATCCTTGGATTGTTATGAGAAGCTGAGGATGATCATTGGAGTGATCAAAACCTCATAATCATCACTCTATTTCTGGGGCTTCCTTCTCTTCACTGGAGCAATGGTCAATGCCATCAATCTTTTTCACTTCAGAGGGAAAGGGAAAGTATATCTACAGGTGGGGAAAACCTCCAGATAAGAATAGCCTTCTGCTGCATGCACAATTATGTGGATCAGGGCACAGTTTATGTGCAAGTCTGGGTGTGCTTTGCTCCTGCACATGAAACTGCTGTTGTTGGACTGATCCCTACTGTTATAGATCTGAAACTAGGGGTGTGCATGGACCCCCCCCGCTCCGCTTCACTTCCAGATCCATGATTTTCGGATCGGGCTGCTTCGCCCCGCCCCCGCTCCACCCATTTCCGCTCCGCTCCGCTCGGAGCTCCGGATCCAGATCGGAGCTCCGTTTTCCCCCCCCATAGGGTTGCATTGAAAGCTAAAAAAGTAAACAACTTTTTTTTCAGTTCAAGTTAGAAACCTCACGTTTGGCACCATGACACCTCATGGATGTATACATAAGCATGCCAAGTTTCAAGGCAATCCCATCATCCCCTGATTTTTGGGGAATTTATGAAAATCGGGCACCCCATTCAGACCCCTTGGGATAGCTCCATCAATTTGCACTTTAGAAACCTCAAACTCACCACCATGACAGCTTATCCATGTGTCCACACGGACGCCCAGATTCAAGGCAGTCCCATCATCCCCTGATTTTTGGCGGGGCTCTAACCTCTAACACACCACCCATGACCCTAAATCACACCCCTTTCGATCGCTCCGTCAATTTGCACGTTAGAAACCTCAAACTCAGCACCATGATAGCTTATCCATGTGTCCACATGGACGCCAAGTTTCAAGGCAATCCCATCAACCCCTGATTTTTGGGGAATTTATGAAAATCCAACACCCCATTCACACCCCTTTCCATAGCTCCGTCAATTTGCACATTAGAAACCTCAAACTCACCACCATGAAAGCTTATCCAGGGATACATATGCATGCCGATACTCAAGGCAGTCCCATCATCCCCTGATTTTTGGGGAATTTATGAAAATCCAACACCCATTCACACCCCTTTCCAATAGCTCCGTCAATTTGCACATTAAAAAACCCCTCAAACTCACCACCATGACAGCTTATCCAGGGATACATACGCCACACGCCGAGACTCAAGGCAGTCCCATCATCCCCTGTTTTTTGGCGGGGCTTAAACCTGCAGACCTCTCAATGGGGCCATTTCAAAGGAAATCCCAACATGCCATGAATTGGGGAGTAGAGATCAACCTATTTGAATCTTCTTCCACACTTGAAAAATGGATTTGGAACTTCCAAAACTCCAAGTGAGCGCAGGAAGGACTTCTCCCCTGAGTCAAAGCCAGACACACACAACATCCCTGCAAGGCGGGCAGGGGAGGAGAGAGGGAAGGCAGGCAGGCAGGCAGCAGACATTTCTGGGGGCATAAGGAAGTGAGCCAAGGATAAGCCAGTAATGCATATAAAATGGAATAAATAAATAAATAAATCAACGAAGGAGGGGTGGAATTAAAAGCAGCAGTGTTGCTGAATAAACAGCAAGAAGAACTTTTAAAAAAAGGCTATATCTGTCTTTTACCAGCAATAGGGGGACGTGCCCAGGGGAGGGGGAAGCAGTAGCTGCCAATTTGACTGGTCCTAGTAGTGACCAGTCTTTTAAGAAGCAAGGCTGTCAGTTCAACTCATGAAAGCCATTGCTCCACCGCTAAGAAGTGGAACTGTCACTTCAACTCATGATAGGCATCGCTCCACTACTAAGAGAAGTAGACCGCTCACTTCAACTCATGATAGGCATTGCTCCACTGGGTTACTCTCTTTGGAAGGCTCTGATGGCCTTCCAAGTACAGGAGAGAGTGGGGGCACATCCACAATGAGATGCCCTAGGGGAGCTCATCCCCTTGCACCACATCTTTTCAGTTGTTCCCCAAAGTTAGGGTGGGTAGCAGTGCTGTGTTTCTATCTCTTATTATTGGCTTAGTATATGATTTCACAGGTTGTGTTTGTGCATTTGGTGGGGCTACTGTTTTAAAAAACACTAGGAAAAGTCCGTTCAGACTAAGAAAGAGAAGTTTCCCAGAATCCCAAGTTACCCGTTTTGCCTATCCCCTCCTCCAACTTTGGGATCATGTTATCATGACCGGGAGTTGACTCTGCCCCTCAGCAATCGAAAAGGTAATCTTTTTCCTGCCTTTACCCTACTTTTTAAAAAATCCTAGCGCATGACCCGCACCATGCAGAGAGGTAAGAGTAGTCTCAAAATGACCCCCATCCACGACTGTCTAAGCACAAGAATTTTCAGAACGATAGCTTAAAAATCAACCCAGTTATCCCCGATTCTTTTCCGCAATGCAATCCTATGGGCGAAAACCGCCATTTGACCCGCGCTGTCCCTGTTTGTTGACCCGATTTTTTAAAAAATATAGCACGCAACCCGCACAACGCAGAGAGGTGAGAGTAGTCTCAAAATGACCCCCATCCACGACTGTCTAAGCACAAGAATTTTCAGAACGATAGCTTCAAAAACAACCCAGTTATCTATGGGCAAAATGTTTCAAGATGGCGATCAGAGCGCTCCGCGGAAAGAGAAGAGCTCCGAAAATGGTCGCTTCTCTTCGCCTTGCTTCTAGGGGTCCGCGGTCCGCTTCTACTCCGCCTCTGGGCAAGGCAGAGCAGGCCAATTCGCTCCTGCTTCTGCGCTTCTAATAGGAGCGGAGCACATGCCTATCTGAAACACATATCCAAAACTATTTGAAATTGGCTAAATATTTTAAGTTTTGCTATTGCAACCTTTAAAGTGTAATTTACTTTATAATTGGTCTTATTTGCAACTCTTGATAAGCTTGGCAGACATCAAATATCAGATCTCATGAACTATAAGCTATCAAATGCTAAATACTATTGCAAATCATCTACCAAATATTGTCCAATATTAAATATCAAATACTATGTGCTAGTGCATGCCAACCATCAAATATTATCAATTACGTGCAAATACCATTACATGGCAGGTAAATGTCTAAAACTGAAATCAGCAAACAGATATCAAATATTCAGTGTAGCCCTGTTCAAGAAGACACCTTAAACCATGGCTTTAACCATGGTGGTTAAGCCAAAAAGGTGGGCCATGTTCAGAAGACAACTTAAACCATGGCTTTAACCATGGAGGAGGAAAAAGAGGGGGAAAGCACCACGAAAAGGCTACAAGAAAAAGAGGCTACAAGATCTGATGCTAAGAAATGTCAAAAGAAATGTATTTGTTTTTATTTTTATCCGAAATATAAAAAAAATTAAAATGTTCAAAAAAACTTTCAAACTTGTACAATGCCCAATGTTTTAGATCTGGAGATCCTTCGTCAGGAGCTGTACAATGAAATAAATTACTTTTTGAAGTAATTATAAATTTAAAACTTTCTGGATGTTTTTTACAAAGCTGCAGTCATGTTCATTCTTTCTCCAAATGCAGCTTTGTAAAAAATATCCAGAAGGTTTTAAGTTTATAATTACTTCAAAAAGTAATTTATTTCATTGTACAGCTCCTGACGAAGCATCTCCAGATCCGAAACATTGAGCGTTGTACAAGTTTGATTGAAAGTTTTTTTGAACATTTTTATTTTTTTATATATTTTGGATAAAAATAAAGAAATTTCTTTTGACATTTCTTAGCACCAGAGCTTGTAGTCTCTTTTTCTTTTAACCATGGTGACCATGGCCTTAGCAAGACCTAAGGATTATCCCAGGCAAATGGAGGGGTCATCTCTGCCTGCTCCCGGGATCCCCTGTGTGACGTTTGGATGCACAGGGATGATCCCGGGACAATCTCCAACTGTCTCTGCAGAGGCCACCAGTGAGGGAGGAAGCAGCAGCCAGGCACCGCTCCACCGTGCCTGGGTCCAGCTCCAGCTGAGAGCCCCCTCCCTCCTGCTGTCAACTGTTTCTGCAGAGGCCACCAGTGAGGGAGGAAGCAGCAGCCAGGCACCTCTCCACTGTGCCTGGGTCCAGCTCCAGCTGAGAGCCCCCTCCCTCCTGCTACCAACTGTCTCTGGAGAGGCCACCAGTGAGGGAGGAAGCAGCAGCCAGGCACCTCTTCACCATGCCTGGGTCCAGCTCCAGCTGAGAGCCCCCTCCCTCCTGCTGTCACCTGTAACTGCTGAACTTTCCAACTAAGATTGTAGTGCCTGAATTTGCTTTCCTTTCCCCCCCTCCTCCTCCTCCCTCCCAATCCCCTTTCCTTTTGTGTCATGTCTTTTAGATTGTAAGCCTGTGGGCAGGGACTGTTATTATTATTATTATTATTATTATTATTATTATTATTATTATTATTATTATTATTATTATTTATTTATTTATTTATTTATATAGCACCATCAATGTGCATGGTGCTGTACAGATTACACAGTAAATAGCAAGACCCTGCCGCATAGGCTTACAATCTAATAAAGTTGTAGTAAACAATAAGGAGGGAAAGAGAATGCAAACAGGCACAGGGAAGTGTAAACAGGCACCGGGTAGGGTGAGGCTAACAGTATAGAGTCAGAACAAACTCAATATTTAAAAGCTATAGGGAAAAGAAAAGTTTTTAGCTGAGTTTTAAAAGCTGTGATTGAGTTGGTAGTTGGACTGTCAAGAAATACTTTTGTAAGCCGCCGTGAGAGCATTTTTTGGCTGAATGGCGGCATAAAAATCCTTAAATAATAAATAAATAAATAAAATAAAATATCGGGATATAGGCCTGGTCTAGCCATGGCCTAAGGCTTTTTGCCTTAGTCACCATGGTTAAAGCTATGGTTTAAGGTGTCTTCTGAACATGACCTGGCGTTTTGGCTTAACCACCATGGTTAAAGCTGTGGTTTAAGGTGTGTTTTAAATGGGGCCATTATCTTGTTGGAGAAGAATTCAAAATAAAATTCAAAGAGGAGAATTCTGGGAAGCAAACTCAGTTTAGCTCTAAATTCCTCCTGCAGCACTCCCCACACTTTTGTTTCTGCTTCAGAATGTAACCATACTGGAGCAAAAGACTACCTTTTAAAAATAGGCTTACAGTGTGTATATCTCTCCACTGACAGTATCTGAGTAAGGAATAAGGTGATGTATTATTTGCCTAGGAAATTGTACGTTAAGGAAATTATATGGCATACACTTTATGGCTGTGATTGAGAGAACAATATTTGTACACAAGGAGGTTGTGGGGTGTTAAAAGAGAAAAATAAAGCTTGACTGAACCTGAAGGTGAAAGAAGCTTTTGAGAAAAAGCAGAGGAAGAGACACTGAGGTAGGATCGATAATATCTGGATGACAGAGTATTGTTGCCAATGTCTGGGAACCAGTTTAAACGTTAAATGAACAGTTCTTGGGATCAGGGATGCAAGAAATGGGACACCCCCACCCCCAATGAATCTGTGTCGGGACTGGTGCTCTTTAAATTGTTAATAAATGACCTGAAATTAGGGGTGAGCAACGAGGTGGCCAAATTTGCTGACAACAAGAACAAATAATTTAAGGTGATTAAAACGAAAAGTGGTTGCAAAAAGCTCCATAAAGGATCTCTCTAAACTGGGAGAATGGGCATTGAAATGACAAATGTACATGATAAACAGGTAGATTAGGAATGGAAGAACCAGGGATGCTAGAGCTTGCTGAATTTCTCTGAATGTTACTTCAAAGTTCAGTTCAGCTTGTTCCTGTTCTCATTTGAGACCTATTATTATTATTATTATTATTATTATTATTATTATTATTATTATTATTATTATTATCCCCATTTGCATTCATGTTGGGGTTGAGAATGGGGCGTTTCTGAATGATTTGCAAACTGAACTGAAGTTCTTGTACATCTCTACGATAGATAGGCAGGTACAGTTCAATGCAAGCAAGTGTCAAGTGATGCACATTGGGGCATCCTAATGTCAGATATATGCAGACAGGATCTGAGCTTGCAATGACTGACCAAGAAAAGAAACTTAGGGTTGTGGTGGATACCTCGATTGAAATGTCAACCCAACATGCACCTGCTGTGATGAAGGCAAATTCCTTGTTCAGTTATGGAACTATTCATTTTCATAGGAAAATGACATAGGAAATTAATCCACGGGAAATGAATCAGACATAAAACTGTCACTATCAAAATGTCCATATACAAAACTTGGAATACTGAGTACAAATCTCATCACTACACCTCAGAAATGATACTGTAGACCTGGAAAGGGTGCAGAAAAGGGCATCTCAGACGATCAAGGAGCCATTGCCCTATGAGAAAAGACTTCAATATTGGTAAAGCAGCAGTTTCTGCAGCTGAAACTCTCCCCACGGCCTGAGTTCAATCCCAGCAGAAGCTGGTTTCAGGCAGCCGGCTCGGGTCAACTCAGCATTCCATCCTCCCGAGATTGGTAAAATGAGTCCCCAGTTAGCTGGGGGAAAGGTAATAACGGCCGGGGAAGGCAACAGCAAACCACCCCACTATAAGGCCTGCCAAGAAAACTTCAGCGAAAGCTGGTGTCCCTCCAAGAGTCAGTAATGACTCAGTGCTTGCAAGAGAGGTTCCTTTCCTTTCCTTTAGCTCAGAGAACAGGTGAGTAAGGAGGGATGTGGTGGAGGTGTAATAATATTATGCATGGTGTGGAAAAAGTAGATAGGGATAGGTTTTCTCCCTCTCTCTAATAATGCTGGAGCACAGGGTCATCCAGAGAAGTTAAATGGTAGGAGATTAAGGCTATATAAGAGAATATACTTCTTCACACAGTGCTTAGTTAAACTAGGAAACTCAGTACCGCAAGATGTAGTGATGGCCGGCAACTTGGACAGCTTTAAAAGGAGAGTAGAGATTCATGGGGAATAAGGCTCTTAATGGCTGCTAGACATGATGGCTGTATATTACCTCCAGTATAATCAGAGGCAGTCAGGGGAGCTGGTGAAGCATATAGCACATTGATCTCCTCCATTCCTCATGCCACCGAGTCCTGGCAGTTAGGAGGAAACTCATACAGTGTTGGTCTCTTAGCAGAGTTCATGGAATTCCGTCTCTCTGCCTTCCTCCTCTCCCTCAGCTGCAGTCTGATGGAATGGCTGCTACTGGGTGACAGGTAAGAGGGAGGGAGAGCAAAAGGCAGCTTGTGTTTCAGCAGACCAGATGGAGTGACTCTGTTTCCTTTGTCTCCCTGTTCTGCAGAATGGCTTCTCTGAGGTGGTGCGGGAAGGAAGAACATAATGTAACTGGCTGCCTATATATTTCCGAGCCCAATTCAAGGTGCTGGTTTTAACTTATAAAGCCCTACATAGCTTGGGACTGCAATACCTGATGGAACGCCTCTCCCGACATGAACCTACCCATACACTGCGCTCAACATGTAAGGTCCTCCTCTGAGTGCCTACTCCAAGGGAAGCTTGGAGGATGGCAACAAGGGAGAGGGCCTTTTCAGTGGTGGCCCTCTGACTGTGGAATGATCTCTCCGATGAGGCTCGCCTGGCACCAGCATTGTTATCTTTTCAGCGCCAGGTCAAGACTTTTCTCTTCTCCCAGGCATTTTAACAGCATTTAACAACAACGTTAAATTTGTTTTTAATGGACCCCAGAATTGTTGTTTTTAAATGGTTACTGTTGTTTTTATACTGTTTTTTATGTTTTTGATGGTTTTTAAATTTTGTATACTTTTAATGTTTACCATTTTTAATTGTTGTAAACCGCCCAGAGAGCTTCGGCTGTGGGGCGGTATATAAATGTAATAAAATAAATAAATAAATAAATAAATAAATATTTTAGAAATACCAAGGGCGATATTTTCCACATCCCACTAGTCCATCATAAGCTAATGTTGTCCAGAACATGAATGGTAAATTTCTAATCTCTTCATATGGGTCAATTCAAATGAATATTGGTTATGTAAAAATGAAGGGCAAAAGTTCCCGCAGTGACAATTTCACTGCCTGAAAAATACTCTTCAGGATGTGGCCTAAATGATTATATGAAATATCTCTCTCTCCCTCTCTCTCTCCCCCAAGGAAAAATGGAGGTTAACAGTGTCTCCCCTTCCATTGACATGACTCTATATTTCCTGTAACAACAAAATATGTTATTTATCCTGGGACTGTGATTTGGGTCCTGTTTTCTGGTGCAGATCTAGAGTAGCTATTCTAGTCTTTTATTTTCTCTTTACAAATAGTAAGAAAAACCATCCTTTTTGCTGCAATTACTCTATGCTAATCTCCCCCTCAGCCTCCCTTGGTGACCTCTTGTTTTCCAATTAGTTGCATTCTTCAACACCAATTTGCTGGGCATCAATCTATTTCCACCTTTTCAACGTTTTATGTCCCTCAATAAAGTATCCCCACAGGGTTCCGTTCAGCAGGAACTCACAAGTGCAGTGTAAGGTCAGTTTTCATGTAAGTTACAAGAAAGAAAGAAAGAAAGAAAGAAAGAAAGAAAGAAAGAAAGAAAGAAAGAAACCTTCTCTATGGGGACATGACTCACCTAGCAAGGTGACATGGAAACAGCATTCCATGTGGATTAGGAGATGAGCAGCAACTGACTTCCCTGACATTTAACTGAGGAGCTTGAGAAGGATGGGCAGAAAAAAAATTGAGGGTGGGTGAAACAGAAGGAAAGGGGAGCTCAAGGCAGAAATGAGGTCAGTTCTACAGCGATGGCAAACCCTGCAATATTTGGTGCCGTTATGACACTGCTTCTGGCATGGTTTCCGTATGGTGCTTGCTTCATCTCTCATCCTATGCACAATCCCTGCACTAGATGTTGTATTCCTCATAGGGATCAGAGTCCTTGTGGAAAGAGTTGCCTGTCCAACTGGAATTTCAGCTGCCTATTGATGGAAATGCCTAACGAATTTGTTGCCCTGCAAGCGGCTAAGAATGTAACCTTAAGAGCTGGATTAAACCCTCGTGCAAGCAAAAGTCTGTGCATGCAATGGGACGTCCCCTCATAGGTTGGGATTTCCTGTCCTCTACTCCTCCCTGCACCTCCCTGCACCCCCCATGTGTGCTGTAAATCTTTTCTGAAAGATCCTCTGCACCTCTGGAGCAGATTTAAGAGGTTCAGGGGTTGATGCAGGGGACCAACAGACTCCTGGATCCAGTCAGGCATACATCAGGCCCCATTATTGCAAGCTTTTAAGAATCCCCTAAAGACTTGTTTTCTCTGGCCTTTTTCTGATTATGTTTTATTGAATTGTCCAAGATTAGAGCCTCGTGTGGCGCAGAGCGGTAAAGCAGCAGTTTCTGCAGCTGAAACTCTCCCCACGGCCTGAGTTCGATCCCAGCAGAAGCTGGTTTCAGGCAGCCGGCTCAGGTCAACTCAGCCTTCCATCCTTCCGAGGTCGGTAAAATGAGTACCCAGTTAGCTGGGGGAAAGGTAATAATGGCCGGGGAAGGCAACGGCAAACCACCCCGCTATAAGGCCTGCCAAGAAAATGTCAGCGAAAGCTGGCGTCCCTCCAAGAGTCAGTAATGACTCAGTGCTTGCACGAGGGATTCCTTTCCTTTTCCTTCAATATTTTTTAGCTGCAATTGTGTTTTCATAGAATCGAATAGTAGAATTGGAAGGGGCCTACAAGGCCATTGAGTCCAACCCCCTGCTCAATGCAGGAATCCACCTTAAAACACACCCGACAGATGGTTGTCCAGTTGCCTCTTGAAGGCCTCTAGGGTGGGAGAGCCCACCACCTCCCTAGATCACTTGTTCCATTGTCGTACTGCTCTAACAGTCAGGAAGTTTTTCCTGATGTCCGGCCAGAATCTGGCTTCCTGTAACTTGAGCCCATGATTTTGTGTCCTGCACTGTGGGATGATCGAGAAGAGCTCCTGGCCTTAACCTGCAGTATTGCTGAGCCAAGTGTCCCCCATCTTGTAACAGTGCATTTGGTTTCCTTTTCCTAGGTGTAGAACTTGGTATTTAGCCTTATTATATTTGATTCTGTCGTTTTCAGCCCAGCACTCCAGCCTGTTGAGATCACTTTGAAGTGTGTTTCTGTCTCCCAGGGTATTAGCTATCCCACCCAATTTTGTGTCATCTGCAAAGTTGATAAGCAATCCCTGCACAACATCATCCAAATCATTAATAAAAATATTGAAGAGCACTGGGACCAGGACTGAGCCCTGTGGTACTCTGTTTGTTACCTCCCCCTGCCCTGTTTGAGAAGGTACCATGGATAAGCCCTGTTTGAGACCAATTCTGTAGCCAACTGTGGATCCACTTAATAGTTGTTCCATCTAGCCCACTTTTAACTAGTTTGTTAATCAGAATATCATGGGCCACTTTGTCAAAAGTTTTGTTGAAGTCTAGATATATTATGTTCACAGCGTTCCCACAGTCCACAAGGGACCTGATCAAAAAATGAGATCAGATTAGTCTGACAATTTGTCCTTGACAAATTCATGCTGGCTTCTAGTAATCACTGCATTGTTTTCAAGCTGCTTACAGATTGACTCCTTTAGAATCTGCTCCAAATTTTTTCCCAGGGATGAATGTCAGACTGACTGGTCTGTTGATTTTTTAATTTTATTTTAGAACGGTCTAGGCTAGAAGTTTTATTCCTATTATTTGGTGATTTTGCCAAAGCAGCACAGTTTTGGCACCTGCCTGACCTTCAGGGCAGGACATTCTAAAGAAAATGGGTCACCACACTAAAGGCTCGTCTCCCGGTTGAGTCCAGTCAGGGCATAGGCAAGCAGATCCATCATGATCATAATGAACTTGTTATATGGCAAGCAGGTACATCATAGTCCTCTCTGTGCTGGGAATAGCTGTACATATTGAATGTGGCTGGTGTAGAAGGCTGAGAATTTCATTTCGGTTTGTATGTTTTTAAGAGAATGCCGCCATTTTTGCAAAGTTCTTCACCTTTAGGAGACTTGATATTTAAAAATAAAACAAAAAGTAGCAGCAGCAACGACAACAACATAATGAATGGAGAAGAAACTGACATTGATAGATTTGTCCACCCCTACCCAGATTTGGGATGTGGGCTCTTTTCAATACTGAGGAAATATCTAGTCATAGAATCATAGAATCATAGAATAGCAGAGTTGGAAGGGGCCTACAAGGCTATCGAGTTCAACCCCCTGCTCAATGCAGGAATCCACCCTAAAGCATCCCTGACAGATGGCTGTCCAGCTGACTCTTGAAGGCCTCTAGTGTGGGAGAGCCCACAACCTCCCTAGGTAACAGATTCCATTGTCGCACTGCTCTAACAGTCAGGAAGTTTTTCCTGATGTCCAGCTGGAATCTGGCTTCCTTTAACTTGAGCCAGTTATTCCATGTCCTGCACTCTGGGAGGATCGAGAAGAGATCCTGGCCCTCCTCTGTGTGACAACCTTTTAAGTATTTGAAGACTGCTATCATGTGTCCCCTCAATCTTCTCTTCTCCAGGCTAAACATGCCCAGTTCTTTCAGTCTCTCTTCATAGGGCTTTGTTTCTAGACCTCTGATCATCCTGGTTGCCCTCTTCTGAACACGCTCCAGCTTGTCTGCGTCCTTCTTGAATTGTGGAGCCCAGAACTGGACGCAATACTCTAGATGAGGCCTAATCATCAGTGGAACAGTTTTACAACACTATTCCTAGTTAAAAGGAGCAGCCAGCAAGTGATGTGGACATCCTCTGTCTAAGGGCATGGCTAGATGAGGGGGGTGGAGGGCAGCAATTTTGTGATCACAAGATCGTTGCCCTTGTGTACACAAGGTGCGCAACATCATGGCCGCCATTTTGAATTTAGCTTTCTTAGAGGAAAAGGAGTGCATGAGCACTCCACTGAAATTGTGAGTTTTTTAAAAAAACAAACAAACAAACTCGTGATCACCCCACCCCACCCCCAATGGGCGCAGAGCTTCTGAGGAGCTCTGTGCCCCATGCCTGGTTCCTGGCTCCTCATGAGTATAAGCTTGTTTAGCTTATAAAAAAGAAAGTCAACTTACTGGTCAATTTATTGTTCCTATACATTTTTGAAGTATGTCTATTTAAAAGTAACTTGTAAAACATTGTTATTTTGATTGATTTCTCTGGGGTGACATAAACCTGTATGTATTATTATTTCCTTTCAGTAATTCTGAATAAGCAAAATCAGCAAAAACAGGATTAATTCACACCGGTAGCCTGTTAAAAGCCCATTGAAAGAAATTTATGTCAATACAAAAAATATTGTGAGATTTTGTTATTCTGTGAAAAGCCTATTGAAAGAAGTTTATGTTAAAAGCCTAAAAAGCATATTGAAAGAAATTAATGTTAATTCAAAAAATAATTGTGAGATTTTCTTAGGGCCTTGCTAGACCTACCTCAGAATCCGTGTGGAAGGAGCAGCCAGCCCACACTAGAAGTAGCATGGGCTGTCTCTCCTTTCCACACGTCAGATGCAACGGGGAAAGGAAAGCCCCATCGCGTCCTCCATTTTTTAAAAAAGGTTAAAGGGGCCATGTGCGCAGGAGCGCACCAATGAAAAGGTAAGTTGTTGTTTTAAAAAATAAAGGGTTCCCCGCTCCCCCTGCCCCCGATTCCCCCCACAATGTCTGATGCCCCCCGCTCACCCCCTCCCACTTGCCCGCTTGCTCACCCCCTGCTTGCCCCCCGCTCACCCTCCCGCTCGCCCCCCTTGCTTGCCCGTCCGTCCACTCGCTCGCCCGTCTGCTCGCTCGCTCTTCTGCTCGCTCGCCCGTCCACTCGCTGCCCCCGCTTGCCATGTCCGATGCCCCGTCCACCACCACAATGGCTGCGATCTCTCCACCCTGGCTCCGCTCTCCCCCCCCATTTCCCCTGCCGGGTCCGCTCTTCCCCCCCGGCCCCCATCTCTCCGCCCCCGCGATTCCCTCGCCCCCAGCCAGATGCGGCTACTCCAGGCTACTCGTGAGTAAGCAAGCAGCTGGAAAAAACCACAGAACCAGCTAGACTTTATGCAGCAGGCCAGAAGTGGATCCGGTTATCCTGGGTCAAGGGAGGGTTTAGCCCGGCTTGAACCCAGGATCTCCTGTGCGTCATCTGCATGCACAGCAGGGAGCCCGGCCCTCGCACTGGGCTAAACCCTTGTCTAGGAAGGCCCTTATTCTGTGAAAAGCCTATTGAAAGACGTTTATGTTAATTCAAAAAAATATTGTTGAGATTTTGTAATTTTGTGTTTCTACAGTTGCATAACAGCCTATTGAAAGAAGTTTATGTCAAATTAAAAAACAAAAAATAACAAAAAAAATTATTGAGATTTTCTATCACCCCCTTTTTTTAGTATTTAGAATATTACTTATTTATTTATTAAATTTATATACCACCCCATAGCCGAAGCTCTCTATGAGCGGTTTACAAAAGTTAAAAACAGTGGACATTTTTAAAAAAAGTATACAAAATTTAAAACCATCAAAAATATATAAAAACAACAGAATAAAACAGTATTTTAACAGTAGTTACTATTACTGTTACTGTTACTAGTAAATACTGTTACTATTTTAACAGTATCCACTACTATTACAGTAGTTGTGTGCCTTTGACACTCGTTGGTTGCTATTACTCATATCAACTCTGCTGCCTTCTTTAATTTTGTTCTACGAAACTGTAGAACCACTTCCAGCGAAAGTAGCTAATGCTGGTCTAGACAGACAAATGGCTTGAGCTGCCATAATGCAGTTTCCTATGTTCCTTTGTCATGCTCAGTTTAAAATGTTGTTGCCTGCTTATACTCAGCTTGCTTGTTCTGGTCTATCATTTTTATCTTTATCCTTCTTCTGGGATCTTTAATTGCTTTGCCCATTATACATTTCTGCCTCCTCTCCATTGCTATTCCATATCTTTGGAATTCACTCCCAGCTGAAAAAATCATCTGATTGAGTGTCATAAGTTCTGTGTATTTGAATTAGATTCTCTTTAGCAGATGTTCGGAATGTATTCTTTGCTGGCTGTCTCTGATTTTACTTAGATATTGAGCTTAGATTTAGAGGACATCTGGCGTTTTGGTTTTTTAAAAAAACTTTTGTACATCAGTACTCAAAGTGGGAGGGGAAGAAAGAAAGTGGGAGTGATTTCATTTCAAACTAGCCTAGACTCAATTATATCCACTGAAACGAAGTGGAATGGTTTTAGGGCTGCCTTAAAAGAAGTGGGAAGGCATCACACCCATTTTCAAACACTGCTGTATGTTATTATCATGGCCACCATTGAAGCCTTTAAGAAAACAAGTGGATCACTTCATTGAAAGTGAAGTGAAGTGGCCCAAGATCAGATTATGTGCTGAACCATTCAGAATGCGAAGGCAGCTGGGGAAACTGCCAGTGATCCACTGAATATGAGAACCAAAGAGGGAAGATGAAGAACTAGATCCCATTTCCAGGCCTTGGGTGGGATCTACCCTAATGGTTTAAAATGTTAAGGAAGGGAAGTGATAACTTATTGGGTCACATGACACTCTCGTTCTTACGTTTTATTGCCATTATATTTTCCTTCCTTCTTTTGTTGTATTTCTTCTGTTGTGATGTTTAAATAAGTGTTGCAAGTGTTCATGTGTGCCCCCTTACATCATAATAGTTGTATCTCACTGACTTTTGAATCCTTGATGGTCAGCCAATCGCTTTCCTGGAGGTGTGGATACTTCCTTTGGGCACCTAAAACTAGTGCACTATAAGCTCCAAAGGGCTTGAGGGAGGAAATTTTAAAAAAATCATATTATTATTATTATTATTATTATTATTATTATTATTATTATTTATTTATATAGCACCATCAGTGTACATGGTGCTGTACAGAGTAAAACAGTAAATAGCAAGACCCTGCCGCATAGGCTTACAATCTAATAAAATCATAGTAAAACAATAAGGAGGGGAAGAGAATGCAAACAGGTACAGGGTAGGGTAAGCAGGCACAGGGTAGGGTAAAACTAACAGTAGAAAGTAACAGCAGAAGTCTGCACAACATCAAGTTTTAAAAGCTTTAGGAAAAAGAAAAGTTTTTAGTTGAGCTTTAAAAGCTGCGGTTGAACTTGTAGTTCTCAAATGTTCTGGAAGAGCGTTCCAGGCGTAAGGGGCAGCAGAAGAGAATGGACGAAGCCGAGCAAGGGAAGTAGAGGCCCTTGGGCAGGTGAGAAACATGGCATCAGAGGAGCGAAGAGCACGAGCAGGGCAATAACTAATTAACAGATCACCCAATCTGATTAAAATTTAGTATGCTGAAAGCCCTCCTTAATAGCTATTACAGTGCTGATTTGGCTTTCTTTAGCTTTAAAACTGATGCAGATGTAAGCATTTATTTAATTTCCATTAAAAATCATAAAAAATCAACAGGGGAAGGAGAAGCCAGGAGATCAGGAAGTGGCGGGGCAAAGAGACCAGCGACGAAGAGGAAGTACAAGCTACAGCGATAAAACAAACAGTGTGACCTGCTCTAATCAATGAATACCATGAAAGCAAAAGGTTAGTAACGCGACATTACCGGAGCGTGCCCTGTGATGTTTAAAAATGACACAAATTAAAATGTTTCCAGTGGTAGGAAAAAATGTAATAAGCTCTAGTGTAGATCCACCCTTGGTTTCCAGCCCTCAGTATAAGGCAGCCCAGTATTGCTGACACTGACCGGAAGCGATGGCTCTCTGTGGTTTCTGGCAGGGTTCCTTCCTGGCCCTTCCTGAAGATTCCAGGGAAAGGGCCTGAGACCTTCTGCATGCAAAGCATGTGCTCTACCACTGAACAATGGTCCCTTCCTCATAAACCAGTCATTGGGCTCATCTACACCAAGTAGGATGTTTCACTATGAAAGGGGGATATAGAATCATAGAATAGTAGAGTTGGAAGGGGCCTATAAGGCCATTGAGACAACCATCTGTCAGGGATGCTTTAGGGTGGATTCCTGCATTGAGCAGGGGGTTGGACTCGATGGCCTTGTAGCCCCCTTCCAACTCTGCTTTTCTATGATTCTATGAGTCCAACCCCCTGCTCAATGCAGGAATCTACCCTAAAGCATCCCTGACAGATGGTTGTCCAGCTGCCTCTTGAAGGCCTCTAGTGTGGGAGAGCCCACAACCTCCCTAGGTAACTGGTTCCATTGTCGTACTGCTCTAACAGTCAGGAAGTTTTTCCCAATGTACAGCCGGAATCTGGCTTCCTGTCACTTGACCCCATTATTCCTTAACATCATCTACAGGGGCCCTTCTCCGTGAGCCCCTGCCAAAGGAAGTGAGGCAGGTGGCTACTAGGAGGAGGGCTTTCTCCGCTGTGGCACTCCGGTTGTGGAATGAGCTCCCCAGAGAGGTCCGCCTGGCGCCTACACTGTACTCCTTTCGTCGCCAGCTGAAGACCTTTTTATTCACTCAGTATTTTAACACTTAATTTTAACTCAAATTTAAATTATACTGTTTTAACTCTGTATTTTAACCTTATATCAATTGTGCTGCGTGGTTTTATCCTGGTTGTGCTTTTTATATTGTATTTTGTATTTGTATTTTTAACTTGTTGGCTGTTTTATGATGGTTTTAATTTTTGTGAACCGCCCAGAGAGCTTCGGCTATTGGGTGGTATAAAAATGTAATAAATAAATAAATAAATAAATAAATTCCATGTCCTGCACTCTGGGAGGATCAAGAAGAGATCCTGGCCCTCCTCTGTGTGAGAACCTTTTAAGTATTTGAAGAGTGCTATCATGTCTTCCCACAATATAGAAGGCAGGAGCCACACGACTGCTTTATAGTGGTACTGAAGTGCACTGACAACTGTTGGGGCCCATGACACATCTACAGCAGGCAGGATATAACACTGTGGAAGCGGTATGAAAGCAGTATATGGTATGTGTCAATGAGCCCCAACGGTTGTCAGGGCACTTCAATACCACTATAAAGCAGCAGTGTGGCTCCTGCCTTTTATATACCGCTTTCATACCACTTTCATGTGGAATACCTGCTTGGTGTAGATGAGCCCATAGTATCAGGTTCATGTGGAGGTGATTACAAACAGGCAACAACATTGCGTAAGGCATTGGTTATACTCAGGGGTGACAGGAGAGGATCATTGAGACATTCTGTGCTCTGAACAAGCTTGAAATTGCGCCCAGAGGAGAAGAATCCTCATGGATCAGAACAAGCATTCTCTTCCCCTCCTTATTGTTTTATTATGATTTTATTAGATTGTAAGCCTATGCGGCAGGGTGTTGCTATTTACTGTTTTACTCTGTACAGCACCATGTACATTGATGGTGCTATATAAATAAATAAATAAATTAATAATAATAATAATAATAATAATAATAATAATAATCTTGTCCAGCATCTTGTCATGCACAAAGGTGGGTAGTGTTCAAAAGTGTACTACCATTGAATGCAGAAGCTCCATTAGCAATCGTGGAGTACATTTTGATGAGAGGTTTGGTCTAGGGTGGATTTGGAGTGGCGGCAGGTCATCTATATGATCTATATGATGCAGCTGCCATTGCGAAGCCGTCCAGGGTCAAACCCCTTTAGGAAGTCAGGCACTTTCCATGACTTGTTTTGCTTGCAACGAGGCAATGACGGCATCTGCCATCTGTCGCCTTGCTTCGGAGCTGCTGCGGAGGTGTGCCACTGCTGGTGGCAACCGCTGATTGATCGCCATAGGCTGGGAAGGGGGTGGAGCAGTGGGCCGAACGGTCACTAGACCACTTCTGCACCACTGTAGACCATTATTTTAATAATAATAATAATAATAATAATAATAATAATAATAATTAAATAAAAGGGGTGAATGTGGAGAGCCAGAGGCTCCTGTTCCTCCCTCTGTTTTTTTTCATTTATCTATAAATGTGAAGCTTTGCATTTACAGATTTATTTTTTTTAAAAAAAAGAACCAAAAAAAGGCTGCCTCCCCTCAAAGCACCCATGCAACGTCCCACGGTGCACACAGTCCTGGGTACATGGGTGGCAGCAGCAGCCCTTCACACAAAACCTGCATTTGCACTCCTTCCCGTGCAGATACCAGGAATGAGTGCCAATGTGGGAGTTTGAGACCTCGGGGTGCAGACGCGACACCATCAAGACAAAGCCGTGGCAGATAAGCTGTGGACAGAATTCCCCTCTACAAATTTGTCTAATCTTTGAAAGCCATCCTAGCCAGAGCTGGTGCCAGACTATTTTGTGCCCTAGGCAAGGTGAGCTACTTTCACCCCCCACCACCAAAAAATGCCAACTTCGATTTTTAAGAACATATGTTTCCTGGAAAAAATAAGAAGCACAAAACTTGAAACTGCTAAATTTATTTTAAAATGCAAGAAATACGTCATGCCAATTATAGCAAACAAATGGGAAAGAAACGTCTATGGGTCTAAAATGCATTATTTAATAGGAATATCACCCCCAAATCATCCCCCCCAACTCACACACGCGCATGCACACACGCACACACTCAGCATCACTCACTCCAAACAAACACACGCATGAACACTTGCATTCACTTAAAGACCCCATGCACCCCTTTCACCCATACATTCTCTCTCTCTCTCTCTCTCTTCTGGGTGCGTTCTGGAAGTCCGAATGTGGAGCCGCCCCACCCCTACCCCAGCGTCCCTGGCTTTGCTTCGGCTGGGTGGGCGTGGGGCGCCTTCTTGCCCACCCAGGCCCAGCTGAATCCTCGGGCTGGGCCGGCTCACAGCCAATGCGTGTGAGTGCTGCGCTGTACCCAGCACCCCTCTTAGCTTGGCGCTCTAGGCGGCCGCCTGAGTGACCCCTATGGTAGCACTGGCCCTGATCCTAGCCTGTAGCTACCACCACGTCTTGTGGCACCAAATTCCGTTGGGCAGGGGTATGGAACCTCTTTCATCCTGAGGTTTGAATTCAATGTTGGAGAAGCGCTCAAGGGCTTCACTCCAGTAGTGGGTAGGGCCATAGGCAAAGGAGGAGAAGCCAGAGGATGGGGTGAAATTTCTATAAAATGTGAGCATAACTATGCCTTAGGAGAGGCCCTTTGATCTTTTTAGAATGGGGGGAAACTGCCCCAAAACTGGGAAACCACTAAACAAT
Source organism: Elgaria multicarinata webbii (assembly GCF_023053635.1). Lineage (NCBI taxonomy): Eukaryota > Metazoa > Chordata > Lepidosauria > Squamata > Anguidae > Elgaria > Elgaria multicarinata. The sequence goes on from NC_086180.1 coordinate 9,805,124, forward strand.
TGGTGGTTGAAGGAAAGGGGTGGGGCTAAGAGAAAGGGCGGGGCTATATGGAGAACCCTGGAGAGACAGCTTTGGACACCATGGGCATGTCTACACCACAGGGGTGAAGGGGGAGGATCTTGCGATATGGTTATCGTGAGATCCTCCCCCTTAGTTTACACGTGGTGTGTGACATCCCAGGAGGAAGAGGACATTGTGCCCACCATTGTTTTAATAAAAAATGAGTGCATGAGTGCTCCAATGATAAAGGTAATTAAAACCAAACCTTCCGCTCTCTTCACCCCACCCCCGATGGACACGGAGCTCCTGAGGAACTCCGTGCTCGGTTCCTGGCTCCTTGCAGTTACTTGCGAGGAGCCAGGACAAACCGGGACAGCCGCCCACACATCTCGCAATCTTGGGATCATCCCAGGACCACAGGAAAAACTGGAACAAACATGTAGGGCAATATCCCAGGGAAATGCAGGTATCTTCCTTGTCTGCTCCCGCAATGCCCTGTGCGTCATGTGGATGCACAGGGATGATCCCCAGGCTAGACATGCCTTATGAGGGCCATATTTACTCCACACCCCTGCCGTAAGCTAATGAGGCATCTTAGGAAGCGTTTCCTGCCAATCAATTTCATTGGGTGCCCTCAAATTCTAAGAAGAGTGGAAGAAACATTGATCCCTACTACTTTCTCCATACCTTTCATAGTTTTATAAACTCTGTCATTTCGCTGCTTAATTTTCTTCTCTTTTTTCAATACTAAAAAAGCCTCTCAAATGCTTTAACCTTCCTTATCGCGAGGAATAGACAGATGCAAAGTATCTTGTATAGCTTCCCCATCAGGCATTATTTAAGCAATGTTTGGAACCAAATCCCACTCCTCACCTTGGTGAATGCAATTTAGGGGGATGCTATCAGGATCTCATTTCAAGTGTCTAATTAGAAAGGAGGTGGAAGAAATTAACATCCTCCAGGGCTAATGGGGAGATAGCAAGTTATGCTGATGCAGCCTCTGTAATTCATATGCTCCTTTGATGCTTATAAAATGCTAACTTGCAACGCTTGTTAATTTTTTTTATTTCTGCAAATGCACTATAAAAATTATATCTTCCTCAATATTTTATGGCTTTTATTTATGTTTTATGATAACAAATAAATGCTTGTAAAAGTGTTACAGGAAACCAGGTTTTATGGATCAAGCAATGGTACCCCCTGCTGTATGAAACACCTGCTAAGCAATGAGTCCTAAAGGACTGATATATAGAGATGCATGACTAGAGAGTTGGACAGAACCATAGGTTCAGAGGTCATCACTCATATATCTGAAATAGTGCCGTTGTTTTTCATACAGAGTGTTATTATATTGCTCCACCCACTAGGAATTGTTTCAAAATTCTCCACCTCCTAATTTCTCCTCCAGATTTTGGACAAACGCACTTTTTGCCCACCCAACAAGCTGCTTGCTGATGGCTGCCTGACCTCACTTGCGGAATGCTGCAAGGTTCTGGTGGTCTGGATGGTCTACAAGAGCCAACAAGCAGCATGCATCCCCTTTGCCTAGCCACCGTTTTGTGCAGAATGGGGGCTCGTTGTTGTTCATAAAGGCCCTCATCACACCTACCCATTTTCCCTCGAATTATCCCATTTTGTTCCTTTAGCGTATGAAAACTGTTGTTGCTGTTGTCGGGGGCTGGGATAACACCAGACAGAAAACAAATGTGTCCACAGCAGCCGCCCTCTCATGTCCATGGCAGCTGCTCATCTCCTCAGACGGGGGTCCAGGCAGTAGCAACTCTTGCAGGCTGCCTGAGGAGAGTCAGAGCTGCCAGCCAAACTTCCAACCACCACCACCCCACCGCCGCTGCCACAGCTGCAGATGGAGCTTCTCTCTCAGCTTTGCAAGGGGCGGGCTCGTGTGCCACCGAGGCGGAGCGCTCTGCTGTGGAGGGGCCGAGCCGGAGCCTGCCAGTCCTGGCCTCGCAGGGGGCGGGGCTTACAATGCCTGTTCCCTATCATGAGGCTCGCGCCTACGCCAGCTCTGAAAACCCTGCGCCCCCAGTGTCCGCTCAGAGTCCCAGAAGAACCGGACTTTAAGTGGTTCTTCTGGGGACACTTCTTCGGCCAGAAAAAGTGCAATCAGGGCAGGACATGGGCGACGTCATTCGAGTCCATCGTCGCCATAGCAGACTATACAGTGGCCGTCATGGGAGTCTTTTGCATGGATTGCGCCATGAAAGCAGGCTATATAGTAGGTGGGATGAAGCTCAAAGTTGCTGCTTCTTAGTGGTCTGTCCAGGATCCTGCAAGCCATGATCCTGCAAGCCTTGTCTCTGCATGCATGTGTATGATTTGATCTTCTGCTTTCCTGGTCTTCTATAGGTTCTAGGACAGGACACCTGATCCCATCAAGCACCACCTTTTAGCTCCCAGGCTCTTCCCCTTGAAATTCAAACTCTAATTAGAGCACCATGAAATCATCTCCCATGCCATATTAAGGAGCCCTTGGAAATATATCATCAGTGATTGGATTGCTCCATTTTATAAAAAGGAACCAAGGTGAAGACGGTGACCAGTCCAAGGAGCATGTGGCTGACCTGAAATTTGAACCATGTCCTTTCTTTCTGCGTGGCTGAGCTGAGGACTGTAAAAGAACGAGAACTTTTTTTTTTTTTTTTTTTTTAAAAAAACCTTTTAGAAATTATATGGCAAAAACAAGTGCTTCCTCTGATCTTCTGAAAGAAACATTAGTTACTTTCTGCTAAACATTCAGTTGATTGACAGGACAGGAAAGGGCAGCACTTTTAAGTGTAAATGTGGTCGCAAGAGCACTTCAGAAGGAATACATTATGGCTAAAGAGAATGCAGCCCTGCTTTTTGTGTTGTACACATGAAGCTCCTACATATTTCATGCTTGTTTTTCCTGCACACGGTCCAAGCAGGTTGAAAGATGTGTGAGATGATATGATGGCTGCATTCAGTGCCAAAACATGAAGCTTCCCCCACTTCCCTTCTTGGAAGTCAGTCAACAAGTCTTTGTTGATGTAAAAAAAGAAAGAAAAAAGCATGCCGGTTTTATTGCAGACAGAACAAACTCTGCTTCTACAAAAAACTCTTCCTGATTAAAGGTGAATTCCAATGTGCATGTCCATTGTATGATGATGACAGTGGAAGAGAGAAGCTTATGAGGTATAAATAGGAGTAGTGAGTAGGGCAGATTCCAGAAAACAGAGACAGTACCTTGTAAATAGGAGCAGATGGAGCAAATGAGTGATGTATCTCCAAAAATTGAGTATGGCTAAGGAACCAATCCCGCGCATGCAGAGAAAGGAAACTCAGCATACCCTTTTCATAGGTCTTGCCCTGAAACATGGGACCGCTTTCTAACTTGCAATCTTCCACTTGTTTTATTTTGTTTTGCTTTCAATCAAATTGCATTGTTCAGTTGTTCATCTCTTTTCTCATAAAATTCTGTTGATTGCTTATGCTGCCTGAAATGTCCCTGTCTTCCATCCACAGGGCATGAAATGTGAAGGCACTCTCCTACACAGGGGCATCAGACCTACAATATTTCAGAAAGTTTAGACAAAGGGTGGGAGAACATTTTATAAGCAAGTGTCGTGCTTCTCAGAAAACTCCTGCTTTCGATGGGAGGCAAATGACGACGCTTGCTAAGCAATCCACAAAGCTTTTATTAAGCAACCAACGTCTCTTCAACCTGAAGAGGGTCTAAACTCTTGGAAACGTTCCCCAAGGCAAAACTATGAAAACTAAGCAAGACAATTGTCCGCTCAAGAAGAATAGGAAACTACTTGCTAAACGCCTGTAACTTCAGGGAGCCAAGTGCGGAGGCAGGTTCTGGCGTAATTGAGCTGACTTTCTCATGCCTTCCTTCCGTGCCATGCGTTTGAGCTTCCGGCGGACCCTAGCATCAGCTATCTTGTCGGGGTGCTCACCTTCGGAAGAAACCTCACTTCCCACTGAGTGTGTAGGGTTTGGCCTTGAGGAGATAAGCTCTGGAGAGGGCTGACTTCCAGCTGGGGAATCGCCCGTGAGAGCTTCCTCCCCCACTGGTCCAGTCTGGCTGGTGTCTGGCGCTGCGTCTTCTAGTTCTGAATCTGATTCTGATTGATTACCAGAAGCATTTTCCCCCAAGACAGGGGCAGTAGGGTTAGACATGACAGCAAGTGAATAAAGAATAATGCATTTTCTTTCATGGCTTCCTTATTTGTTCAGATCCCCATTCGTTGATTCTTATAACAGCAAATGAACAAGTGAAGCTTACTGGTTCATCTTTCCATATGTTTTTAAAATGAATGTACACCACAATTTCCCATATCCTGGTACCTCCTGGAACTGTATGAATGTGCAAGGCTGTGGAATATTAGGCTTCTATGTTTCAATGCATAATAAAACATATGGCTTTATTGAATTCCATTTTAACATCAATGGGCATCATTTTCATATTGTCACCATTAAGGAACCCAGAATCTAAAGCAGGGGGACGCAACCCCTTGACAGAGGGTCACATGCAACCCTCTGACATTTTCTCTGCAGCCTGGAAGCCCTGGAGTGCCACCCACATTTTCCCACTGGAAACGAGCACTGATCCAGCGTTGGTGTTAGCAGCACCAGGACAACAATCCTGATTGAGGTTGCAGTCTTTGGGCGTTACTAGACGAGGCCTTAGCGCGCTTTGTGAGCCGGTTTCCCTGCTGTGCGTCCACATGACGCACAGGGGAATCCGGCGGCAGGCCGCGCTGAGGCCTGGTCTAATGCGCCATAAGCGAATTCGCTTATGGCGCGCCTTTTCCCCAGCTCCGGCCTCAGGCCGGGGCTGGGGGAAGTCTAGTGACTTCCATGGCTTTTTGCGGCTACTCGCTTACTCATGAGTAGCCGCGAAAAGCCGCGGACCTGGCACAGTGCTCATACGAGCGCTGTGCCCATCGGCCCGGGGGGGGGAAGAGAGGGGAGGGGGAAGGATGGCAGGGTGGGTGGCAAGGGGGGAGGGCGGGTGAGATCGTGCCGCGCACCTTGTCCGCCATCTTCGGGCTGCACCCGGCCCCTTTAAACAGAAAAAAAATGGCGGACGCTGCAGGGAGCCGATGTCCCTGCAGCGTCTGACGTCTGGAATCCTGGGTGAGGTGCGCTAACGTTAGCGCGCCTCGGCCCCGCCTCCCTGCCGGCATAAGCCAGCAGGTCTAGCAAAGCCCTTACTATGCTGGATCAGATTCAGTGTTAGGGCAAACTAAGGGACAATCCAAAGGCAAGTGGATAAACAGGGGAAGATATCATACCAGCAAGAGATCAGTTTCAGGCAGGAGTAGTCAGTAAACGGGCAAAAGGGAGAGTTCCAAGAGAGAGATCTGAGAAGCAGCCAAGGCCCAAACAAAGATAAATAGATACTACTACTACTACTACTACTAATAATAATAATAATAATAATTCATTTCTTACCCATCTCTCCACCTTGATTGAGGCGGAGGGAAACAGCAAATAGTAAATACACAAAACTGAATTAAAACATAATATACATTGTTAAAACATCCTAAAAACATCCTAAAATTCCACTGGCTAGGATGCAACTCAAGAACTAGACTCAACCAGGAGTCCAAGGATCAGTTGCATGAAGGTCCAGTCAAAGAGCAAGGTCAGAGTACAAGGCACTGGAGCTGGTATAGAATCATAGAATCATAGAATAGCAGAGTTGGAAGGGGCCTACAAAGCCACATCGTGTAGGCAGACATTCTCCCCACCTTTCAGCATTAACTAGATTGAAATTGAAGGCATATGTAGCCTGAGCTCCCAGAGCCCCATCCAGAGAAAGGTCCTAGCTGTGATGAGGGTCTTGCACATGAGGAGGCCTTTATTCTTCTTGAGCCTTTTTTTCTCCATCGCCTGGCCATCATCTTAGCCTGTACTTCCAGGTGCCGGTGTTTTCTCATGCTGGGTGGTTACTTCCTCTGACACCAAAGGGAGGCACATTCTTCAGGGCCATGTCCATGTTCCTCCATCACGTTGAAGGCTGGACCCTGATGCTGGAGGTGCTTGGGATAATGTCAGTATCAGAGGGTTCCACATGGTCTTCAGCTCTGCAAACTCAAGCTCTTCATCTGAAGAGTCATTCTGGACCTGGTCTGCATCAGGCATGCTGGTTGTTAGAGTAGGGGAAGAGGCTTTAACCTTCCCCATCTCAAGTGATCCTGATTTTATTTATTTATTTATTTCATTTCTATACTGCCCAATAGCCAAATCTCTCTGGGCGGTTCACAAAAATTAAAACCATTAAGACCATGGTTCTGATGCAGCCAGAACAACTGCTTTCCTGCTGCTTTCTGGTTCTTTCAATAAATAAATAAATTCTGAAGCGAGGGGAGCCTCGTAGCATCTTAAACATACCTTAAACAGAAATTCACAAACACTTGACTGTTGCTGAAAGCACTACAATAATACCAATGTCACATTATCTTTTAAAAAGAAGCCACTTGGAACACAACATTTCTCCTAAAGAAGCAGCATGTTCCTTTCAGGTCCCATTTTCAATAAGAGTTTGATCAAAAAAAGAAAAAAAAAGAAAAGAAAAAAAAAGTAAAACAAAAAGTGATGTATTTATCTTATCTCTTCGGGTTGGGGCTGGGGCAGGGGCAGAGAAGAAGAAAGAGGAAGGGAAATATTATCTCTGCCTTGAGTGTAATGATACAGCTGAAATCTACCACAGTGTGGCCAGGACATAGAGAAGGAGAGAGGTGTGGAGGGAGGGGAGAGAGAGAGAGAGTTAACACAGTGATTTTCAAACTGTGTTCATGGATAAACTATCAGGGGCCTCATCTCAGTGACAATTGTTTGTTTGCTTTAAGGATTTTATTAGATTGTGGCAAGGGAGACATTTTTCTCCCTCTCTCATAATACTACAAACCGGGGTCATCCCATAAAGGCGATTGGTGGGAGATTCCTATACCTTTTGCTCTATTGGTATCCCAGTGATCAATTGTCTGGAGCATCTCCCCTATGACGGAAGGTTACAGCAGCTGGGATTGATTTGCTTGGGGGAAAAGGCAGGCTAAGGGGAGACATGATAGAGGTGTATAGAATTATGCATGGTGTGGAGAATGTGGATTTTATTAGTTTTCTAAAACAAAATCAACAAAGAAAAGAGAGAGAGAAATAAAGAGTAAAGGAAAAAGGAAATGAAAAAGAAATACATTGAATTTAAATAGAAATATTGACAGAGGGTAGCGTCTCAGAGTTTTGGAACATTTTATTTTTAGAAATGGCAAATATTACACATGAAAGCATACCTGTGACACCAGTGTTGGCCTTATGTGGGAAGAGCAATATGCCGAAGTGATATCTAGTGACGTAATTGATTTCATGCTGATGGCTGACCGAAGAGTCATAGCCAAAAGCTGGAAAACTGCAGAAATCCTAATAGTGAAATCATGGAATCTGGAAATATGGCAAGTCGCTATGGCAGATAATTTGACATACCAACTGAAACTAGCTAAAGACAAAGTCTTCCTGACTGTTAGAGCAGTATGACAATGGATCCAGTTACCTGGGGAGGTTGTGGGCTCTCCCACGCTAAAAGCCTTCAAGAGGCAGCTGGATGACCATCTGTCAGGGATGCTTTAGGGTGGATTCCTGCACTGAGCAGGGGGTTGGACTCAATGGCCTTATAGGCCTCTTCCAACTCTACTATTCTATGATTCAAAACATTTGATTTATATAAACATGGCACGATTTTATTCTTTATATGGATCACAGACATAAACAGCAGTATTAATCAAAACCTTTCCTCAAATTATGGAGAAGAGATGAAACATAATGTTGACATACAGAAGAATTAGAAATGAAGATATTAGTGAAAATAACACCCAACAAAAGCATTAAATAACAAAAAATACTTGCTAAAAAAAGTGTACATTAAGCAAATTTGCATGCAAAACTGCATGTATTCAGAAAAACGCACATAAAAATGCACATGAATTTTCATGGTTTTGTTTTTTTAACAAAAATCTCAGTGTTTGGGTTGAACCAAATGAAAATAAATGAGAAATAGAGAGAACCCCCAAAATGTACACTTTGTACATCCCTGTAAAAAACAAACAAAACCCCCCCACAGATTCCAGCATGCTGTTTCTCACAGTGGGCAACTAGTTACCTTCAGGAAACCCACATGCACACCATGAAGGCAATAGCTGTCCCCTGCTATTGTTACTCAGGCTTGGTATTTGGTGATGGCAAACAACATCTAAGTCTGGAGGTTCTATATAATCATCAAGACTAAGGGCCTTGCTAGACGAGGCCTTAGTGCGCTGTGAGGCCCGGTTTCCCTGCTGTGCGTCCAGATGACGCACAGGGGAATCCGGGGTCAGACCGCGCTGAAGCCTCCCCTAACGCGCCATAAGCGAAGTCACTTATGGCGCGTCTTTTCCGCAGCCCTGGCCTGACGCCGGGGCTGCGGAACGTCTAGCAAGGTCCGTGGCTTTTTGCGGCTACTCGCTTACTGGCGAGTAGCCAGGAAAAGCCACGGACTGGGCACAGCGCTCATACAAGCGCTGTGCCCATCGAGCCGGGGGGATTCCGGGTGGGGGGAGATAGGGGGGAAGGCTGGACCGGCAGGAGAGGGGGATGGCGGAGGGTGGCACAGATCGGGGACGGGGAGGGAGGGCGGAGGGTGGCACAGATCGGGAACGGGGAGGGAGGGCGGAGGGTGGCACAGATCGGGGACAGGGAGAGAGGGTGGAGGATGGCACAGATCGGGGACGGAGGGTGGCACAGATCGGGGACAGGGAGGGAGGGCGGGGAAAGAGTGGGCAGGAGGCATGGGAGGGGATCAGGAGCAGATGGGGGCTTAAGTAAAAAAAACCCGCTTACCTTCTCCAGAGTCTTCGGGGCGCACGTGGCCCCTTTAACAACAAAAAAAAAATGGCCGACGCTGCAGGGCTTCCGTAGTCCCTGCGCGTCATGCGTCTAGGAGGCGGGGCGGCACACGCTAAAGTTAGTGCGCCGTCGCCCTGCCTCCCTGCTGGCTTATCCGGCATCGTCTAGCAAGGCCCTAAGAGTGAAATCCTTCATGACTGATGCTTAATAATTGGAAGGCTTCAATCGTGAAGACCACTCTCCATCCAAAGCCATGCTACTAAACCCCAGATGACATGGGGATGAATGATAGAGATATGTTGACCTTCCATCCTTCCATTGTTCTATTTTGAGGTAGGCCATCCTCTGATGGCCTGTCTAGCTTGCTTACCTCCCTGAAGGCAGGTATAGGAATAGAGAGCCCAATGGATCCAGTGGATCTAAGGCCTCTTCTCTCCCCTTCCCTGCCCACCAGCATGCACCGTTTCCTCCTTCCCAAACCTCTTCTGAGATCACAGCAGTGACCTCACGTGACGAAGCTACCATGGAACTTTCCACAGTGGCTGGAAGGTGTTGAGGAGATCAGATTGGGAATTTTTCTCCCCCAAGATCATAGTTCTGTCTATGGCTTAGAGCGGGGGAATCTACCATATCCTATGGCTGCTTAGACCATGTTTAGGGACCATAGGGTAGTCCTCTAATAGTGTCCTTGGCCTTATGTTGTCCTTTCTTAGATTTATTCTAGAAAAACATGCAATTAGGTCAAACTCGATGTATTTAGTCCTTGGGCAATGATCAATGTATCAGTCTTAAGCAATTGGGGGTGGGCTTTAAAAGGATAAGGGATACCACAGATCAACAGAAGGCACAGATTAATATAAGGCATTGGAACAGAAGTTCAATGCCTTATATTGCTGCTCACAATGCAACATGTTTTGATCAGCACAAAGAATAATTGCGTAGAGTCAACCTCCATCCCAGACACATTTCAATTCATCTTTGTCTAATCTTCCTTGCTTTGCCAGCCCTCAGCTGAGAAAAATTTCTGTAAAGCTCAGCCATACCAAAAACCTTGCATGATGTAGCTGCTCCATTACATCACTTGAGTGGATTAATATGGTTCCGTTTCAGTTCATAAAAATTCAACCCTTTTTGATGTCTAGAATTCAGTATATAATAGCTTGGCAAAAAAGGGGCTATTTTCAAGTATGCATATGATTTACTTCCCATAAAATTGACTAAGTAACATGATGACCTCTAACTGCAGTAAGGAGCGTCAATCATTCCTTTGGAAGGATTGTAGCCATTCATAATCCCAATGTAAAATATGTTCAGTAGTAAAAAAAGACCAATACAAATCACCCTTCATTTCAAATAATGCACATATGGAGCTTCATTCATGAGCTGATGGCCTGAAGGATGGTCAAAGGTTTTTAAACAACAACAACAAATTTTAACATAAGAGAATTTCGCTGAAGATAATCCTTGATCAACCAAAAGCTTGAATGAACAAAATTGGGGGAAAGCAAGGAATCAGCTAATACGCTGATCTGTGGTTTGAGTTCCTAGTTTTAAGAAACATTCATTATCAACCAATTTTCACATGTTTGCAAACAGATGCGAGTGCTACAGAATTTGGCATCAAATAGAACTTTAGGTACAATGTATAAAACAGCACAGCTACTGATGAGGATGGAAGCTGAAACATTTAGCATAAAAACGTGTTATAATTAGGGCTGTGCTTCTCTCTGATTCGGATAGGGAATCCGGAGCGGACCGAACCGATCAGCCTCTGCCAAAGGCGGATCCGGATCAGGTCGGGGGAGCTGCGGATGGAGGCGAAGTGGTTTGCCTCCATCCGGAGCTCCAAACACAGGTAAGGGGGGGAGGGGCACTCACCTGGTGGTGTCGCCACCACAGTCTGTGCAGCAACAGCAGCAGAGCCAGGTAAGGGGGCAGGGGGGAGGGGGGCTTTCCTGCCTCCATTGCGGTCTGGTGCAGGCTTCAACTGAGGGCCAGGCCTCAAACCAGAAGAGCAGGCCCTGGGATGCAGCCCTACACTTTGGGCCTACACACCCCGAGTGTGTGGCCCGTTTCCGCAGCTCTTCCCACCTCTGCACGATTACTCGCACGGAGCCAGGAGCCGCACACAGGAGTGCTGCACCCATCAGGGCTAGGGTGGGAGCAGTGGGGAAATCATTATTTTTTTTAAAAAAATCCCTACCTTTAGTTGCTCCAGTGCTCATGTGCAACCGGCCCTTTAAAAAATAAAAATGGCAGGTGTGATGCCTCTCTTCTTGAGGCTGTCACACCTTACATGTAAACGAGGGCGAGATCTCGCGTAATTCACAACTGGAGGTCTCCCCTAATCTCCCCTGGATTTTCAGTTAGGTCTAGCAAAGGCCTCTCTCTCTCTCTCTGCATCATCAGATGGGAGGAAAATTGTGTTTCCTTACCATTGCTTTCCCCCTGCTTCTGTCCCATGATACTTCCTCTTTCTTCACATGGGGGAACATAAGAATAGCCTTGCTGGATCAGACCAAGGGTCCATCTAGCCCAGCAATCTGTTCACACAGTAGCCAAGCAGCCGTCAGGCACAGGCCAACAAAGGAGGATGTGATGGAACAGCACCCTCTCACCCATGGAAGTAAACAATGAAGTAGACAATGGCCACATGGCCCCTTCAGTGGGCATTTATATTGCACTGCTTTTCCAACACAAAGCAGGACATGGAGACCCATTTCGCTTCCCTCCCCCTAAACTGGATTTACCGGGGTCTTATTTGTTACGGAAAGAAGACCAAAAGGACCCATGCAAAAACATATGTGGGCAGTAACAAGTGTCTGATAAAAGCATGTCTGTTGATCCTCTCTCTCTCTCTCTTCTCTCTCTCTCTCTCTCTCTGGAATTGCCAATAACTTTTTTATTGCTTAGAAGAACTGGATGAACTCTTCAGCCATAATTGACCCTTCTGAGGGGATCAGGCCTGACAAGTTTCAGATGAATAGATGCAGGGCTTTATCTACAAGAACAGTATTTACAGTTTGGGTTGTGGGTTTAAGAGAGAGAGAGAGAGAGAGAGAGAGAGAGAGAGAGAGAGAGAGAGATGAATTGTTTAGTCCCCTACATTTTTGGTGGGCAATTGTTATGGAAATGTCATATATAATAGAAATGTCATATATAATAGAAACCTGCAAAATTTAAGAAGAGAAGCTGCAGGAGCGATGAAGTGAATAAAAAAAAATAGTTTAAGCCTGTTGTTGTTTTCTGATCAATTGGCATCAACATAAGAGAAAGTGCGATAATACGGGGCGGGGCGGTGATGATGGAAGTACAGCATGCAGTGGCAGAGGCAGAAGAACTTCAACATCCAGTAATTCCCAAGCAAATACACCCATGGTGACATCTTCCCAGGTCCATAGACTCCACCAAACCCCCTTTAATGTTTCTGCTCCTAATAGAGAAAACTAGCAAACAGCACTGAACAATGGGCAGTCCTGTGATATATTACGTCAGTATCCCTCCTGCAAAACACTGGGTTGGGAGAGCCATGGTAAAACCATTCACTGCGATTAGGAGCTAGATCAGACAGTCATAAAACTACACCCCCTTACCCCCTTCCCTCCGCTCCCCATCCTGGAGTTTTCCTTATATGGTGTGCTTGGGGGGGAATGTATCAATTTTTGGAAACACATTGCCTTGGTTTCAGGGTCTCTACAAATGGTTAACAAAGATTTGGAAGGGGTCAGAATTAGTTTCATGTTGTTTCAGCAAAGCCTCACTTCAGTTCAGACATCTTTCCAAATCTTTCCAAATCAGCCCAATTCTGTACTGGATTTGGGTGAATTTGATGCACAACCCTATTATTTTGCTCATCACTGTCACTGGAGCAAAATCCATAATGAATGCTACAAGATCTATAATGCAGTTCAGCTGTGAGCAAAATAGGTACGTTTGAGAATGTTGCTCTTGGTTTATACAACAGCTATAGACCACCTATAAATAGCATTCCCCAGTTTCAGATTTTACATAACGCGCGCACACATTTTAGCTGTATATGAATTGGGACATAAAACTGACTGTGTGTACATTCTGAACATATTTTAAATAGCTATAAAGGCTAGACACAGCTGGTTCTGAGAGACGAAGGAAGGAAAAGAGTATTTTCTAGGAAAGAGGAGCGAATCATTTATTGTTTTCCGAGTGGCCACTGGGAGTGCAGGAGGAGGATTTGATATGTTTAAAGTACAAATTAAACAAATGCTTACATCTGCATAAGTTTTAAAGTTGTAAAGATAGAAACATTAAAATTGGCACAGTAATAGATATTAAGGAGAGCTTTAAGCATACCAAATTTGAAACGGATTGGGTCATCCGTTGGTTTTTTATGATTTTTTACATTTCCCTCCTTAAGCCCTTTTCCTGGTATGCAAAGGATCTTAAGAGCGCTGCCGCCCAGGGTGTGATTCAGCTAGCAACAACAGCAACAGCTTTATAATTCGAGGGAAACAGGTACGTGGGATGAAGCCTAGACTGTGAGGAGTAATGCATAGGTATTCTAACTGGCCCTGGGAAGCACCCCTCATGCAAATTCAAGCCTGGAGGAACAACTGATCTCCCACAGTTGAACATTCTGCCCACTACTAAAAGGCATCTTAAAATTAAATTGGGGAGGCCTGCCGGACGAGATCAGTCTTTATGGCTTTCTTAAGTTTGGGCAGGAGGATTCTTCAGAAGCTATTTTTCACGCTACGGCTCAACATAGGAAGGCAGAAACACAAGCAGAAATACTGGTCCTACTCCACTCCTACCTAGGACCTGTATTTCTGCTTCTGTTTCTGCCTTCCTATGTTCCTACATTCCCAACCACACTGGTAAGCCACCCTCCCCATTGCCCCTTACCTGGCTCAATCGCCGTCGCCACACAGACTGCAGCGCCGCCGCCAGGTAAAGCCACCTCCCTCTTCCCCTCTTACCTGGCTCCGTCACGGTCTGGCGGCAGCTTCAACTGAGGCCAAGGACTCAAACCGGAAGACCAGGCCACATGGCCTGGTCTTCCGGTTTGAATCCTCAGCCTCAGTTGAAGTTGCTGCCGGACCGTGACGGAGCCAGGTAAGCCACCCTGCCCCTTACCTGGCTCTGCCGCCGTCACTGCACAGTCTGCAGCAGTGCCAGGTAAGCCCCCACTTACCTTTTTTCAGAGCTCCAGATCGAGTTGAAGGATCCGCTTGGTCTCAATACGCTTCATCTCGATCCACAGCTCCCCCAACCCAATCCGTCTCTGCCTTTGTCGGAGGCGAATCAGGCCGCCTCACTATCGCTTCTCTGATCTGAAACGAAGCGGAGCACAGCCCTAGTAATCATGACTTCATCTCTGCCCCAAAGCTAAAGTGTATCTGTACCCAGCAACCAGTAATAAATTGCTACTGTACTGAAACAGATTTGCCCATGCTTTAAACCTTCAATCTAGAAGAAGACAGCAGTGTCAATTTAGAAGGAACAGGTGTCAGTTACAGCAGAACAGCATGGTTTGTGCTCAGTGCTACATTTTGTTCAGTGTTCCCCCCCACTAGTAAATTCATATAGCACAGTCAATGTCTGTTCAAAAAGGAAAAGACACTCTATTTTCAACCATCCATTTAACTGATGCTACCGAAGATTTTTACCCGACTAAAAAATATTGAGGTCTACTGGACTGTTATGTCTATTTTGTGATCAGTTTTACTGGGCTTTTCATGTTACTATTTTGTGCTCTTTTAAATCTCTTCTGTGTTGAGCTGACCATCTAAATAAGAATGGAACCAGTACTATTCAGTAGCCCCCATTCCCAATTCAGACAGTCACCCCAAAAAGATATGACAGTTGATGGTATTGAATGCCACTGAGAGATCAAGGTGAGTCAAAATGGTCACTCTCCCCCTGTCTCTCTTCTGACGTAGGTCATCATACAGGCCCACCAAGGGTGTTTCTATGGCAAAACCTGGCCTGAAATCTGATAGAAATGTATGCAGATAATTGGTCTCATCCATGAGCTTCTGGAGCTTTTTGGAAAACACTAGGGTGACCAACTGTCAGGATTTCCCCGGATTTGTCCTGGTTTTTGTTCTTTCCATGGTGTCAGGGGGGATTTTCTATAATTTTCAATAATGTCCTGGAATGACACACCTTCCTCTTTAAGGCTGCCATTAGCATGGCAGGAGGGAATGACATGCTTTCTTGAGGCACATCATTCCCCCACCCCGAGCTCCAATTGAGGTCTTAAAGGGGAAAGTGGGTCATTCGTGGACATTATAGAAAAGGCCCCAATTGGAGTGGATGGTGGTGGGGCAGAATGAAATCCTTTCCCCTCCTCCACTCCAATCGGGTTCTTTATGGTGGCAGGGGAATAACGTACTTTCTGCAGGACTCAGAAAGCTGCTTCCCCACACACACACTAGGTGTCCTCTTTTTTGGTTTCCCAAATATGGTCACCCTAGTACTATGACTGTTGTGGTTGTTTATTATGTTATAAAAAATAAAGAAATGGTTTTATATAAGTGTAAGTTCCTTTTTTAGTATTTAGTATATTATTATAGTAGTTGTGTGCCTTTGCTACTCATTGGTTACTATCATTTACTTTCTGTGAACCGCCCAGAGAGCTTCGGCTGTTGGGCAGTATAAAAATGTAATAAATAAATAAATGTGACCGAGGCCACGCCCCCTTGGGGGCCGGACATGTTGAGTTGGCACCGCCTTGGGGGTGGGCATGTTGGGGTGGCCACGCCTCCTGAGGGCAGCCATTTTGTCCTCCTTTTTGGTTTCCAAAATATGGTCACCCTAGAAAACACCCACTCAATGACCTTGTCCAGAAAAGGAACATTCACCACCAGCCTGCAGTTGTTAAGGTTTTCTGGCTCCATAGAGGATATCTCCAAGAATGGTCTTGCTCCCATCTGTTTCAGGTAGCCCAGGCAGCCCAGGATTATTCTCTCTCACAAGGAGGTATTAATCACCTCCCAGACATAGCCAGCTGTTCCCTATCTAGCAGTTTTAATAATCATAGAATCACAGAATAGTAGAGTTGGAAGGGGCCTAGAAGGCCATCGAGTCCAACCCCCTGCTCAGTGCAGGAATCCACCCTAATGCATACCTGACAGATGGTTGCCCAGCTGCCTCTTGAAGGCCTCTAGTGTGGGAGAGATAAAGCATTGGGGCAAAGACCCAGCATGGAAGTTTCCACACAAACCTGCCCAAGCACTTTGCCAGCATCTTTCAGCTGTACCTAGGGATGTATGAATTTTGTTTCAGTTCACAAATCAGTTGAAAATGTCCCGATCACAACAGCGGACATGAATGGGAACGCAAAATGTCTGCAAATTCCCAAACTGGCATTCACAAAATGGGCACTTTTAAAAATGCACAGCTTTTCAACTGCAGAACACTTTCCCCATTTACCCAGAAAGCAGGTCACAAATGAGAATGGGAGCAAGCCAAATCAAGCTTTGCAATAAAGTTCAGAAAATTTCAGGGAGCTCATTCTCCCATCCCTAGCTGCACCAACTGAAACTCATCCTATGACAGTGGACAAGGCCACACTCTGAATACCTTACTTGATTCACCTGCTAGAACAATGAAATCGAAGTCCTGACAGATGCAAGCAATTTTGTCCTGGAAACTCTTCCAAACATGTTATAATGCCCCCAAACAACCCTAAAATCCCCTCTGGCTGGTCTAGAGAGTATGCAATGGAGGCAGGTAAGTAAAATCTCTTCTCTGCCTTCACCACCCCTAAATAAGCTCTAACTTGGGCACAAGCTAGTGTATGATTGCATTCACTGCGTTTTCCTCTGTCTATTCTTAACCTCTATCCCCCCCTGCTTCATCACACAAATATACATGGCTTGTGACCACAATACCCAACATGAACCTACCCGATCACTACATTCAATATCTAATGTCTTCCCCCGGGCCTACACCAGAGGAGGCTTGGAGGATGGCAACAAGAGAAAGGGCCTTCTCTGTGGTGCCCCCCTCCCCCATTGTGGAACAATCTCCCTAACGTGGCCCGCCTTGCGCCAGCATTGTGATCTTTTTGGCACCAGGTCAAGATGTTTCTCTTCTCCCAGGCATTTATCAATATGAAATGAGCCTGGGTCTGTTTTTTTAGGCTCATAGTTATAATGTTGTTACGGTGGTTTTAAATGTGTGTGTATAATGTATGTTTTTGTGGTTTTTATTTTTTGTAGATTGTTTTTAAGTGTCTAAATATTATGTAAACTGCCCAGAGAGCTTTGGCTATGGGGCAATAAACAAATTCAAATAATAATAATAATAATAATAATAATAATAATAATAATAATAATAATAATAATGTTTTGGAAGCAATTTTTCTTACAATGCATTTTAACTGTATTTTCACGATTATGTGCATTTTTGTGTTCACCTTTCCCTAATATATACATTTTTGTATAAACTTTTTGATATGAGAACTCATTTCAAAATTCAGAGAAGTACAAATTTCAAAGGATGGCTGGTTCTAAAGTGAGAAAATAGTAGGGGTGTGCACAGACCCCCCGCTCCGCTTCACTTGCAGATCCGCCATTTTCCGGACCGGGCCGCTCCGCCCCCGCTCCGCCCACTTCCGCTCCGCTCTGCTCAGAGCTCCGGATCCGGATCCGGAGCTCCGTTTTTTCCCCCCCATAGGCTTGCATTGAAAGCTAAAAAATTATACAACCTTTTTTCTGTTCAAGTTAGAAACCTCACGTTTGGCACCATGACACCTCATGGGGGTATACACACGCACGCCAAGTTTCAAAGCAATCCCATCATCCCCTGATTTTTGGGGAATTTTTGAAAATCGGGCACCCCATTCACACCCCTTTCCATAGCTCCGTCAATTTGCACATTAGAAACCTCAAACTCGCCACCATGAAAGCTTATCCAGGGATACATACGCACGCCGAGACTCAAGGCAGTCCCATCATCCCCTGATTTTTGGGGAATTTATGAAAATCCAACACCCCTTTCCATAGCTCCGTCAATTTTGCACGTTAAAAAAAAACCTCAAACTCACCACCATGAAAGCTTATCCAGGGATACATATGCATGCCGAGACTCAAGGCAGTCCCATCATCCCCTGTTTTTTGGCGGGGCTTTAACTTCCAAAACTCCAAGTGAGCGCAGGAAGGACTTCTCCCCTGAGTCAAAGCCACACACACACAACATCCCTGCGAGGTGGGCAGGGGAGGAGGGAGGGAAGGCAGGCAGGCATGCAGCTGGCATTTCTGGGGGCATAAGGAAGTGAGCCAAGGATAAGCCAGTAATGCATATAAAATGGAATAAATCAATAAATAAACAAAGGAGGGGTGGAATTAAAAGCAGCAGTGTTGCTGAATAAACAACAAGAAGAACTTTTTTAAAAAAGGCTATATCTGTCTTTTACCAGCAATAGGGGGACGTGCCCGGGGGAGGGGGAAGCAGCTGCCAGTTCAACTCAAGACAGCCACCAACAGCTCTGAGATTAAGAAGTAAACGCTCACTTCAACTCATAACAGGCATCGCTCCACCACTAAAAAGTGAACATTCACTTCAACTCATGATAGGCATTGCTCCACCGTTTTACTCTCTTTGGAAGGCTCTAATGGCCTTCCAGTGCAGGAGAGAGTGGGGGCACGTCCACAATGAGATGCCCTAGGGGAGCTCATCCCCTTGCACCACATCTTTTCAGTTGTTCCCCAAAGTTAGGGTGGGGAGCAGTGCTGTGTTTCTATCTCTTATTCTTGGCTTAGTATATGATTTCAGGTTGTGTTTGTGCATTTGGTGGGGCTACTGTGTTAAAAAACACGGGGAAAAGCCCGTTCAGATGAAGAAAGAGAAGTTTCCCAGAATCCCAAGTTACCTGTTTTGCCTATGGCCTCTTCTAACTTTGGGATCATCATGACCGGGAGCTGACTCTGCCCCTCAGCCCTTTGAAAAAGGTATTTTCCCCGCTGATTTTTTAAAAACTTCTAGCGCGCGACCCGTACGCAGAAAGTTGAGAGTAGTCTCAAAATGACCCCCATACACGACTCTCTGTGCACAAGAATTTTCAGAACGATAGCTTAACCCCCCCAGTTATCCCCGATTCTTTCCCTCAATGCAATCCTATGGGCGAAAAGCCGAAAACGCCGTTTGAGCCGCGCGGTTGACCCAATTTTCAAAAAAATATAGCACATGACCCACACGACGCAGAGAGGTGAGAGTGGTCTCAAAATGACCCCCATCCACGACTCTCTGAGCACAAGAATTTCCAGAACGATAGCTTCAAAAACAACCTAGTTATGTGCGATTATTTGCCGCAATGCAATCCTATGGCGAAATGTTTTCGAGATGGCGACCGGAGCGCTCCGCCTGAACTAGGAGCTCCGAAAAATGGTCGCTTCTCTTCGCCTTGCTTCTAGGGGTCCGTGGTCCGCTCCTACTCCGCCTCTGGGTAAGGCGGAGCAGGCCAATCCGCTACTGCTTCTACGCTCCTAATCGGAGCGGATCACACCCCTAGAAAATAGGTATGTTTCTATAAGAATGCAAACCAAATGAATTTCTTTCCCATCTCGACCCAGATGTGACATCCTTTCCGTTGGAGCATATTGGCTCCCAATTCAGAGTCTACTATTCTAGGTAATGTACATTTTCAATTGAACCAGAACTTCCCAAGTTTTTCTGGGTTGCTGAATGGTCAGTTGCCTGCTTTCGGTCTCTCCTACCACAACTTCACCAGCTATATAATCCTAGGATAAGCTATATGCAATTGCAATCGTTAGAGTGGCAGTTGCAGGTCTGTACTCATTTGAAATGACATTTCAAAAGTGGTCCTCAATAGTGGTAAACAACTTGTCCATCTCTTCGTTTGCTCTAAATGACATTTATTTAAAAGCCTAGTTTTGACCGTCCACCATCTGGAGGTACTGCATTAATGGAAAAGTTTGGCCTACACACTCTTGTTGACCTTAACAACTCTGTCAATCTTTAATTTGCTTGGATAAAGATACACTACATAAATGAAGGAACGAAATGCCAGGCAGCCCTGTTGCATGGAAACCAGGAATCGAAACTCCACTTTTTAGATGCAACGAGTGACAGAGACCAGCACTCCAATAGACATGGAAGTGCCTTTTCATCCTAAAATGTGTGTTGTTGACTGGGCAATCTGATGCTACAGAAATTAGGGCTGCGCTCCGCTTCGCTTCGGATTGGAGAAGCGATAGTGAGGCTGCCTGATTCGCCTCCAACAAAGGCAGAGATGGATTGGGTTGGGGGAGCTGCGGATCGAGACAAAGCGGATCGAAACAAAGCAGATCCTTCGCCTCGATCCAGAGCTCTGAAAAAAGGTAAGTGGGGTCTTACCTGGTGCTGCTGCAGTCCATGCAGTGATGGTGGCAGAGCTAGGTAAGGGGCAGGGGGGAGGGTGGCTTACCTGGCTCCATCACAGTCCGGCAGCGGCTTTAACGGAGGCCGAAGATTCAAACCGGAAGACCAGACCATGCTGTGGTCTGGTCTTCCTGTTTGAGTCCTCAGCCTCTGTTGAAACGGCCGCCAGACCATGATGGAGCCAGGTAAGGGGGGAGGAGGGAGGGGGGCCTTACCTGGTGCCACCACTGCAGTCCATGCAGCAATGGAGCCAGGTAAGGGGCAGGGAGGAGGGCGGCTTACCTGGCTCCATCATGCTCTGGGGGTGGCTTCAACTGAGGCCGAGGATTCAAACCAGAAGACCAGGTCGCAGCTGCAGCCTGGTCTTCCTGTTTGAGTCCTCGGCCTCAGTTGAAGCCGCCACCAGACCATGTCAGAGGCAGGTAAGTTGTGAGGGGGTAGGGGGGCCTTACCTGCTGCCACCACCAAGCTCCAATTCAGATCCGGAGCTCCACAGCGGAGCAGAGCAGACCATAGGCGGATCGACGCGGAGCGGACCCGATCCGGAAGTTGCGGATCGGGAACCGGAGCGGATCAGGGGGTCCGTACACAGCCCTAACAGAAACACACCCACACCAGCCCACGGACAGTATTATTTAGATGACATTTTATCATTAGACCTGCTGCCAGCACTCAACAGTGATTGGGGAGGCAGAGGTGATGTTGAATATTGCAGCTTTAACACTTCCGATTGCAACATTCTGGCAGCCATTCCAAAACCTGCTTTGATATCAGTGAATCTGCTTATGAGCCACTGGTACATACATTAGCATGATGTGTTCTCACAATATTTCACTCATTTGTATATTCCTGCAAATGATATTCTAGCACTTTTGCATCAAAGCATCTTTAGGCTCATGAGCAAAATGTGTATGCAGGAGAACAACTCGTTAAGACAAAGAAATCTAGGAGGCACTTTGACTGCATAGAGTATTTCTAGGGACATAAGAAGAGCCATGCTGGATCAGACCAAGGGCGTGTCTAGACCCCCTGGTATTCCGGGAGGGAGAGGGGAGGATATTGCGACTTTCTGATTGTGAGATCCTCCCCCTCAGTCCACATACAGCCACATGAAATACCAGGCATTGTGGCCATTTTGTTTTTAAAGAAAGAAGAGCTGGAGCGCAAAAGCGCTCCAGCGAAAACCAAAAGGTAAATGAAATAAAAAAAGGATCCTGCTCTCCTCCCCACCCCGATGGGTACAGAGTAGGGGTGTGCACAGACCCCCCGCTCCGCTTCACTTGCAGATCCGCCATTTTCCGGATCGGGCCGCTCCGCCCCGCCCCCGCTCCGCCCACTTCCGCTCCGCTCCACCCGGAGCTCCGGATCCGGATCCGGAGCTCCGTTTCCCCCCCCCCCCATAGGCTTGCATTGAAAGCTAAAAAATTATACAACTTTTTTTCTGTTCAAGTTAGAAACCTCATGTTTGGCACCATGACACCGCATGCCAAGTTTCAAAGCAATCCCATCATCCCCTGATTTTTGGCGAATTTTTGAAAATCGGGCACCCCACACACACCATCCCTGCGAGGTGGGCAGGGGAGGAGGGAGGGAAGGCAGGCAGGCATGCAGCTGGCATTTCTGGGGGCATAAGGAAGTGAGCCAAGGATAAGCCAGTAATGCATATAAAATGGAATCAATCAATCAATAAACAAAGGAGGGGTGGAATTAAAAGCAGCAGTGTTGCTCAATAAACAACAAGAAGAACTTTTTTTAAAAGGCTATATCTGTCTTTTACCAGCAATAGGGGGACGTGCCCGGGGGAGGGGGAAGTAGCTGCCAGTTCAAGACACTGACAGCCACAGCTCCGAGAAGAAGTAAAACGCTCACTTCGACTCAGAACAGGCATTGCTCCACCACTGAAAAGTGACCATTCACTTCAACTCATGAGAGGCATTGCTCCACCGTTTTACTCTCTTTGGAAGGCTCTATGGCCTTCCAGTGCAAGAGAGAGTGGGGGCACGTCCACGATGAGATGCCCTAGGGGAGCTCATCCCCTTGCACCACATCGATTCAGTTGTTCCCCAAGGTTAGGGTGGGGAGCAGTGCTGTGTTTTTCTATCTCTTATTCTTGGCTTAGTATATGATTTCAGGTTGTGTTTGTGCATTTGGTGGGGCTACTGTGTTAAAAAACACGGGGAAAAGCCCGTTCAGATGAAGAAAGAGAAGTTTCCCAGAATCCCAAGTTACCTGTTTTGCCTATGCCCTCCTCTAACTTTGGGATCATCATGACCGGGAGCTGACTCTGCCCCTCAGCCCTTTGAAAAAGGTATTTTTCCCGCCGATTTTTTAAAAACGTCTAGCCCGCGACCCGTACGATGCAGAAAGTTGAGAGTGGTCTCAAAATGACCCCCATCCACGACTCTCTGTGCACAAGAATTTTCAGAACGATAGCTTAAACCCCCCCCAGTTATCCCCGATTCTTTCCCTCAATGCAATCCTATGGGCGAAAAGCCGAAACGCAGTTTGAGCCGCGCGGTTGACCCAATTTTTTAAAAAATATTGCACGTGAACCACAGCACGCAGAAAGTTGAGAGTGGTCTCAAAATGACCCCCATCCACGACTCTCTGTGCACAAGAATTTTCAGAACGATAGCTTAACCCCCCCCCAGTTATCCCCGATTCTTTCCCTCAATGCAATCCTATGGGCGAAAAGCCGAAACTCAGTTTGAGCTGCGCGGTTGACCCGATTTTTAAAAAAATATTGCACGTGAACCACAGCACGCAGAGAGGTGAGAGTGGTCTCAAAATGACCCCCATCCACGACTCTCTGTGCACAAGAATTTCCAGAACGATAGCTTCAAAAACAACCTAGTTATGCGCGATTATTTGCCGCAATGCAATCCTATGGCGAAATGTTTTCGAGATGGCGACCGGAGCGCTCCGCCTGAACTCGGAGCTCCGAAAAATGGTCGCTTCTCTTCGCCTTGCTTCTAGGGGGTCCGCGGTCCGCTCCTACTCCGCCTCTGGGTAAGGCGGAGCAGGCCAATCCGCTACTGCTTCTACGCTCCTAATCGGAGCGGAGCACATCCCTAGTACAGAGTGCCTGAGGAGCTCTGTGCCCATGCCCGGTTTCCAGCTCCTTGCGTTTACTTGTGAGGAGGTGAGACAAAACCGGAACAGCTGCCCACATGTCCCGCGGTCTTGGGATGATCCCGAGACTGTGGGAAAAGTCGGGATTAAAGCCGTCCCGGTTATCCTGGGGAAAGGGAGAGATCATCCCTCCCTGCCCCTCCATCCACTGTGTGTCATGTGGATGCACAGGGATGATCCCGGGGCCATCCCCAGGATAATGACTCATCTAGACATGTTCCATCTAGTCCAGCATTCTTTTCAAGCAGTGGCCAACCAGTTGTCAATGAGAAACACACAAGCAATTCATGAGTGCAACAGTACCTTCCTGCCCTTGTTCCCCAGCAACTGGTGCACACAGGCTTACTGCATCTACCCATCAGGACTAGTAGCCATGGATAGATGTCTCCTCCATGAATTCTATATCGTAATTACGCAGGGAAAGGGAGATACTCTGCAGCTATGCCACCATATTTGACATGCACCCCGCTTAAGGTGACCATATGAAAAGGAGGACAGGGCTCCTGTATCTTTAACTGTAATGTAGAAAAGGGAATTTCAGCAGGTGTCAATTGAAGAGGGTGAAATTCTCTCTTCATCAACACAATTAAAGCTGCAGAAGCCCTGCCCTCTTTTGTATCTGGCCACTCTACTATAGTGTAGCTTTAACTGTTGTGATGAAGAGGGCATTTCACCCACTTCAATTGACACCTGTTGCAATTCCCTTTTCTAGATTACTGTTAAAGATACAGGAGCCCTGTCCTCCTTTTCATATGGTCACCCTAACCCCGCTTCCCCCTCTGCAATGTGGCTCCCATTGCCTTGAACATTGTAAAGCAAAAACAAAATGGTGCCCAGAGCCTTTTAAAAACACACACACCTTTTAGATCTCCATAGCTAGCTACTACAAGCTAATTTTGACCGTTTCGGCACTCTGTAGGCATTTCGGATGCCTTAAAACACACACACACACACACACTTGTGTTTTTTGTGTGTGTGTTCCAGGTGGGATGTTGCCTGCAAAGGAGGGCAGTCTGGAGGTCAAAATCACTCCCCACCAGACTTCCTGAATTTTCTCACCCCTGCTATAGATCCTCATTCAATGAAGGGAGGGGACACCCAGAAAATATAAAAGTGGCACAAATATTTATTTATTTATTTATTCCATTTTTATACTGCCCAATAGCCGAAGCTCTCTGGGCGGTTCACAAAAATTAAAACCATAATAAAACAACAGTCTAAAAACACAAATACAAAATACAGTATAAAAAGCGCAACCAGGATAAAGCCACGCAGCAGAAATGGATGTAAGATTAAAATACAGAATTAGAACAGTAAAATTTAATTTTAAGTTAAAATTAAGTGTTAAAATACTGAGAGAATAAAAAGGTCTTCAGCTGGCGATGAAACGAGTACAGTGTAGGCGCCAGGCGGACCTCTCTGGGGAGCTCATTCCACAACTGGGGTGCAACAGCGGAGAAAGCCCTCCTCCTAGTAGCCACCTGCCTCACTTCCTTTCCATTCCTATGAATGGAAGTTTCCCCAGTGTGGTGCAGTGGCTAGAGTGTTAGACTGGGAGTCAGGAGATCTGGGTTCTAGTCCCCACTCAGCCATGGAAACTCACTGGGTCACTTTGGGCTGGTCACAGACTCTCAGCCCAATCTACCTCACAGTGTGGTTATTGCAAGGATAAAAGTAGAGAGGAGGAGGATTATGTATGCCACTTTGGGTTCCTTAGAGGAAAAAAGGTGGGCTATAAATGCAATGATAAAATAAATATGACCCACACACTTGCAGCATCCCGGGAAACAAATGCCACAGCTCACCAATCAGAGACTGTGCTGCCGGCGGTGCCAACATGCTGCCATACATGGAGGGGGGGTCAATCAATTTGTGATTATATGGACATGCCATATAAGTACACTTCCCTGCACTGCTACACTCACATGATGCCAGAGATCACCAAAGTGGCCCCAATCCACCTGGCCCTGAGGGAAAGCCAGTATTGACTCTGCTTCCGCCAGATTCAAGGCAACCCTACAGGCAAGGTTCAAATTCCTTGATGCTCTTCACAAGAGAAGAACCCCCCACAACACGGCACTCTTATAGCTTAGATTCATAGAACAGTAGAGTTGGAAGAGGCCTACAAGGCCATCGAGTCCAACCCCCTGCTCAGTGCAGGAATCCACCTTAAAGCATCCCTGACAGATGGTTGTCCAGCTGCCTCTTGAAGGCCTCTAGTGTGGGAGAGCCCACAACCTCCCTAGGTCATTGGTTCCATTGTCGTGCTGCTCGAACATTCAGAAGTTTTTTCTGTTGTCCGGCTGGAATCTGGCTTGTAACTTGAGCCGTTTATTCCGTGTCCTGCACTCTGGGAGGATTGAGAAGAGATCCTGGCCCTCCTCTGTGTGACAACCTTTTATTTATTTGAAGAGTGCTATCATGTCTCCCCTCAATCTTCTCTTCTCCAGGCTAAACACTCCCAGTTCTTTCAGTCTCTCCTCATAGGATTTCTCCAGCAAGTTCTCTTTTTTTAATTGCTGCTCGCTCTGCCTGAACAGGAAACTTGTGCAAATTGAGCCACTATCAAATGGGAGATGTGTACAAATTTTCCCCACATTTGCAGAACGTTCCTATTTTGCGTAACTTTCCTCCTTAGACTAAAGCAGGGCTGAATTGGTCCATGGAGGAAATTTGCATAAATCTGGAAACGTGTGTAATTATAACTGGGAATTGAGAATGAGATGAACATACACACATGTCCAATGATTAACGAATATCATTGGTGGACACTGGCTCATGCTCATTTTTGGAGCTTTGAACAGGGCATGCTTGCATGTTTGGTGAGCAAAAACAACATTCTCATACATCCCTAGGGAAGTGGCCTTAATGCCCAGGGATGCCCCCGCCAATCAGGGTGAGTGCTGCAAGGACTTTTTCAATACTTTATCCTCAGCAGTCAAACAGTTCTACCAGTGTAATGTTCTGCCATCATATTTGGGTTCATCCTACCCCCAGTACCACTGGCATTGAAGGATCAAATCCCATAACCCCTGAGCTGTTGTGCCCATAAAAACATATAAATATTTGGAGGTTTCAACTAAACCCATAACTTGGGATTCTTATAGGATGAATAAAATTGTAAATGCAGGTAGCTCAAACTTTAGTAGGTAGGGAGATTTTTTTTCATGGAAACCAATGCACAGGACCAGGGAAATGAACTTTTATTTGAGTTTTGCACATTTATTTTTTCTGCAGTAAATAATGGCTCCTTATATTCTATTGCATGCTCCTTGTATCCCACACTGTACTTTATGGTTCCCATAATGCCATTTCCTTTTCAATCAGATCTGTAAACATCCAGGTAAAAATATATCACTAGCAAACCGTATGTCTGGTTCTAGAAATAAAACTGCTTCATCTAAATATGTTCTTTTTTCCACAGTGAACTGCTTACAAGAATAAAGATATAAATTTCCATGCAAATTCCAAGGGCATTCTTTGGCAAGTTTTATTAAAGTCTGAGATCTGGAGGAGCTGAATATTCTGCATGTTTAAATATTATTATTATTATTATTATTATTATTATTATTATTAATAATAATAATAATAATAATAATAATAATAAGGTATTTGACAACTGTGATGACTTAAAAGAAACCATTATCAAATTAAATAGCCCAAATCATTTCCTTAGGGTGTCACTCAAGCTCTTATAATAATCTCTGTATTAAGCAGTCATTCACTCTTTTGTTTTAAATAATACTTCATCATCACCATATTTACCTACACTTTGAGGAGAGCACATGCCATGAACCTTTCACCAAGTTCTTAATAATAATAATAATAATAATAATAATAATAATAATAATAATATATTTATTTATTTCTTACCCGCCTCTCCCTTTGGATCGAGGCGGGGAACAACATTAGAACAGGAATCAATCTTAAAAAAGCATGATTTAACATTGATCTGGATAGGCCTGCTGGAAAAGGCTAGTCTTTAAAGCTGCCTTAAAATCACACAGAGAGTTAATTTTACGAATCTCCTCTGGCAGGCCATTCCACAATCTGGGGGCGACAGAAGAAAAGGTCCTTTGGGAAACTGATGTCAGCCTAGTTTTAGCTGACTGAAGTAAGTTTACCCCAGAGGACCTGAGTGTGCGGGGCGGACTATACGGGAGAAGGCGATCCCACAGGTAACTGATGACTGATTCCTAGAAATAATTTCCTTTTTATTTCACCTTCCTCAGTGCAAATTATGGCTCATACAACACATCCAGAGCTGATATCTACATTTGTGATTACCTAAAGAAGCATTTTCCCCTGTGTCATTTGGCCCATGACTTCCTATCTGTTACGGGGGCTATTCTGATTATACCACCCACAAACCAAACCTGCCGTAGGGTCTTCTCAGTGGTGGCACCTTGGTTGTGGAATGCCCTCCCCCTGGAGTTTAGACTAGTACCAGCACTGCACTGGTTACCTTTCAGTGCTTGGTGAATGCAATTATTTTTGCCCAGGAAAACAGGTGAAAAACATATTAAAAATTGACTTCATCTATAAGAGGAGGTGTAGCACTATATATGGAATTGGACAGTGACTGGCTTCTGTGTATGATATTGTATTTTATAATGCATTTAATGGCTAATAATAATAATAATAATAATAATAATAATATTAGTACAACAATGGAACCAATGACGTAGGGAGGTCTTGGGCTCACCCACCCTAGAGGCCTTCAAGAGGCAGCTGGACAACCATCTGTCAGGGATGCTTGAAGGTGGATTCCTGCATTGAGCAGGGGGCTGGACTTGATGGCCTTAGAGGCCCCTTCCAACTCTAGTATTCTAAGATTCTATGATTCTATAATATTTTTTATATATTGTGACTGCCCTAGGATCACATTATGACATATATAATATGCCACTTCAAAGTCTGGAAATGACATATAATTATATATTCCGTGGAGGAGGTAAACTTGTGTCTTGTCTCTCACTTAGGATTGAAGGATGACATGGTTTGTATATTTGCCTTTACCAAAAGAAAAGGAAAGAGAGAATGCTGAAAAGAAAGAAAACTCATTTCACATAGGAAATATCAGGCAAGATAATTACACACACACACACACACTTACACGCTAATTATGTGCAGGAATTTTATTTTATTTTTTTGGATGAAAGAGCATTCAGACATGAGAAACCCCCCTGAAGTCTGAAGTGGTAGGCCTCAGTTACCTGACAAAACACCTTGCTTAAAATATATGATCATATTATCGAGCAAGTTTCAGGATTCATTTATTTTTTGCAGCAAGTGAGTAAGGCAGGAGGGAGAGTCATAGAGATGCCCTCTGCTATGACATTCACCCATCACTTGCTAATTCAGTGATCCCCCCCTTCTTTTTTCTAAGCTCTTTACTCTGCTTCTAGCAAGGAACAGCTAATGGAAAAGAAGGTAATGCCAGCCTGGAACAAATGGGAAAACTTAGCTGTGTATTTCTTTGCCCACTGGGCTTCAAGAAGGGTGCCATCGTCTTCCAGCTCAGCCCAGAAGGCAAAATTAAGAAGGTCATGACAAGCCACCATACCCATGACTACCAAGACCTCAATTGGGATCGGATGGAGGCATAATAAAGTTCATAAGGTTTGATAATAGAAGATTCTTGGGGAAGTTCCAAAAGAAACCAAATGGTTGGTAGAAGAGGAGAAAATACAAACTACTTTATATTTTAAACTGGCCCTTTCTGAGAGTTCGATAGGTTAAGACTATTTTAAAATTTCAACTAGTTCAAAATTTAACAGCCAGGTTGGTCACTGGTACATCTAGGGGTGATCATATTACACCAACTCTAAAATCACTACACTGGCTGCCAATTAGTTTCCGGGTGAAGTATAAAGTGTTGGTTATTACCTTTAAAGCCCTACATGGTTTGGGTCCAGGTAACCTGTGGGATCACCTTCTCAAGTACAATCCACCTTGCACACTCAGGTCCTCTGGGAAGAATTTGCTTCAGTCAGCCAAAACTAGGCTGACAACCATTACCCAGAGGACCTTCTCTCCTGCTGCTCCCAGACTGTGGAATGGCCTGCCAGGAGAGATTCGTCAACTTAATAGTCTTTTCGAATTCAAGAAGGCTATAGAGACTGATCTCTTCCGCCAGGCCTGCCTAGATGAATTTTAAGATATCTGACTCTTATTTTAATATTGTATTAGTTTTATATGTTTTAACTCAGTTTTATGCATTTTATGGTATTTCTATTTCATGTGGTTCACTGCCTTAATGCAGAGGAAGAGGCAGGTAAGAAATATATTATTATTATTATTATTATTATTATTATTATTATTATTTGGAAGATGCCTGACAATCCATGAACCACAGATGGAATGGGTTTAACACAATCCATATATCCTCATTCAGACCTATTCAACAATTGTGTCAGATATGCAAAAGGCATCACAAGCCATGGGTGTATAATTATATTGAATAACCATTGAATCAGAATGATCTAATTGACACAGCTTCCTCTACAGTTCTTTTCCCAAAACAGACAGATCTAAAATGTTCATAGGGATTTTTTCCCTGCCATATATTTCATATAAAAGGTAAGTTTCAGTGAACCAATGATAGACCAACGTGAAATGACAGTAACTCTTCCAAAAAAAAAAAAAAAAGCCAAAAATGGAGGGGCCCAAAATGCAGGACTTCCTGGGAGGAAAGCATTTACCAAGTGTCACGGAAATATATTCATGCCCAGTATCAGAGGCAGTATGTCTATATACATCAGTTGCTGGGGAACATGGGCAGGAGGGTGCTGCTGCCCTCATGTCCTACTTGAGAATTCCCACTTGGGCCTCTGGTTGGCCACTGTGTAAACAGAATGTTGGACTAGATGGATCCTTGGTCTGATCCAGCTTGTCTCTTATGTTCTTATAGCATCTCGAAATAAAGTTCCTTCTTCAGGGGCAATAAATTCCTATAATAAGCAACTGGCAAAGGAAAGTCCTTTTGTCTGTCTCATCTGCTATGGCTCACATCCATAGACTGCATTCTGAAAATCTTGGCTCCAACATTTCATGTCACCATGGTGGACTTGGGGCAGGGTTTGGCAACATGGGGCCCATGGACTCTCTGTCCTGTTTTGCAGACCTCACTATTTCCGAAACACTACTGCTGAACCGGCAAATTGCCACTGAATTTCAGTGGAGTGTAGCATCAGCGAGAAAAGAAAGGCCACTGATTCAACTTAAATCAAGGCAGATAGGGACCACGCATCTTGTTTTGATCCAAAATTATGGTCCTCTAGGGCTTCCGGCAGGTCAATTTTGCATTAAACGAGATGCACATTCCCGGTGTGTGTCACTTTAAAGCAAAATATGCACTTTTTTCTCGCTCCTTAATTGCCACCAAAACTCAGTGGCCAGAGAGTGGTGAACCTCTGGTGGGTTCTGGGGGTGTTAATTGACCCCTGGACCCTGTGACATTGCCCAGTGAATATGATCTTAATGAATAGGCATGATTTTTACAAGGAGGACCCCTGCATACATCATTGCATTGCACCCCATGCCCTTGTCTTCATACTGCTCCACCATAAAAATCACAGATCCAGTATTTCATGGAGACATGTTCTAGAACTTTGGGTGACTTCCAAAAAATGACTTGCTTGGGACTCCCCAGAATCATCTGTCTGGCTAGGGTGGAAAACAATTTCTGGAAGACAGACTTTGGTCAGATTGAAGAAGGCAGCTCTTCTCTTCTCAGCAATGTCTGGAGAGAGAGCAAATATTATACTTGCATGCAATTAAAAGACATTATGTAATACAATATTCAAATCCACATAGCCCTTAGCCTTGCAAGGGTCGGGAACCCCTGCTGTTAATTAAGAGCATTCATTGATGGAACTATAAATATGGAACATTACCCTGATTAATTTGCCAGTCTGCTATTGCAGAACTGTGTTCAAGAGTGAATCAATACCCTTGCTTGACATTGTATCAGAAAGAAGGAATACCATGTACAGATCCCAGGGGCTCTAGCTGAAGTGGCAGCTGTAATGATCATTGGAACCATCCTCTTCGATAATATAATGGCCCTCTTTAATATGTGGTGCTCAGCCTTTTTGGCAAGGGTGCATCAATTTAATATGACACCATCTAAATTCGAGTACATTCAAGAGCTGAAGACAGGGTGTTGGCTAGAGCTGTCCTAGAATTCCCTGATCTGCTTGCGTATTGCAAATCTGGACTTAAAACACTTTGTGTATTTTCTTTATTTAGCGGCAGATTCATAACCTGAAAGCACCCCAAAGAACTCAAGTTTCAGCACTCACACGGTTGCAGACCATTTTAGTCTGGTGTCTAGATGCTGCAAAGATTTGAGGCCTACTAAGGCAAAGTAATAAACTCACGCCTAGAGGCCTGGAGTTTTTCTGTTTGGAGGGGGTATCCCTGAGATGAGTAGTTTCATTTCTCCAATTAAGTTTAATTTATTTAAGAATAGTTAAAAACAACAACACTTAAGAACATAGAAGAGCCAGTGGTGTAGTGGCTAAAGTGTCAGACTGGGAGTCGGGAGTTCTAGTCCCCACTCGGCCATGGAAAGCAATTGGGTGACTTTGGGCAAGTCATGGACTCTCAGCCCACCTCACAGGGTTGTTGTTGTTGTGAGGATAAAGTGGAGAGGAGTAGGATTATGTATGCCGCCTTGGGTTCCTTGGAGGAAAAAAGGTGGAATATAAATTAGGTTGACCATATGAAAAGGAGGACAGGGCTCCTGTAGCTTTAGCAGTTGTATTGAAAAGGAAATTTCAGCAGGTGTTGTTTGTATATATGGGGAACCTGGTGGAATTCCCTCTTCATCACAACAGTTAAAGCTGCAGGTGCCCTGCCCTCTTTTAAATCTGGTCACTCTAGTATAGCTCCTGCAGCTTTAACTGTTGTGAGGAAGAGGGGATTTCACCAGGTTCTCCGTATATACAAATGACACCTGCTGAAATTCCCTTTTTTATGCAACTGTTAAAGATACAGGAGCCCGGTCCTCCTTTTCATAGGGTCACCCTTTTTAAATGAAATAATAAATAAATAAATAAATAAATAAATAAATAAATGATCAGGAGATTCAGGGAACCTTGTGGGAACCAAAAAAGGTATTCACAGGCACGTTGGAGCTCATGGGCACATGTTAGATACCCCAGCAGCAGACCGAGAACGTTACTGGGGTCAGCCAATTTTATATTTTTCAGCTGAGGAGACTTTGAACCTAAACATTCATTAAAATAAATGTTTGTGAACATTCAGGGACGTCAGAGCAGCAAAGTTGGTAGTGGTGGTGGTAGTGATGTGTGTTTGTCTGTGTTGTATATATAACCAGTTTTTTGTTATATATGGGGAGATGGTTTCTCAACACTTTCATTAACTTTTCTTTAATATTACAGGCTTGTAGCATTCTTCTTTCCTTTTCCTTTTTCTTCTTCTTTTTTATATTTCCTTTCACTATGCAAGATGTTTAATATGAAACGCCAGTCTTCCAGGGTAATTTTGCCAGTAGACAGATAAACCCACAGAAAGCCATTCATTGTCTGAGTTATACATAAGCATTAGGCACCTAATAACTCCAAATCAGCATTTCCCCCCTTAGGTTAATGAATATATATCTTTTAGTAGAATGGGTTGAATACAGCCGTCGGAGGCTGCGTGGCTGGAATTTCTGCGGCTTTGTGTTAGGCTGCAAGCAACCTGACAAAATAACCCGCTTCGCCTCCTTTCTTCCATCTGTTGTGGTTATTATATTATTGTGCATATATGAAATTGAAAAGTTTTGTAATAGCTTCATCTCTGGCTTGTCAATAATGCAGCCCACCTCAGAGGAAACAGGCATGGTGTGGTTTCATACAGTGTATATCGTAGGGTGACCATATTTGGGAAACCAAAAAAGAGGACACCTAGTGTGTGTGTGGGGAAGCAGCTTTCTGAGTCCTGCAGAAAGTACGTTATTCCCCTGCCACCTTAAAGAACCCGATTGGAGTGGAGGAGGGGAAAGGATTTCATTCTGCACCACCACCATCCACTCCAATTGGAGCCTTTTCTATAATGTCCACGAATGACCCACTTTCCCCTTTAAGACCTCAATTGGAGCTCGGGGTGGGGGAATGATGTGCCTCCAGAAAGCCTGTCATTCCCTCCTGCCATGTTAATGGCAGCCTTAAAGGGGAAGGTGTGTCATTCCAGGACATTATTGAAAATTATAGAAAATCCCCCCTGACACCATGGAAAGAACAAAAACCAGGACAAATCCGGGGAAATCCTGACAGTTGGTCACCCTAGTATATCGCCTCTGTATCTCTCTGCCCCCCCCCCCACGCATTTCTTTCCATTCCTAAAATGGAAGCAACCCCTGAGGGACACAGCAGTTGGCTCCATTCTAAGGACTCCTCTTGTGCACATGAAGATTAGGGTTTTTTGGTTGGGAAAATCCATGAGGTTCATAAGGCCCATATGTGTTCCAAGCCTGGATGGTTATCTAACCAACGTTATTATTTTTCACCATTCAAGCCAATATTGATTATGTGTTGATAGTTGTTTTCAGTGTGCCAGCAGGACTAAGGATATAAACTTCACCATTTCTGCACCATTTCTTATCATTTCTTATCCGAATGATAAGAACAGAGTGCGTAGCACGCAACGAAAATTTTGGCTGCAAAGTCCTTGCACTTTACCATGAGAGACTCGTTGAGGGGAATAAATAATACTCACATTCCTTATTCACAGTAAAGTAAAGTTCTTTTACTGAGGCTTTCTTATCAATTTAGTATAAACTTTCATTTACACGCATGGTCATCATAATCCTAAACATAAACCTACTAACCTAAACATAAGCCTAACAAGATGCCATTAAACACTGTGCATCTTAAATACATTTCACCACTAGTTATTGCAACATACTTAATTGTCCAATTATCCAATCCTCCTCTGTCCATGTCTGACACGTAGGCCATGTCCTCCATGCTCCAGCTGCAATCTTGCCAAGTCCAGAAACATGACTACAAAGCTTTTAACTAGGGGTGTGCACGGACCCCCCACTCCGCTTCACTTTAAGATCCGCCATTTTCGGATCGGACCGCTCCGCCCCCCCCATTCCACCTGTGCCCACTCCGCTCCGAGCTCCGGATCCGGATCGGAGCTCCGGTCCCCCCCCATGGGGGGGTTACCGGGCCCTGCTGCTGTCGCTGTCGCCCATGCGGTGACGGCAGCAGAGCCCGGTAAGGGACCAAGGGGGAGGGGGCCTTACCTGCCTCCGTCCATGGTCCGTCGCCGTCTTCAATTGAGCCCGTGGTTCCACCAGGAAGTCTGGGCTGCAAGTGCGGCCCAGACTTCCTGCTGGAACCACGGGCTCAATTGGAGACGCTGACGGACCGCGGACGGAGGCAGGTAAGGGAGAGGAGGGCGGGGGGGTTACCGGGCCCTGCCGCCATCGCCGCCCATGCGGCGACGGTGGCAGAGCCCGGTAAGGGACCAAGGGGGAGGGGGGCCTTACCTGCCTCCGTCCGCGGTCCGTCACCGTCTTCAATTGAGCCCATGGTTCCACCAGGAAGTCTGGGCTGCAAGTGCAGCCCAGACTTCCTGCTGGAACCACGGGCTCAATTGGAGATGCTGACGGACTGCGGACGGAGGCAGGTAAGGGAGAGGAGGGCGGTGGGCGTTACCGGGCCCTGCTGCCGTCGCCGCATGGGCGACAGCGACAGCGGCAGGGCCCGGTAAACCCCACTTACCTTTCCGGCGGAGCTCCGGATCGAGGCGAAGGATCCGCCTTCACCTCGATCCTCTTCGCCACGCTCCGCCGGCCCCCCAATCCTCTTCGCCTCCGCCTTAAGGGCAGGCGAAGCCCCCCGCTCCGCTACTGCTTCTCCGGTCCGATTAGAAGCGGAGCACATCCCTACTTTTAACCCTTTTCAATCATTTTAACCCTCTGTATGTAAATTTTTACTCAACAGTCTTGCTGTCTTTCAGCTGAACCCTTTACTTGCAGATGTCCCATTTGTAATGCTCATCATAGGATGACACCATTTTCACCAAGGAATGATAGAGAAATCCAAGATGGACTACAATGACTTTGCATTTCTAAAAATCTGACCTGTGGAATCCTCTGTGGACCAGTCACTTTAGATGTTTTGGGTTTCTTTTTAAAATACCTGAATAGTATGCAAATTTATTCATTGGAAAATACAGACATTTCTTCAGAGACGTTTGCTACTCCGGAAAATATATACCAAGAAAAGTTGAATCGAAAGGGGCCAATATGGTAAATTTTACCTACTAACATGAATTACATACATTGTTGCTAATCCTTTTATGGATTGTTTGCGTATTTACGTTCCGGACGCCAGAACAAATGTTGTCGCACAATCCACAAAACACACACACACGATGGATTTCACAAAATCCGGACATCCTTACTTTCACCCTTTCTCTAACTTTCTCCTTTTTCTCTTTTTACAAATCTTAAGGCCTCAGCTAGACCAGGGGTTTTTACCGACACAATCTCGCGATTTTATGATTGCGAGATCGTCACACTGGTCTACATGCGGCACACGATATTGTGGCCACCATTTTTGTTTGTTTTAAAGAAGAAGGAGCGCATGAGCACTCGTGCACAGAAAGTATTATTTTTTAAAAAAATATATAACCCCCCACCCATTCCCCAATGGGTACAGAGTTCCTGAGGAGCTCTGTGGCCCATGTCAGCTTCTGGCTCCTCATGGGTATTCATGACGAACTGGGATGAAGTGTGACGCCCGCCCACACATTCCACAGTCTCAGGATCAGCCCAAGACCATGGCAAAAGCAGGTTAGAAGTGGAGGGGGTCCCTGCTCCTGGGACCCCCTGTGCATCATGTGAATGCACAGGGATGATCCTGGGAATTGCCCCAGGATATCACCCCGCCTAGCTATGACCTGAGTTCAGTTCATCTCAAACTTTGAGAATTTCTCTAGTCTTGTTTTTTTTTAAAAGAAAAAGCATCACAATTTATATTTTTGTGCCCATTTATTATTATTATTATGATTATTATGATTATTATTTATTTATTTATATAGCACCATCAATGTACATGGTGCTGTACAGAGTAAAACAGTAAATAGCAAGACCCTGCCGCATAATATGCACATGTTTTGCAAACAATTTTCCTAATATTTCAATGCTATTTTCACTCATCTATACAAGATTGTGTGCATTGTTTTTGATTGGAGAACTCCATTCCAAAATCCATTCAAGTGTGAAGGCTTTGGTTTGCATGTTGATTCAAAAGCGTGAAATTAAGCATATCTGCATTAAGAAGAGAACCAGGTAAATGTCTCTCCCATCCCTACTTAGCAGTGGTTCCAGGTTTGCACGCCCAATCAGGCACTCCAAACAGGAGTTTATTGAGAGCTGCCTTACATGGCTAGCGGTCAGAGTTCGACATGGGGCATGTCTAGGGAGGGGTGGGGGATGATCTCGCAACATGGTGATCACAAGATCCTCCCCCTCAGTCCACATGCAGTGCGCGACATCCCAGGAGGAAGAGGACATCGCAGCGGCCATTTTTTTTGTTTTTATCAAAAAAGAGCACTTGAGCACTCCTGCATTAAAGGTTGGTGTTTTTCATATATATATATATATATATATATATATATATATATATATCCCGCGCTCCGCCTCCCACCCCCAATATTGGGAGGGGCCCCATGCCCAGTGTGAGGGGCCCCATGTCCGATGTTCGGAGAGGCCTCAGGTCCGTGCCCCATGCCCAGTTCCTGGCTCCTAATGTTTACTCACGAGGAGCCGGGAAGAAACCAGGACGGCCACCCACATGTCCCGTGGTCTCGGGACAATCTCAAGACCATGGAAGAGTCGGGATTAAAGCCATCCCAGTTACCCCAGGAAAAGAGAAGGATCATCCTTACCTGCCCCTGGGATCCCTTGTGCGTCATGTGGACGCACAGGGATGATCCCGGGGTGATCCCTGAGATAAACCCTCATCTAGATATGCCCTTGGTCATCATTTATTTTGCAGCTCATGCTCTGGTTTTCTAATTTGCACTGTATTAGTTGTATGAAATTTACCATCTTGTTTTAGTTGCCACACACACACACATACACACAAACACACCCTCTTTAAAATCACCCTGCTGTTTTCCTCATTTGCAGAAATATTATAGCTCACAAATTATAGTTGTAGACAAAGATGAGACAAGTTTTCTAACTATTAATAATCTCCAGCAGCCAGAACTCAGGACAACGACATCCACACTCATCTTAATAACTCTGTGACCATAAATATCTCAATGTATGCTACTGCAAGTTCTATATTAGGGAGTTTCTACATCACGAAACATGATTACTCTTATTTCAGTTTTTCTGTGGAAAAGGCAATATAAATTCGGTTCTTTTGGCAACCTGCCTTGATCCTGATTCACTCCTGTGGGAAACGAACTATAACAGGCTTGAGTACATTTTTTTTAATATTCCTGGGGGAGGGGGAAGCAATGTCTTGCTATTATGATTTATTATGAGCATTGCTCGTTTGCATAACTGTAGCTTTGCAACCAGTGATGAAACAATGGATACAGCTGCAAAGTGTGGTTGGAAAATGGGAGGCCATCAGAAATGTAATAGGGATCCCAGAGAGTTTTTTAATTTGCATGAGATTTCAGGTCCCAGGTCCCAGTTTCAGCATTATGGAAGCAACAAACAAAACAAAACAAAATACATATACCTGCAGGCTGCCTAAACCCAGTCATCAGTCCCTGTGATTTATTATTGGAATGTTTTGAGTTGAATGGAAAATTGAACCAAATGCAGCTCATTCGCTGTAGTTTTCATTCATCCTGCAATGGATGAATGGGGATGCAATGTGATCACTCAGTGAAGCTGAAAGGTGGAAGATTCAGAAGACCCAGAGATGAGGAGTTGTGGGTCAGTAGTAGAGGACAAGTTTTGCACGCAGAAGGTCCCATGTTCAATTCCCAGGTAGGGCTACACAACGTTTGGGTAGGGCTACTTTAAGATTAGCAAGGGAGGTCCTTCTTGTTTGCATACTTGTGAGGCCACTTAGGGCTCATCTACACCGAGCATGATATTACACTATGAAAGCAGTATGAAAGCAGTATATGAAGGAGCCACACTACTGCTTTATAGTGGTATTGAAGTGCAGTGACAACTGTTGGGACCCATGACACCATACCTTTTACCGCTTTCATAACAGCTTCATAGTGTTATGTCCTGCTTGGTGTAGATGCGTCATGCCATGGGCCCCAACAGTTGTCAGTGCACTTCAGTACCACTATTAAGCAGTAATATAGATCCCACAGTGCACTTCAATACCACTACAAAGCAGTAGTGTGGCTCCTGCCTTTTATATACCACTTTCATGGTGCAATATCCTGCTTAGTGTAGATGATAGGGGTGTGCACGGGCCCTCCGCTCCGCCCCGTGGGCCGATCCGAAAATTTCAGATCGGCCCGCTCCGCGCTGCTCCGCCCATACTCCGCTCCTGTCCGCCGCGGAGCTCCGGCTCTGAATCGCAGCTCCGCAGTGGAGGGGAGTGGCACCAGGTAAGGCTGGGAGAGGAGGGCGGGGGGGTTTACCGGGCCCTGCCGCCATC
This sequence comes from Elgaria multicarinata webbii, assembly GCF_023053635.1. Taxonomy (NCBI): domain Eukaryota; kingdom Metazoa; phylum Chordata; class Lepidosauria; order Squamata; family Anguidae; genus Elgaria; species Elgaria multicarinata. The sequence goes on from NC_086180.1 coordinate 9,844,105, forward strand.
GCCGCCCGTGCGGCGACGGCAGCAGAGCCCGGTAAGGGACCAAGGGGGAGGGGGGCCTTACCTGCCTCCGTCCGCGGTCCGTCGGCTTCTTCAATTGACTTCCTGTTTGAACCGTGGGCTCTATTGAAGAAGCCAACGGACCGCAGATGGATGCAGGTAAGGGAGAGGAGGGGGGGTTTACCGGGCCCTGCCGCTGTCGCCACATGGGCAACAGCAACAGCGGCAGGGCCCGGTAAACCCCACTTAGCTTTCCGGCGGAGCTCTGGATCGAAGCGAAGGATCCACCTTCACCTCGATCCTCTTCGCCACGCTCCGCCAGCCCCCCAATCCTCTTCGCCTCCGCCTTAAGGGCAGGCGAAGCCCCCCACTCCGCTTCTAATTCGCCGGTCCGATTAGAAGCGGAGCACATCCCTAGTAGATGAGCCCTTAGATAGATGATCAGATATATGAGGGCCTTTTCTGCAGTGGTTCCACACCGTTGGAATAAATTGCCATTGAGGGTCTGCCATGCTCCATTACTGCAGGCTTTATTTTACCTTGGCATTCTCCTGATGTGATTGCTCTCATTGGTCTTGTTATTCCTGGTTTTATTGTTGGTTTTTATTGTGTTTATATTTTATCACTTTTAATATCTTAGTGGTTATGTGTTTTATTGTCGTAAGCCACCTTGGGAGGGCATCTGCCCTGAAAGGCAGTCAAGAAATATTTTAAATAAAAATAAATAATAAATAAATAAATTCTTACCTGAAAACCTGGTGAGCTGCTGCCAGTCAGTGTGGATAATATTGGACTAGATGGACCAATGGTCTGATAAGGCAGGTTCCTGACTCCATATCAGGCAGCTTCCTCTGTTCCTAAGAATGTCTTTACACAGTATGAAGTTAAACTATGGCATTTGCTACCACAAGCTTTACAAGGGGACTAGATAAGTTCATTGAGAGTAAGGCTATCAATGACATTTAGTCATCTACACCAAGCAGAATATTCCACTATGAAACTGGTATGGAAGTGGTATATAAAAGGCAGGAGCCACACTACGGCTTTATAGTGATATTGAAGTGCACTGACAACTGTTGGGCCCCATTGACACATCTCCACCAAGCAGGATATTTCACTATGAAAGCGGAATGAAAGTGGTATATGGCATGTGTCAATGGGCCCCAACAGTTGTCAGTGCACTTCGATACCACTATAAAGCCAGTAGTGTGGCTCCTGCCATTCATATACAGCTTTCGTACCGCTTTCATAGTGGAATATCCTGCTTGGTGTAGATGAACCCTCAGAATCAGAATACGTCCGAATACCATTTGCTGGGGAGCAGCAATGGGAAAGGACAATTGTCCCCATGTCCTTGTGTGTTTCTAACAGTCATCCGGCTGACTGCTGCAGAAAACGGGATGCTGGACTAGATAGGTGTCTAATCTAATCCAAAAGACATATTCATATGTTCTTAGGGTGCACAAATGAATGGATGGGAGTAAGAACAGCTCTGCTTAAAAATGAAGATAAACAACCTTTGATTGCTTTTATCATCTTGGAATAACTAGGGTGCGGTTCAACTCTGACGCAGGGCTCATCTACACCATGCAGGATATTGCACTATGAAAGTTGTGTATAAAAGGCAGGAGCCACACCAAACAGGCTATAGCAGTATGAAAGCGGTATATGTTATATGTCAATGGTCCCCAACAGTTGTCAGTGCACTTCAATACCACTATAAAGCAGTAGTGTGGCTCCTGCTTTTTATATACCACTTCCATAGTGGAATATCCTGCTTGGTGTAGATGAGCCCTTAGTACTTTCATTACCATCTGGATTCCATGTATACTTGCAAGCACCTTCCTTTTTAGTGGACAGGAAAGACTTTGAAGGAAGATATCTGGGTGCTGATTGATTGAAACGACAGAGTGGCAAAGTTTGGGTGGGACACGTGGCACTACTGGGCATTCTCCCTAAAGTGGGAGTTTACTTGGTCAAGCACTGCGGTGTTGAACCTCTAAGGTGTTGAACTTTGTGGGAGTTTACTTGCTCAAGCACTGAGGTGTTGAACTTTTTTCTAGGGGTGTGCTCCGCTTCTAATCGGACCTGAGAAGCAGGAGCGGAGCGGGGGGCTTCGCCTGCCCTTAAGGCGGAGGCGAAGAGGATTGGGGGGCCGGCAGAGCGTGGTGGAGAGGATCGAGGTGAAGGCGGATCCTTCGCCTCGATCCGGAGCTCCGCCGGAAAGGTAAGTGGGGTTTATCAGGCCCTGCCGCTGTTGCTGTCGCCCATGCGGCGACAGCGGCAGGGCCTGGTACCCCCCCCCCCCCGCCCTCCTCTCCCTTACCTGCCTCCTCCGCGGTCCGTCAGCGTCTTCAATTGAGCCCGCGGTTCCAACAGGAAGTCTGGGCCGCTTGCCCAGACTTCCTGTTGGAACCACGGGCTCAATTGAAGACGGCGACGGACCGCGGACGGAGGCAGGTAAGGTCCCCCTCTCCCTTGGTCCCTTACCGGGCTCTGCTGCCGTCGCCGCACGGGCGGCGATGGCGGCAGGGCCCGGTAACCCCCCCTATGGGGGGGGAACGGAGCTCCGATCTGGATCCGGAGCTCCGAGCGGAGCAGAGTGGGCACAGGCGGAGTGGGGGCGGGGCAGAGCGGCCCGATCCGAAAATGGCGGATCTGAAAGTGAAGCGGAGTGGGGGGTCCGTGCACACCCCTACTTTTTTCTGTCCAAGCGCTGAATTCCATTTTGGGTCAGCATTCCAGTGGTTGGTGGTGCCTGCAAAAGGGATAGGGGCCTACCCCTTATGGCTCTTATGACCACTTTCTAAGACTTAGAAGAGGCACCTCAGCCTTTTAAAATGGGGGAAAAAAATCTGCATAAAAGCCATGAAACCACCAACTCTTCATTGGCAGGGGAAAAGGGGCAAACCCAGGAGAAGGGGTCACAGACCCCTGAGAAACTCGGAGGGCTGCATTGGGACTTCAGGTAGTCCAGATTTGGGCCCCAGGTCTTCACACCTGTTCTAGTACTTACAGGGGTGGGATCTACACCACTGCTTAATAATGGTTTATAAAAGTTTTGACAACTGTTCAGCCCCAGGGCACATTACATATACCATTTTCAGACTGTTTTCGAAGTGTTATATCCTTCTCGATGTAGATCTGGCCAGGGATGTCATAAGCATCCAATTGGGTCTGGGAGTCTGGCGGACTCCCCTGCCCCCACCGCAGAACTCAGTTCACTGGGCCATGGGGCCTTCATGGGCCATCAGCTTGGCAGTTGTCCAGCATGTGCTTGTCCAGAGCCTCCACTGTGTGCAACAATGGCAGCTCTGGAAATTTTGTATTTCCCATGTTGTGTAAATGGCAGCTGTAAAGGCCCCATTCATGCAAGATTAAAGGTGGTTGGGTGCTTGTCAGAAGCTCATGTAGTGGTGGCTGCTTGGTGGATGTCCAACTGAGCCAGACACAGGTGAATCCATCCATCCCTAAGTACTTACGTGAAGACATAAAAGTGCTATTTTCCAGGAAAGCCACATCTATTTAGCTTCTTGGGCGGTGTGGCTGCCACGTTGGTTACAGGTGGCTAGCAACAGAGCCACTGCAATTAGTGCAGTAGAGTCTACCACAGAAGCTGGATTAGCTGAGCCCTACTCGTAGCGTACTAGAGTTACAGTGACAATGAACTGTAGTTTTAATTTCCTTTCCACAACTGATAAAAAAAATAATAATAATGTGCTCTCTCTCATGTGAAGTAGATTTTGAATTTGAATGCTTTTAACGACCGCATTTGGAGCTCTGCGGGTGTACGGCAACGGAACCCAAAGCTCAGGCAGTGGAAATGGGAGATGCAGTGATTTATTTCGCATTGTACTTTTCAAGATTGGATAGCAAAAATCAGACCGTAGTCTGCATATATAAAAACAATGATTTATTAAGGCAACATAGCTAAGGAGTTGCCAACTAAACAATATTCTGTCACATTCTATCACACTTCCTAAGATTAGTAGAGAAGGTCCATTGGTGTGATCCAGCATGTTTCTTCTTATGTTGATGTGTGGAGGGTTTATCATGACCATTGCTAGAGGCATCACTACTAGGGTGACCTTATGAAAAGGAGGACAGGGCTCCTGTATCTTTAACAGTTGTGTAGAAAAGGGAATTTCAGCAGGTGTCATTTGTATATATGGAGAACCTGGTGAAATTCCCTCTTCATCACAACACTTAAAAGTGCAGGAGCTATGCAAGAGTGACCACCTGCAGCTTTAACTGTTGTGACGAAGAGGACATTTCCCCAGGTTCCCCATATATACAAATGACACCTCCTGAAATTCCCTTTTCAATACAACTGTTAAAGATACAGGAACCCTGTCCTCCTTTTCATATGGTTACCCTAATCACTACTGGTAGCCACTGATAGCGTTCTCCACCATGAATTTGTCTAATCTTTTTTTGAAGACATCCAAATTGGTGGCCATCACTAGTTTCTGTGGTAGCAAATTCCATAGTTTTACTCTGCACTGTGTAGGGTGACCATATGAAAAGGAGGACAGGGCTCCTGTATCTCATGTTTATTCTTGAGGAGGCGGGCTCAATACTGTGATGGTGGGCTGCAATCAAAATTGAAAGGCAAGGTGATATCCTGGGGAAAGAGAGGGATCGTCTCTCCCTACTCCTGGAATGCCCTGTGCATTATGTAGACACACAGGGACGATCTCGGGCCGATCCCTGTGATATCGCCCCATCTAGACATGCCCTTGGTCTCCCTTGCTGATAATCTACAGTGGAAGAGATAGATGTGAGGCAGCAGAAGATTCTCCTGGACTTTTTAGGAAAACCATATTGCCAGTTTGTTTCAAAGCACAATTCAAAGTGCTTGAATAGACCTCCAAAGCCCTATATTAGGGATATCAGAGGAATCCATCTGAGGGGTCAAGTCTGCCAAGCTTGGCCCCCTGACTTCAGCTCGCTTGTCCATGAGCTGGCCCAAGTTCACCTGTGTCAAGTTGGGCCAGCTGTTGAACTTCTGCCACTATCATTACCGGCCACTCTGCAAAACTCTCTCAGGCCTTTGCTAGACCTACCTTAAAATCCAGTGGTGAGTAGGGGCCAGCCCATGCTAGAAGTAGTGCAGGCTGTCGCTCCTTTCCACACGTCAGACGAGATGGGGTAAAGGAAAGCCCTGTCGCGTCGGCCATTTTGTTTAATGCCTTAAAGGGGCCGGGTCCACAGGAGCGCACCAGTAACTAAGGTAGGCGGGGTTATTTTTAAAAGGGTTCCCTGCTCCCCCCCTGCCCCCAATTCCCCCACCCTACCTGTGATTCCCCACCCGCGATCTCTGATTCCCTCCTGCCCGCGATCTCAGATTCCCCCCCCCAACTGCGACCTCCGGTTCCCCCCTGGCTCCGATTCCCCCCCATCTCCCCACCCTGCCCTGATGGCTGCAGCGCTCCTGTGGAGTGCAGCGCACCGTCCGACACTTTTCCTGGCTACTCGCGAGTAAATGTGGTAGCCAGGAAAAGCAGCAGACCATGGGAAATAGCGGGCCACAAGCGGTGTTGGTTACCCCGGGACCAGGGAGGTTTTACCCCTGCCTGAGCATCATCTGGATGCACAGGGATGAGCCTGGGCCTTGCACCAGGCTAACCCGTCATCTAGCAAAGGCCTCACTCTCCCTGCCAACCAGTGGCAGAGGAAGTAAGAGACCTTTGCAGAGTGGTTGGCAGGCAATGGCGGTGGTGGTGACAGTGAGGGGAGCAGCTGTGGTGCTGCCCTTTCCTGCCGCCATCGCCCTACCACCACAGTGCCCAACTCTCCCACTCTTCCTGCCCGACACCAGCAGGGTCATCAGTAGAGTTGCACACAGTTGTGGTGATCTGCAACTCCTGGTGGGGAACCTGTGACGCCAGGGAAATCTTCTGAATCCCAAATGGGCAGGATTTTCCTGTGCTAGATGTCCTTACCCTATATACAGAGTTTGGGCCCAGGTGACTTGAAGTGCTGCCTTTTTCGCCTGTGTAAACACGATTCAGAAACACTTGAATTGATATAATGTTAAGTAGGGGTGTGCACGGACCCCCCACTCCGCTTCACTTTAAGATCCGCCATTTTCGGATCAGCCCGCTCCGCCCCGCCCCCACTCCGCCTGTGCCCACTCTGCTCCGCTCAGAGCTCCGGATCCGGATCGGAGCTCCGGTCCACCCCCATAGGGGGGGTTACCGGGCCCTGCCGCCATCACCGCCCATGCGGTGATGGCGGCAGAGCCCAGTAAGGAGGAGGGGGGCCTTACCTGCCTCCGTCCGTGGTCCGTCGCCGTCTTCAATTGAGCCCGTGGTTCCACCAGGAAGTCTGGGCCGCAAATGCGGCCCAGACTTCCTGCTGGAACCAAGGGCTCAATTGGAGATGCTGACGGACCGCGGTCGGAGGCAGGTAAGGGAGAGGAGGGCGGGGGGCGTTACCGGGCCCTGCTGCTGTCGCCGCATGGGCGACAGCGACAGCGGCAGGGCCCGGTAAACCCCACTTACCTTTCTGGCGGAGCTCCGGATTGAGGCGAAGGATCCGCCTTCACCTCGATCCTCTTCGCCACGCTCCGCCGGCCCCCCAATCCTCTTCGCCTCCGCCTTAAGGGCAGGCAAAGCCCCCCGCTCCGCTACTGCTTCTCCGGTCCGATTAGAAGCGGAGCACATCCCTAATGTTAAGTTCTTTTATCCCAAACAGCAAGAAGAAATACCAAGATATGTGCGTTGGTGAATTGTCATAAAAAGAAAATGAACTGAAACAAAATCCTAACCTATTCCCTAAAAAAAAAAAAAAACAGCTTCTATGTGGAGTGTTGGTGAAGGATATTTCAGCGTCACTTGTGTGGGAGAAGAAGTAGTGGTCCCAGCAATCAGTTATGTTTAGGTTCAAGGACTGTTGTCCTTGTGTCATGTGGTTAAGTGGCTTTCACATCCCACTCAACCTTCCAGTTCAATAACCTTGGGTTAAATCGCTAAGGATGCCGTTGCAAACAAGGGACTGCAAATTCATGAATAAACAATACAAGACCGATGTGTTTGTGTGTGTGTGTTTTGCTTTTTAAATGGCAAACATTCATGAAGTTCTATTTGTCACATGGTTATTTGTATAAAAGATTGCAGTGTTAAGAGGGACCTCCTGGCTTCCATACTGAAACATGTCCCTATGGGAGAATGGGCAATTTTTCCCTAACCAACTGTGGCCTTTAGGATTGAAAAGAGACCTGTGGTTACAGACTGAGAACCATTCATGCTGTGGAGTTGATTCAAGCAAAGCCCTTGTTTGAATCCAATTATTTGTGAACCTAAAGCAAGTTGCTTCATAACTTCGGTGAGTCATAGCCAGTTAAAGCCATAGTACATTCTACCGTTGCTGTAAGAAGTTAAGGACAGCTGAAAACTTGAATTTGGGTTCTCTCAGTTTCTTTCTCTTTCCCCCATTTTGAGCCTTTCTCTGGTTTTAAGATTGATTAAGATGGAGTGGATGTTATTTTTTAAAGAAAGTTTGCATTAAAAAATTAAGAAGCCTTTTTGTCTACATTTCTCCTATATGCATTTTTGTGTGCAGTTTCTCCTCGTATGCCCATTAAGGTATGAACATTTTCTAATATAATGCATTTTTAACATGAGCACCCAGGATCATCCCATGAAGTGGATTGGTGGGAGATTCAGGACAGATAAAAGGGAAGTACTTGTTCACACAGTAGAGTTGAACTCTGGAATTCACAACCACAAGATGTGGCTTTAAAAGGCGGGTTAGATAAATTCCTGGAGCAGGAGGCTATCAATGGCCACTAGTCCTGATGGCTATGTGCAACCTCCAGTATCAGAGGCAGCAGAATGCCTATGTACATCAGTTACTGGGGAATATGGGTGGGAGAGTGCAGTTGCACCATGCTCTCTTTGTCGGTCCCTGGTCGACAGTTAGTTGTCCACTGATCCAGCAGGGCTCTTCTTATGAGCTTATGTTCTTATGTTTATCCATGTTAATCCGGCCGTACTAGGTCCAAGGACTTGCATGACAGTGAAAGACAAAAGCAAATTGCAGGGATGTTGATTACACTATTCTCCAGGGCGATTTTGGGCGTGCATGGGAGGTCGGAGCATTCTGGTGTCCACCCAGGGCCCCCCACTTCTAAACAATTCAAAAAGAGTCCTTGTCTTTGTCTGTCCTGAATCTCTCACCATTTAGCTTCATTGAATGACTCTGGATTCAGAAGGAGAATCATAGAATAGTAGAATAGGAAGGGGGTATTAGGCCATTGAGTCTAACCCCCTGCTCAATGCAGGAATCCAGCTTAAATCATACTTGACAGAAGGCTGTCCAGCTGCCTCTTGAATGCCTATAGTGTGGGAGAGCCCACAACCTCCCTAGGTAACTGTTTCCATTGTTGTACTGCTCTAACAGTCAGGAAGTTTTTCCTGATGTCCTGACAGAATCTGGCTTCCTGTAACTTGAGCCCATTATTCTGTGTCCTGCACTCTGGGAGGATCGAGAAGAGAAAAAGAAAAGAAACTTATCTATCCATATTGTACGGTGACGATATGAAAAGGAGGACAGGGCTCCTGTATCTTTAACAGTTGTATTGAAAAGAGAATTTCAGCAGGTGTCATTTGTATATATGGAGAACCTGGTGAAATTCTGTCTTCGTCACAACAGTTAAAGCTGCAGGAGCTAAACTAAAGTGACCAGATTTAAAAGAGGGCATGACACTTGCAGCTTTAACTGTTGTGAATAGAGGAAATTTCACCAGGTTCCCCATATATACAAATGACACCTGCTGAAATTCCCTTTTCAATACAACTGTTAAAGATACAGGAGCCCTGTCCTCCTTTTCATATCGTCACCCTACCATATTGTCCATACCACAGATAATTTTAGAATCCTTTATGATATGCCCCCTTTACCCATCTATTTTTCTGAACTAAAAAAAGGTCCCCCAAATTGCAGAGCTTATGCATAGGGAAGGCAACCTGCATTATGCACAGTATTTCAAGTGTCGCCGTACTACATCTTTGTATCTACATATTATACTGTTAGGTTTATTAGTGTTTATTTAAATAATTATTTTTAATGTTGTTCATGTTATTATTTCATTTCATGGCAGCCTGACTGATCCTGATTTAACCGCCCAGGGAGCTTCGGCTATTGGGCGGTATAAAAATGCAATAAATAATAATAATAATAATAATAATAATAATAATAATAATCCCTTTTCTTAACAAACTCCTTCTTGCCTTACTCCTATGAGCAATTTTCTACAGCAAGAACCAGTTACCTCAACCTACAAAAAATCAATAGAACAGACTCTTCTTTTTAACTTGCTCTGCAGAGAGCTTTTATATAACGTACCATAACTCCACCCATTATCAGAACAATACATCCAATTCCCTGGGTCCTAACTTCCTCCTATCTCCCTGCAAGCACCTATGTTAATTTTCTACCCTGTGCCAAATTGGCCCCAACTTATTTGTTAAAGTGTACCTGTCTTTTAAACCACCTGGTGAAATTAGCCTGGACTTTACCTGTCGCTCCTTCTAAGTGTTTAACAAATGAAGTACGCTTCACACCGCTAAGGTGCACACTGACTTTTCTGCATTGTTTATTGCTAATTGTCTACACTGTGTTTGGTCTGACTAGCGTTCTTTATCAGCAGGAAGTAACTTGGTGTAATTGTATTTATTTTGCTAATCCCCCTGTGGTTTAATCTATACAACAAAACGCCTTATGCGAAGGAACAAAAGAGGTTGTCACTGGTACAACGGAGACAAATTAATTAGTGTTCCACAGTGTTATGTATACCGATCCCCTGAATATTGGATTTTTAAAAAAAATATTTTTCAAAACCCTTTTTATTATAAAAGAGCAGCGCATTCATTGGATCAAATATAAACAGCGGTATGACTTCTGGGCAGAGAAACTAAATGACAGGAAGCCAAAATGGTGGCTGTATTATTCTCCAAGGACCCAGGAAAATTCAGAGAAAATGTGCATGGGAGAGCAGAAATTTATTCAACTGATTGTACTAGAAGCCAGTATATAGAATGAGTAGCAATGGGAGAATCAGTCAAGCTCAATCTTCTCAAGGCTTTCTGATTTTCACCTCAAAGCTTCATTGCTTTCTCTCCATTCCCATTGAGAGTTTTTTGTTGTTGTTAGAACAGGAAAAATGTGCAGTTGGGTGCATATATTTTTTTTAAAAAAATGTGCACACAAATGCTTGCTTCCTCCTCAATGAATAAAGCATAAACATTTCTTAAAGAGTGATTTTTTCCTAATGTACACTTTTCCCCCTCAAAAGTGATGGCAAGCTTGGGAATATGCATTTCCTGCCAAAATGTGCTTATCTTGGCATCTGGGGATGTGAATGGGGCAAAACTAGGGTGACCATATGAAAAGGAGGACAGGGCTCCTGTATCTTTAACAGTAATGTAGAACAGTGAATTACAGCGGGTGTCAATTGAAGTAGGTGAAATTCCCTCTTCATCTCAACAGTTAAAGCTACACTAGCTATAGTAGAGTGGCCAGATACAAAAGAGGGCTTCTGCAGCTTTAACTGCATTGATGAAGAGAGAATTCCACCCTCTTCAATTGACACCTGCTGAAATTCCCTTTTCTACATTACAGTTAAAGATACAGGAGCCTTGTCCTCCTTTTCATATGGTCACCCTAGCAAAACAAATCCAAAAGAAATCAGAACGAAATTCCCACACATCCCTAAGAATGAGGTCTATCAGAACCCCTCACTGCTGGCTGAGCATGTCCAGCTTGGAGAAAGAGAGGGAGAATCCTGAGTAAAACCTGGGTTAGAGAACTGCTCCAGATTCTGATATGTTAGAAATACTAGAAAAACATGGAGAGGGCCACTAAACATTACAGTGGCTGAGCAGTTCAGGCCTGAGGCTATATTAAGGCATGGCCAGCAGAATTGCATGAAGGTAGGACCAGTAACAAAAATGGTGCATAGGATACCCCAAACCTGGGTACCAATTCTAAGATGAACTGAAGGCATTAATGGGGGCAAGTCCCTGACTTGAGGTCCTAGCACTTCTAGTTTCTGATAATTCATGTTGTCAAGACAGTTGGTTCCTTGGGGTGGGGGTGTAGGCTCTGAAGGTCCCAACTAAGGCGCCTTGGCCCAAGAGCCTTGGATAGGATGGGTTCAGGCCATCATTCCCAAGGTGGAGGTTCAGTCGTAGGGTGACCATATGAAAAGGAAGACATGGCTCCTGTATCTTTAACACTTGTATAGAAAAGGGAATTTCAGCAGGTGTTGTTTGTATGCATGCAAAGCCTGGTGAAATTTCCTCTTCATCACAGCAGTTAAAGCTCCTCTTTTGTATCTGGTCAAGAGGGCAGGGCTCCTGCAGCTTTAACTGTTGTGATGAAGAGGAAATTTTACCAGGTGCTGCATGCATACACATGGCACCTGCTGAGAAACAGGAGCCCAGTCCTCCTTTTTATATGGGCACCCTTGTCATGATTCTGCAGTATGAGTTTCTTTCTGCTGTCCTGAAGGATCTGAGCAGCCCCTTCTTACAAACTGTTGCCCAAGCTCCTACTCAAGGTGGGCATCCTGAAACCTGTTTGCTAGCCCCCTTCAGTACCCATTTTGACTGAGGGAGGGGCAGATTCAGGGACCCCATGAGTCTTACCAATGGCCGAGATGAAATGTTGCCAAATTAGATATTTCAAAGCAAACTGGGGGTGGGGAATAGAAATGCCCCCCCTCCATTAATTCTCAAGCTTTGAACAGAAAAGAGCAGATAAATCCTTTGAATTCCAGGGCCTCATTTTGCACACTTTTTAGAAAGGACCGAAGAATGAGTGACGGTCCACTAAAATAGAATGAGAAGGGGGTCTGGTGTTGCATATACTCGTCACAGCTCTAAGCTCTTATAGCAGTAGGCAGGATGTTCAGTTTGGACTGGGTTATTTTAGTCGAATGACTAGAGAGCTTGATTTGAGGGAATGCCAAGAAATACTTTTTTTGGGGGGGGGGGAATTTGTGCATTTCAATTTATTCCACAAAAGCAGCATTTCTGGGTGCCTGGCCCCATCAAACGCGTCTTTAAAATGTGCAAGAGAGATAATAGACTTTCTGCAGTAAGCTCCACTGGAGTTGTTGACAAAGATTTCTTCTGCTGCTTTCCCCCATTGTATGATCATGAGCATGGAATAAAAATTCCACTTCGATCTTCTTAGCAAAAGGGAGGGGGGAAGGGGGGAAGCAGAAAGGAAAAGGGGGGAAAAAGCAACTCCTGACAATAGTTAAGTTAATGAGGATGTGATTAATGGATGTGCAGATGAAATGCATTCTCTACTTCAATGGAAACATCCTTAATTGAGACAGATTTAAGTGCTAGACATTAGTTAGCAGCAATTGGAAACATGAACAACAAAACCCTCTGAAGGGGGAATGTGGCTTCCGTGCTGCTCAGCGAAGAATAGCTTGATTTACTCCCTGGCAGTCACAGGTGTGAGCTAAAGAACACACCAATTCGGAACAGGAAGCCCTTCCGATTGTGCTCATCCGCATTTATTAGGAATCTCTCTCTCTCTCTCTCTCTCTCTCTCTCTCTCTCTCTCTCTCTCTCCACCCCTGCTTTCCACACCAGCCCGATAGTCCAGGCAGTCACGGCCGAGTCCCTGTTCATCCAAATGATGCACAGGGACTCGCGGGGGCAGCGGGGGACAGCCATGGATTTTCCCAGGGATAATGAAAGCCTGGGAAAACCCGATTCTTCCTGTAGTCTAGGGATCGTCCTGAGACTGCGGCAGGTGTGGGTGCCTGTCCCGCCTGGTACCACGCTTACTCCTGAGTAAGCCCGGCACTAGAAATTGGGTCGGAGCTACATGGTGTGGCTCCATGCCCATCAGGGAAGGGGGGTGGCAGCAATTTCACCACTCCTGGGATGGCAGGGACAGGGAGAGGTTCTTTTGGAGGGGCGATTTCAGCTTGTTGTTTTTTACTTACATTTTCAGTGGAGCAGGGCCTCATGTTTGCGTGACTAGCCCCACTGCTTTAAAAAGAAGAAGAAAAGAAAGCACACACACACACACACACACACACACACCCGATGTCCCTGCTTCCTCCTAGGACATTTCACGCCTCGTGTACACTGGGAGAGGCTCTTGTGATCAGGATATCGTGAGAGCCTCCCACCGGGAATGCCGGCAGGTGTAGAAATAGCCCCCCCCCTTTCTCTCTCTCTCTCTGTGTGTAGGGGCTTGAACTGAGAAATGGAGCAGCCATGTCTGCCCGGTTCATCTCTTTTATCTATTTTTTTTTACACCACAAGGAGTTTACAAATTGAAGGCACTTTCTTTCTTTTTTAAAATACCCCTTTTTGCTGCTGCATGAAATCACCACTTCCCCCTATTGTACTACCTATGTTCCACAAGTGTGAGGATATTGGAGGAATCTGTCCAGGGGGTGGATCTCACTGAGCTTTCATCAACTCGACCCCCCCACCAAGACTTTGGCTCATTTGCCGTAAACTGGCCTGACTCAATCTGCATTGAGTTGTGCTACTTCGTTGGATTTTCAATTTTAAAACATTTGTGTAAATTGACATTACTGCAAATTGCACCCATAATTTGTGGGATTCCCGCCCCCCCCCCACACAAATTGTGGCCAAAATTTGCATAATTTGCAAAGAATGGCAGCTGCAATTTGAGCAAATTGTGCCAATTACGATTGATATTTGCATGTTATGCAAATTAAAATTGGGATTTTTTTAAAATGGAAAAAGTTCCGGGATTTTGGGGAAAACTCACAGCTTGGCATGGAAATGCAAACCGAGTAGGGTGACCATATGGAAAGGAGGACTGGGCTCCTGTATCTTTAACAGTTGAGTAGAAAAGGGAATTTCAACAGGTATCATTTGTATGCTTGCAGCACCTGGTGAAATTTCCACTTCATCACAACTGTTAAAGCTCCAGGAGCTATACTGTAATGACTAGGGGTGTGATCTGCTTCTCCTCGGATCGGAGAAGCAGAAGTGGATTGGGGTGATCCGCCTCCGCTACAGGCAGAGAAGCGGATCCGGGGGCTGGAGAAGCATGGTAAAGAGAAGCAACCATAAGCGGATCACTCCTCTTTTCGCGGAGCACTTCGCCAGCCATTTTGGATTTTTTCGCCCATAGGATTGCATTGCGGAAAAGATTAGTGGATAACTTTTTTGTTTTTCAAGCAATCTATTTGAAACTCACTGTGCTTAGAGAGTCATGGGTGGGGGTCATTTTGAGCCTATTTCCAGGACTTTGCATGCTGTGGTTTGCTTGCTATAATTTTTTTAAAAATAGGGTTAAAAAAGTGGGAGAGGTACCTTTCTGAAGTGCTGAGAGGCAGATTCAACTCCCAATCATGATCACCTGATGAAGCATCCTCCAATCCCAAAGTTGGAGGGGGAATAAGCAAAACGGGATACTTAGTAATTGGGGATACTGGGAAACTTTTCTTTCTTAGTCTCTGAACGGACTTTTCCCAGTCTTTTTTTAAAACAGTAGCCCCACCAAATGCACAAACACAACCTGAAATCATATACTAAGCAAATAAATAACAGATAGGAAACACAGCACTGCTACCCACCCTAACCTTGGTGAACAACTGAATAGATGTGTTGCAAGGGGATGAGGTCCCCTAGGGCATGTGGATGTGCCCAGTGCACACACTTCTGTCCTTGGAGAGTCATCAAAACCCTCCAAAGATTAACCAGTGGAGAAGCTATGCCTGTCATGAGTTGAAGTGTCAGGTAGCTTCTTAAAGACTGGTACTTAGGGTCAGTCAAATTGGCACAGTTCCCCCTCCCCCTGGGCACGTCCACTTTCCTCTTACTGGTAAAAGACAGACATAGCCTTTTTAAAAAAATTCTTCTTGTTGTGGTTTATTCAGAAATACTGCTGCTTTTAATTCCACCCCTCCTTTGTTTATTTATTTATTTATTACATTTTATACACCCCATAGCCCAAGCTCTCCTGGCTTTTCCTCTTCAGTGAAGTCAGGCAGGCTTTCATTGTGGTTCAACTCCTTGTTGTTGTTTTTGTTTTTGTTGCTATTAATATTAATTAGTATTGCTGTTATTAACATTATTATTTTGTTGTTGTTTAATAATGGCTGTGATCACAATGCAGTCAATCAACTCTGAAGCAAGGATCACAAAGCTTTACTCTTATCCTCCTAGCCTCCTAGTTATGGGATGCAAAAGAAAAGGCATCTCTCTGTGCTGCTCCTGCCTCACAGGGATGGTTTGCATTACTGGCTTTGAAACTATCCTTGGCTCACTTTGTGCCCCCAGAAATGTCTGCTGCCTGCCTGCCTTCCCGCCTCCGCCTGGGTGCTGTTGTTTTGTGGTATGTGCTGGGACTGACTTCCCCATAGATCTATGGCATATCTCTGCCTGCCTCTCTGCCCGCCTGGTGCCTGGGAGCTGTACTACATGATGGGCTTTGTGGTTCAACCCCACAAGCCTCTGGCATGCTTGCTCCCAGTGCTGCCTGTCCTCCTCTGTGCCCGCCTTGCAGGGATGGTTTGTGCGTGTCTTGCTTTGACTCGGGGGATAAGTCCTTCCTGCGCTCACTTAGACTTTTTGAAATTCCAAATACATTTTTTAAGTGTGGAAGAAGATTCATATTTAGGTTTATCTATTCCCCAATTCATGGCATGTTGGGATTTCCTTTGAAAAGGGCATAAATAAAGAAATCCCATTGAGCTGTCTGCAGCTTCAAAAATCCCTAAGAAACTGGGGTGTCAGATTTTCAAAAATCACCCCCAAAATCAGGGGATGCTTGGATTTGCTTGAGGCTTTGTGTGCATGTGTATACATGGATCAGGTGTCATGGTGCCTAATTTGAGGTTTCTAATGTGAAAATTGACAGAGTTCTAGCATGGGACTTGAATTAGGGTGAGTTAAAAGGTTAAGGCCCCGCCAAAAATCAGGGGATGATGGGATTTGCCTGAAATTTGCCATGAATGTGGATCTAGATGGCATCTGTGAGGGTGCCTGCTTCCAAGTTTTTATCTGTCAAAATGTCGTAGAACAGTCCATGTTTGAAAATAGGGTGTCCAATTTTCTAAAATTCCCCCAAAATCAGGGGAGGCTTGGATTGGCTTGAGTCTTGGCATGCATGTGTATACATGGATAGGCTATCATGGTGCCGAACTTGAGGGTGTGAATTGGGGTTACGGGTGATGCATTAGAGGTTATAGCCCCGCCAAAAATCAGGGGATGATGGGATTTGCTTGAAACTTGCCATGAATGTGGATCTAGATGGCATCTGTGAGGGTGCCTGCTTCCAAGTTTTTATCTGTCAAAATGTCAGAGTAAATCCCATGTCTAAAAATGGGGTGTCCAATTTTCAAAAATTCCCCGAAAATCAGGGGATACTTGGATTTGCTTGAGTCTTGGCATGCATGTGTATACGTCCATGAGGTGTCATTGTGCCGAACTTGAGGTTTCTAACTTTAACAGAAAAAAAGTTGTAGACTGTTCTGGATTTCAATGCAAGCCTATGGGGGGGAAAGCGGAGCTCCGATCTGGATCCAGAGCTCCGCAGCGGAGCGGAGCGGACTATAGGCAGAGCGGGGCAGAGCAAAGTGGCCTGATCTGCAAATTGCGGATCTGGAAGAGAAGCGGATCGGGGGGGGTCCGTGCACACCCCTAGTTAAAACCCCCGCCAAAAATCAGGGGATGATGGGATTGGCTTGAAACTTGCCATGAATGTGGATCTAGATGACATCTGTGAGGTGTCTGCTTCAAAGTTTTTTTATCTGTAAAAATGTCGGAGTAAATCCCATATCTAAAAATGGGGTGTCCGATTTTCAAAAATCCTCCCAAAATCAGGGGATGCTTGGATTTGCTTGAGGCTTGGCATGCATGTGTATACATGGATAAGCTATCATGGTGCTGAGTTTGAGGTTTCTAACATTAACAGAAAAGAAGTTGTAGGCATTTTTGGATTTCAATGCAAGTCTATGGGGGGAAAGCAGAGCTCCGATCCAGATCCGGAGCTCCGCAGCGAAGCGGAGCGGACCATAGGTGGAGTGGACCCGATCCGGAAGTTGTAAATATAGAAGAGAAGTGGATCGGGTGGGGTTTTTTTTCCGTGCACAGCCCTAGTAACGACCATATACAAAAGAGGGCAGGGCTCCTGGATCTTTAACTGTTGTGATGAACAGGTGCTGCATACATACAGGTGCTGCATACATACAAATGAAACCTGCTGAAATTCCCTTTTCTATATAAGTGTTAAAGATACAGGAGCCCTGTCCTCCTTTTCATATGGTTACCCTAAAACCAATCAGGGGTCACCTGGAAATCTAACAAGCCCCCAAAGGCCCGGATATCCCTGTGATGGACATCCCTACGAAAATGTTGGTTTATGCTATCACAATGCCATTAGAGCTGGGATACCCTGGATACTACCCACAGTGTTTTTATGCACTTCTCCAACAACACTCCATCAGCAAACCACTTTTCTGGGTGAAGACAAACCCTGTCTCACATTAGATTTGCAAAATAAAAATGAAAAGTGATAACTTCACCTTAAAGCTTCCCTCTGAAAATGTACTTTCTCTGAAAGCTGATTGATTTCAGTGGAGTTAACCTTAAAGTAAACATGCGTAAGTTGGCAGACTTATTTGAATTTCATGCTTATGATTCAGTTATAATTTCCAGGTGCTGGTAGAAGTGGTGTGTCGTCGTCGTCCCCCCCCCCCCCAGATCAGTGAATAATAGTGGAAAGGCTGTTTCACATAGGTATCTAGCAATGTGTGTGTGTTTGTGGCTGTTTCTACACCAGCTGGAAGATCTGGGTTGGTCACGGATGAGTTCAAATGATGCACGGGGACTCCCGGGGACAAGGGGGATGAACACGGGTTTTCCCGGGAATAAATAATTCCTGGGAAAACCCGATTCTTCCTGCTGTCTCAGGGTTGTCTCGAGACTGCAGGAGGTGTGGGCGCCCATCCCAGCTTCTTCTCTGTTCCCCGCAAGTATTGGGGGTCAGCAGTTGGAAGGAGTTGGGCCATGGGCAGTTGAGGGACATCAGTGGTGGGGTAGGCACTCTGGCTTCTGTTATTTTTTTTAAAAAAAATGGTGGCCATGATGGGTGCGACGTCCCTCTCCACTTCCAGGACATTGTGCAACTGTGTAGACTTGGTGACAATCCCGAAATCAGGTAAGTCTGGGATCACCCCCTCTCCCTCATTCTACACCTATAGGTGTAGAAAGGGTGTGTGTGGGTGTGGGTGGGTGTGGGTGTCTGTCTGTCTGTCTCTCTCTCACACTGTGTGTGTGTGTGTGTGTGTGTGTGTGTGTGTGTTGAGGTATTTCTCTCACTTGATCTCCCTTACTCAACTTCCAATAGCACCTGTGGAGAAAAGAAAACATGCTTTTGATCTTATTTAATTGATTGCTAAGGAAGAGAGAGAGACACCAACCCATCATGCATTGCAAAGTTCTAACAACTGCAAGAGAGATTCTTAGCAATGGATGTAGAAATCAGGCCTTGATGGCAACTTCTTCACCAGAGTCTGGTCCTGTGCTTTCTCTGGTGCAGGCGCTAGCACAGCTAGAGGACAGCTTCTGGTGGCATAGGGGTCCATGACTTTCTCTGGAACCCACTAGGGGGCTCACTCCTGCAACACACACCCCACCCCATTACAGGGTTTCTGGATTTGCCACTGAAATCCAATGGCACTCTTTAAAACCAGCCCTTTTTTTCTTTGCTGCCATATAACTGTGTCCCTGAATTTTGATGAGAAACTGTGGCTTGTGGGTTTTTTTAAAAAAATTGCTGCTGTGCCACAAATTTTGGCAGAAAAATGAGCCAAGCCATGCATTCCCCTGAATTCTGGGGACTACATACATTTTTGATGGTGTCTCGGCTGTAATTAGCACAAATTTGCATAATTAGCTGCAGTTTGCAGACATTATGCAAAATTGTGCACATTGTGACTGTTATGCATGAAAAATGAAAAAACATCGAAAATCTGGCCCCAACGTGCTGCAGGCCATGTCAGGCCACCCAGCAGAAAATGGAGTGGAATCTGGTGGGTTTTCTCTGACATCCCTACTCACAGCCCATGTGTCCTTTACTTTTGCTTTAGCAGTTAATAATGGTCATCTCCACACCATGACAATGTTCTCCCATTAATCTCTGCAGATGAAGCTGGTGTTGAAAGCCCAAGAGCAGTAAAGGCTGCTTATCTCGCCCACCCTCACCTGTCCAACACCACTCAGTTAGCAACCCTAAAGTGGATCCAACTTCACATCCCTCAGGCTCATATTAGTGGTAATAACCCTTTGTGGTAACCATGTGAACAGTGCTGGCTTGTTTTCCCAAATGCTTTACTTGCTATTGTTCCATGAGCAGAACCCTTTCGTGACGTCTGACTCCACAGCAATGCACCTTCTGAGAGCCATGCTCAGATATAGGTTTATGCTCACAATCATAATGTATTCTGAGCATGGTGCTCCTGCCACTCCCTTGTTGTGTAATGATCCACGGATCCAGCACATTTTGGCCTCAGGTATTGTGAAGGCCATTAACTGTGTTTTCAGTAGTTTGTGGTTTTCATGAGCTGAGTACACAGCTGGAGTTGTTAATAAACACCCAATGCCTTTCTCAGTTGGTGAATTTTGATTTTTGCTCATCCCCTTTCATAGTGCGCTCCAGCTCTTCCGTCAGAAAAAAATGGCCACCGCAACAGGCACGATGCCCAGGATGTCGCACGTCCACTGTGGGCTGAGGGGGAGGATCTCACAATCAGCATATTGTGAGATCCTCCCCCTCCCCTCCCCTGGCATAGACATGCCCAAACATGCAATCCCTCAACTGAAGTGTGAAATGGCACAGTCCTAATAGGGATGTACCACATTATTATTCAGCATGTGAAGAATAGATCCCAGCCATTTGTAGGGTGGCAGTCATAAATATGTCTTGAAGGAGCTACAAAGCAGGCCTTCTCTAGCATTGACATGCGTGGAGAGCAGTGGTGTAGTGGTGAATTTTGAAGTGCAGGTTCTTATTATGACAGTCCCTATACATCTCTCCACCCTCCCAGAGAGTCCGAATTTCCAGGCAGCTGTGTTGATCCATATCAACAAACCAGTTCTTTCAGTTTTCATCTCCACAAGGAGCAGGTCTTTTATAAAGCTAGTGGGCCCTTGATTGTCCAAGCCACTCTAAACTACGTTGCGTTACAACAGGGAGTGATAGTTTCCTGGGAAAATTCATTCCCCCACTAGCTACTGTGAGGATTACACTGAAGCTCAGAGCGAATTGAGAAGTCTGAGGTGGGTGGTAGAGGACATCAGTGTACCTACTGACAAAAATGTGCCAGTGTTGTGTCCCAGTGAGTCCTGGTTCCACTACATTGCTGATGGAGAAGAAACTTTTATTGTTGCTTCAGCTATTTCAGTTTTTGTCTTGGTTCTTGCAGGTGCCACGTGGTAAAATTCACTTCACTGTGTGGTCAAATCCCTTGCAGACAATGGGATCACCATGACATTGCAGCCATGCCATGGTTACCATGATGTTACAATGAAGGTGTGAATCTAGTGCTTGCTGACAGCATGCTAAGGCCCTTTCTACACCAACCTGATAGTCCAGGCTGGTCACAGCTGAGTCCCTGTGTATCCAAATGCCAATGGTTTTTCCAGGGATAAATAATTCCTGGGAAAATTCATTTTTTCCCATGGTCTTGGGATTGTCCTGAGACAGTGGGAGGTGTGGGCGCCTGTCCCGCCTGGTGCTGTATTTACTCATGAGTGAGGGCAGCACCAGAAATGGGTACGGAGCCAAGAGATGTGGCTCTGTGCCCATCAGAGGAGGGGTGCTTGCAATTTTGCCACCCCTGGGATGGCAGGGAGGGGGTTAGGGGGACGATTTCGTTTTTAACCCCATTCGCTTTTGCATAAATGGAGCCTTTATAGCCTCCATTTACACAATGGAGGAAATGTACAATTTTAGGAACCTCCGTTGTCGCACACCCTAGAGGCTCTAGATGGGGGTGGACGGCTGCTGGATGCTTGTCAGGATGCAAGGATGCTCCAGCCACACGTCCACAAACACGCTGCTGGTCCCCGACTGAGTCCATCGGGGGGGATGGGGACGGGCTGAGTCTGACAGACTCCTGGACTCAGTTGAATGCCTACGACATCCCTAGCTTAGCATGAGAGAGAATCAAATCCAGACCATGCTGGTCAGCAGGGATGGGTAAACAATTCATTTCAGTTCATTTTTGATAAGAAAATGAACCTTCATATTCAAGATGGAAAGAAGTTAAGGTGTTGATGTTTTTTAAATCAATTAAGGGGAAACTATTAGGGGTGTGCACGGACCCCCCGCTCCGCTTCACTTCCAGATCCGCTATTTGCGGATCGGGCCGCTCCACCCCGCCCCCGCTCCACCTTTGTCCACTCCGCTCCGCTCGGAGCTCCGGATCCGGATCGGAGCTCCGTTTCCCCCCCCCATAGGCTTGCATTAAGATAAAAAAATATACAACTTTTTTTCTGTTAAAGTTAGAAACCTCAGGTTTGGCACCATGACACCTCATGGAGGTATACACACACATGCTAAGACTCAAGGCAATCCCATCATCCCCTGATTTTTGGGGAATTTATGAAAACCGGGCACCCCATTCACACCCCTTTCCATAGCTCCGTCAATTTGCACGTTAAAAATCTCAAACACGCCACCATGAAAGCTTATCCAGGGGTGCACACGCATGCCAAGACTCAAGGCAGTCCCATCATCCCCTGATTTTGGGGGAATTTATGAAAACCGGGCACCCCACTCACACCCCTTTCCATAGCTCCGTCAATTTGCACTTTAGAAACCTCAAACTCGCCACCATGATAGCTTGTCCAGGGATACATACGCACGCCAAGACTCTAGGCAGTCCCAGTGGCAGAGCCCGGTAAAGGACCAAGGGAGAGGGGGACCTTACCTGCCTCCGTCAGTGGTCCTTCGGCGTCTTCAATTGAGCCCGCGGTTCCACCAGGAAGTCTGGGCCTCAGCCCAGGCTTCCTGGTGGAACCGCGGGCTCAATTGAAGACGCCGACGGACTGCGGACGGAGGCTGGTAAGGGAGAGGAGGGTGGGGAGGGGGGTTACCGGGCCCTGCCGCCGTCGCCGCATGGGCGACAGCAACAGCGGCAGGGCCCGGTAAACCCCACTTACCTTTCCACGTTCACCTCGATCCTCTTTGCCACGCTCCGCCAGCCCCCCAATCCTCTTCGCCTCCGCCTTAAGGGCAGGCGAAGCCCCCTGCTCCGCTCCTGCTTCTCTGGTCTGATTAGAAGCGGAGCACATCCCTAGAAACTATCACTGGCAGGTTCTCCCTCCTCCCCCAGGCATTGAGTGCTTTGCTCTTAAATGTCAAGGTTTGAATCTCTGTGTATTCAGCTATGTTAATGCTGAATTAGGGTCACCACATTTTATTTATTTTGCCTGACAGACTCCTCATGCTTAACAGCTGCAGGGCAGGCGGGCACAACATGGTCGTCTCCATGCTGGGAGTAGCTGTAGAGATTGATTTTGGCCAGCACAGATGTCTGAGAATTTCATTTTAGTTTGTCTTTGATAAGAATTTAACGAAGTTTGCATTTGTTTTTGGTTTTGTCATATTCAGGATGGAAAGGACTTGAGATTTAAAACACTCATATGAAGGACCACGCAGAACTGGCAGAGGTGTCCATCCCTACTGGTGAGGGCACTGAGGCACCTGAATGGTGAAAAGCCAGTATCAGAGGCAGTGAGCCTATGTACACCAGTTGCTGGGGAACATGGGTGCATGTGCTGCTGCATCATGTCCTGCTTCATCAAATCATAGAATAGTAGAGTTCGAAGAGGCCTATAAGGCCATCAAGTCCAACCTCAATTTGCATAACACTTCCATATGGAAATGATAGAATCATAGAATCATATTTAAGTTGGTGGTAGTATCAGTAAGGGAGTTATATCTGCGGGGAGAGGACGAGCTATCTCTTTCGCTTATTTCATGGATGTTGTTCTTTTTTTCACTGATTTGCGTCTATGCGCTGTTGCTGGGAGACCTAGACGATTTCCTCGTCTATGTGGCAATGAGAAGGGCAGCCCCGCGACGGCCACGAAAAGGACCCAATTCTTTGGCGGCAGCAAGAGTCGTGGGAGTGCTGAGAGCATGCTGTAATCCCCACGTGCAGCAGCTTCTCCCAAGCGGCGGAGTCTTCACAGAGCCCAGCACCCTCCTTCTCCTCATCATGTCCGTCAGTAAGATGTTCTTAACCTTGCAAGGGGTGCTCACTGCCGACAAGGATATCCGCGAGGAGATAAGGAAAGTTGTTCAACCTCTGGAGCAAACAGCCTGAGAAATTCTTACGGTGTTACAAGGAGTCCATCAGGGTTCTGGATTCTGGATATTTAAGTTGGAAGGGACCCATGAGGCCATGGAGTCCAACCCCCTGCTCAATGCACCTTAAAGCATCCCTGAGAGATGGCTGTCTAGCTACCTCATGAAGGCCTGTGGGATTCCTGGTCAACAGCTGGTTGGCCACTCTGTGAATAGAGTACTGAACTAGATGGATACTTGGTGTGATCCAGCAGGGCTCTTCTGATGTTCTTACCAAATCACCTCTCATAACCTTCTGGTCTGAGTTTATCCAGCTAGAGTGGGAAAAAGCAGAGCCAGCTCCATGTTTGGAGGATCCTTGAGTAGGGCCCCATCAATGACCACCCCCATTGAGTCTACCTTCTCACCACCATTGTCACCAGCTGTCCTTGTTCCTCATTCTCTTTATCATCACTGCTGCTACTTGTTTGATAGCCACAGAGCCAGTGAGCAAGTAGGCAGTGGCAACTACTGCTTCTCCTTCTCACTGCCACCATCACCTGGGGCAGAGTAAGAGGCAGATGAATGAGCAGGTTGCAGTGGTGTAAAGGAGGAGGAAATCAATTTATTCTGGATGGGGTTGCACTCCCTCTGAAGGAGCAGGTTCATTCCTTGGGGGTTCTCCTAGAACCATCTCTGTCCTTTGAGGCTCAGGTGGCCTCGGTGGCATGGAGTGCCTTCTACCAACTTCAGTCGGTGCCCCAGCTTTGCCCCTATCTGGACAGGGATAGCCTAGCTTCAGTTGTTCATGCTCTGGTAACCTCCAAATTAGATTACTGCAATGCCCTCTATGTGGGGCTGCCTTTGAAGATGGGTTGGAAGCTGCAGCTTGTGCAAAATGTGACGGCCAGATTGGTAACCTGAACCAGAAGGTTTGAATATATAAGACCATTTCTGGCCTGCTTGCATTGGTGCCTATACGTTTCCGAGACCAATTCAAGGTGCTCGTTTTAACCTATAAAGCCTTACACAGCTTGTGACCACAATACCTGATGGAATGCCTCTCCCGACATGAACCTACCCGTATACTGTGCTCTACATCTAAGGTCCTCCTCCGAGTGCCTACTCCGAGGGAAGCTCGGAGGATGGCAACAAGGGACAGGGCCTTTTCGGTGGTGGCCCCTCAGTTATGGAATGATCTTCGCGAGGCTCACCTGGTGCCAACACTGGTATCTTTTTGGTGCCAGGTCAAGACTTTTCTTTTTTCACAGGCCGTTAACAACATATGCTTTGTTGTTTGTTTTTGATTGCCCCCAGAATAGTTTTTTTAAAGAGATATTGTTGTTTTTACTGTATGTTCTTGATGGTTTTAAATTTTGTATACTTATTTTTAATGTTCACTGTCTTTAACTACTGTAAACCGCCCAGAGAGCTTTGGCTATGGGGTGGTATATAAATGTAATAAATAAATAAATAAATAAATACTTCCAGAGGTGTGGGCCCTGAGCATATGCCCCACCAGGCCTGCCCTTCATGCCAGCCCTGGGGAAAAAGCTGTCCAGACTCTCTCCTGTCACACCATTTTCAGTAGGGGTGTGCACGGACCCCCCGCTCCGCTTCACTTTCAGATCCGCGATTTTCGGATCGGGCCGCTCCGCCCCACCCCCACTCCGCCTATGCCCACTCCGCTCCGCTCGGAGCTCCGTATCTGGATCAGAGCTCCGTTCCCCCCCCATAGGGGGGGTTACCGGGCCCTGCCGCCATCGCCGCCCATGCGGCGACGGCAGCAGAGCCCGGTAAGGGACCAAGGGAGAGGGGGACCTTACCTGCCTCCGTCCGCGGTCCGTCGCCGTCTTCAATTGAGCCCGTGGTTCCACCAGGAAGTCTGGGCCGCTGCTGGAACAACGGGCTCAATTGAAGATGCTGACGGACCGCGGACGGAGGCAGGTAAGGGAGAGGAGGGCGGGGGGGGGGGTTACCGGGCCCTGCCGCCATCACCGCCCATGCGGCGACAGCAGCAGAGCCCGGTAAGGGACCAAGGGAGAGGGGGACCTTACCTGCCTCCGTCTGTGGTCTGTCGCTGTCTTCAATTGAGCCCGCGGTTCCACCAGGAAGTCTGGGCCGCTGCTGGAACAACGGGCTCAATTGAAGATGCTGACGGACCGCGGACGGAGGCAGGTAAGGGAGAGGAGGGCGGGGGGGGTTACCGGGCCCTGCCGCCATCAACGCCCATGCGGCGACAGCAGCAGATCCCGGTAAGGGACCAAGGGAGAGGGGGACCTTACCTGCCTCCGTCTGTGGTCTGTCGCTGTCTTCAATTGAGCCCGCGGTTCCACCAGGAAGTCTGGGCCGCAAGCGGCCCAGACTTCCTGCTGGAACCGCAGGCTCAATTGAAGATGCTGATGGACCACTGACGGAGGCAGGTAAGGGAGAGGAGAGCAGGTAAGGGAGGCAGGTAAGGGAGAGGGGGGAGGCAGGTAAGGGAGAGGGGGGGTTGCCGGGCCCTGCCGCCATCGCCGCATGGGTGACAGCGACAGTGGCAGGGCCCGGTGAACCCCACTTACCTTTCCGGCGGAGCTCCGGATTGAGGCGAAGGATGCGCCTTCACCTCGATCCTCTTCGCCACGCTCCACCGGCCCCCCAATCCTCTTCGCCTCCGCCTTAATGGCAGACGAAGCCCCCTGCTCTGCTCCTGCTTCTACGGTCCGATTAGAAGCGGAGCACATCCCTAATTTTCAGTGAGCAGACAAGGAAATAAAAGCATGGATCAGCCATTGTAAGGCACCAGAGGGGAGAGAGTGAAGCAATGTGTTTTTTGTTTCCCCCCCCCCCCCCCCTGCACTAGCTGTTGGGCTTTAACCCTGTTAGGACTTTAAAAAAAATGCAAAAGAAAGAATCACAAAACTTTGCATAATGGATAGTTTGAGCCTCAAAAGGCTTCTTTTCCAGGTGGGAAATGCCAGCTAAATAGGTGCGTTGCTCACGGAACACACAAAAGAACAGCAAGGGGAGAAAGTGCATTGGTGATTTCATTGTTGACTATTCACATCACAATTCCCAGCGAACAGAAGCCAAATGAATATTTGAACGACTCCCTAACACCCATCATGTCAACGAGGAAAAATGCATCTGCATTTAATATGCAAGCAGTCAGGGAAGGAATATATTTATTATTGTTCATAGAATATAGACCTATAGCTATACTTCTTTGGCTTCTGGTTTTGTCAAAATATTCCCTTGAGGAGACAGGAACCAGCTCCAGAATGTGGTAGAGTGTGTGATGATTTTTATTTTTTTATTTTATTTTTAGCCATTAAGTCCCCGAAGGCCTGGCACTTCAATTGACTTGCAGCTCATGCCTCCGTTTATATCTGTGCTGTGCGAGAGCAAAGCTCTGGAGAGCTGATATTGTGACTGTTGACCTTCCTTTCCTCCGGTGTAATTGGCTTTGTTTGGAGCTATGTTAGTGTCACTGGAGAATGCCGGTTCTCCATGCGCTGTCTTCGCCTCACCACCTGCTCAGGGAAGCACAGCCTAGAAGCCTTGAGCAAGGATCTGGCATGAGAATGCAAAAGCTTTTTGAGGAAGAATTAGGGATGTTGTGGGGCCCCGACTGGGTCTGGGACTACAACGGACTCCCTCCTGGACCCAACTTGTTGGACCACCACCTGTCAGTTGGCTGCCCTCAACCAGAGCCTCCATTGTTGCATGCAAGTACAGAAAATGGCAACAAATTTCAGAGTGTGGCTACAAGGGAGAATTCCTTTTCTGTAGTGGCTCCCCAACTGTAAAATGCTCCCTCCAGCAAGGCCTACCTGGCACCAACATCGTCACCTTTCTGGTGTCAGGCTGAGATGTTCCTCTGTTCCATGGCATTTGATGGCAAACGTTGGACTCCTTAATGAATCAGGGGACTTGTTTATGGTTCCCAATGCTATTTTAGGATATAATCCTGTGCATGTTTAGACAAGAAAAAGCCTTATAACTCCCAGAATTCCCCAGTCAGGAAGTTGTGCCTTCCAGGCACAGATTGTGACTTCCACAAACTAGCCTTTCCGGTCATTTGGGAAGTGCAACATTGCAGTAGAGGCTTGCGTGGACCACAGCCAGTGGGGCTGGATGCTTACACAAGATCCCTATTGGATTCTGCCCCTTGTTGCCAGTGATGCCTGTAATATTGAACACAGTCATGCGGTCTTGTCTTACGGAGAAATGAAGGGTGGGTTGGATTGCCAGTCTCGGATCATGACGTGAAATTGCTGGGTCTCGGTTTATTTTCTGTATCTCTGTGGGGATTGAAACAACCTCAAGATGATGGGACAGAACACAGAGAACAGTCTGTTTTGAACTTCATTTGAGACCTTTTTGCTAGCAGCTTCATCTCCATGTTTATGAGGCTGCCCCCACCCCCAATAACAGTGGATTCTGTCCACTGAAAAGCAAGCCATCACACATTTCGTCCTTGGCCCCTGAGCCTCAGGCCATGAGACCTGGGGCATGTCTACACCAGGGGGTTGGAGAGGGAGGATTTCGTGATATAGTGATCATGAGATCTTCCCCTCTGCCTACATGCAGTGTGCGATGTCTGGGAGGACGTCTTGGCTGCCATTTTGTTTTTGTTTTTCAATTGAAGTTGAGCACAGGAGCGCCCCTTCGAAAAGGTAAGTTATTTTTTTAAAAGAAAAACTCAGACTCCTCCCCCACCCCCAATGGGCACAGAGCTCCTGAAGAGCTCCATGACTGGTTCCCGGCTCCTCGTGTTTACTCATGAGGAGCCGGGAACGAACTGGGATGGCTGCCCACTTGTCCTGCAGTCTCAGGACGATCCCGAGACCACAGGAAAAGTCGGGATTACGGCTGTCCTGGCTATCCCGGGGCAAAGGAGGGATCATCCTTCCCTGTTCCCAGGATCCCCTGTGCATCATGAGAACGCTCTTCCAGAACATTTGAGAACTACAAGTTCAACCGCAGCTTTTAAAGCTCAGCTAAAAACTTTTCTTTTTCCTAAAGCTTTTAAAACTTGATTTTGTTCTGACTCTATACTGTTAATTTTACCCTACCCTGTGCCTGTTTACCCTACCCTGTGCCTGTTTGCATTCTCTTCCCCTCCTTATTGTTTTATTATGATTTTATTAGAATGTAAGCCTATGCGGCAGGGTCTTGCTATTTACTGTTTTACTCTGTACAGCACCATGTACATTGTGCAGCACCATGTACAGCACCATGTACATTGATGGTGCTATATAAATAAATTAATAATAATAATAATAATAATAATAATAATAATAATAATAATAATGATGATTCCGGGGCAATTCCTAGGATATCACCCCATCTAGCCATGCCCCTGGTAACCCAAGGACAGTCTGTCCAGTGTAGTGGTTAGACCAGCTTTTCCAAACATGAATGTCCCCCAGATTTGTTGAGCTGCAATTCCCACCATTACCAGCCAGGATGTCCATGATGGGCGTTGTAGTCCAGCCTGGCTGGAGGGCACTAGGTTGGGAAGGGCTGGATTAGAATGTCAGACTAAAACTGGGAAGAAGGAGGCTCAAATCCCTGCTCAGAAGCTGGGGGACTCTGGGCCAATTTCTCTCTCTGTCAACGTAATCTACCTCAAAAGAATAATGTGAGAATAAACTGTGTGAGTGTGGCCACCATGTATGCCACTCTCACCTCTGAAGAGGAAGAGTGGGACAAAAATGTGCAAAGAAACAACTAATATGCACAGGTAACAAAACCAGGTGGGATCTTCGTGGGTTCACTGGAGGGATTTTCTTTTGGTAAGGCAACAATGGAATACAGTTCATTTTTTAAGAGAAGAAGAAAACGGACAGTATCGTTTCATGGCCTTGTGGATAGATGAATAAATAAAATGGTCATCCAAAAGCATTTCTAAAATAGGCTTTATGACAGTAGCAGCAGCAGATGTGCCAAGTAAATAAACACACACTTTACTGTGTGGGATATTTAGTAGGAAAAAGAAGATTCAATAATCAGTCCTTTTTTTATTCTGCTCTCTATATCACTTTATTGTCACTCTAGATGGGACCATAAAATTCTTTACAAAAATAACCCCAAACTGGGGCATGTTTCACTGATCAGTTTCAGATTATTATGGGCTGTGGAACTGGAAAGCCCAGGAGCAGCAGGCTGACATTGTAGAAAGGTGATATCTAACAGACTGTTCCCCTTCTTCCTGCTGTGCAGCCCGATGGATTAACTGTAAAATTTAACTGCGGCCGTTTTCAGCAATGCAAAAATTGGGCTCTTGAACGTATTGCCATAAAAAGTGTAAAACAGACACCAGGCCATCAGAGAAATTTCCCCTCCCAACAAAACCCATGAATGAGCTAAATATCCTAATAGTTCATGCCGGTGCTGTTGTGATCTTACAAGGCAATGCCATCGCTTCAGTGTCTTCTTTGGGCTGGGTCATTCTGTATTTTTAGTACCCATTGCTAATGTGTTTTTTTTCCTGCAGCAACCTATACTGGTTTATATAGCAAAAGCATAAAGGCAGGGAGATATGTTGTTTTCATATCCAAAGGGAAGTGGAGCATTCTACAGCTGACCCAAAATTTGCTCCCTGCACAAGTTAGAGCCTTGAACTTCCAGGATTCTAAATTTCAAAGACAGACTACTTGAGTAGAAAAAGTTCCTTGCTATAGAAGTTCAGCCCCAACAAATGAGAGAGGGCTGAACATAACAACATAAGAACATCAGAAGAGCCCTGATGCTGGATCAGACCAAGGGTCCATCTAGTCCAGCACTCTGTTCACACAGTGGCCAATCAGCCATCAGCCAGGGATGAACAAGCAGGACATGGTGCAACAGCACCCTCCCACCCATGTTCCCCAGCAACTGGTGCACACAGGCTTACAGCCTCGAATACTGGTGATAGCACCCAACCATCAGGGCTAATACTAGCCATTGATAGCCTTTGCTTCCAGGAATTTATCCAACCCCCTTTTAAAGCCATCCAGATTGGTGGCCATCACTACATCTTGTGATAGTGAGTTCCATAATTTAACTAGGCGCTGTGTGAAGAAGTCCTTCCTTTTATTTGTCCGGGATCTCCCACCAGAACAGTTATGGAGATGGGCAAGGGGCCAACAGGTTTATCCCTGCTCTCCCCCTCGTGTGATGGTAATTGCATGGGGGATTATGGGACACCGCCTAGGAAGGAGGAGGTACCAGCCACAATGAAACAAGAGACTTCATACATCCCTGCAGTAAGGGATGAAGATCAAATCTCAAAAACGGTCCACATGGCATCCATGTGTGTTGCGACTGGACCCATGCATGGATGTGTCAGGACTCAAACCTGTCTGAGAGGCATGCTCTCTTCACCAGATGCCCTTTGCCCTGTTCCCAGAGGTTTTGTGGCTGTTTGTGGCTATTATTTTAATACACACAAACAAACAAATGGATAAATATACATAGAGATAAGGGAGCAGGAATTTGGCCATGCTCCTTCGTGCTGTCTTCTTTTTGTTTTACATAGAATCATAGAATCATAGAATAGCAGAGTTGGAAGGGGCCTACAAGGCCAAAGAGTCCAACCCCCTGCTCAATGCAGGAATCCACCCTACAGCATCCCTGACAGATGGTTGTCCAGCTGCCTCTTGAAGGTGCCTCTAGTGTGGGAGAGCCCACAACCTCACCAGGCAACTGATTCCATTGTCGTATGGTTCTAACAGTCAGGAAGTTTTTCCTGATGTCCAGCTCGAAACTGTCTTCCTTTAACTTGAGCCCGTTATTCCGTGTCCTGCACTGTGTGACAACCTTTAAGTATTTGAAGAGTGCTATCATGTCTCCCCTCAATCTTCTCTTCTCCAGGCTAAACATGCCCAGTTCTTTCAATCTCTCTTCATAGGGCTTTGTTTCCAGACCCCTGATCATCCTGGTTGCCTTAGCATTAAACCCTGTTCTAGTGTTAAACCCTGGCAGTGAAGCATATTCTGCATCTAAGACTCAGGCCACAGCTAGACCTAAGGTTTATCCCAGGATCATCCCGGGTTCGCCCCTGCCTGAGCGCTGGATGCCCTGTGTGGCACTTAGATGAACAGGTTTGACCCCTGGACGATCCAGGGATAAACCTTAGGTCTAGCTACGGCCTCAGTCTTCCACTAGAATTTGATGTTATGAGTGTTGCATGGGGCAGATAAAAATAATAGCCCCCCTCTCTACTGTAGCTCTATTTAGGCGTTCTGAGCTGGCCTTAAGTAAACACACAAGTGGGGCAGCACTGCATAGCCCCCCCCCCCCCAGGTGTATGCCAGTACAGTGCAAATGTCAGAAAGGAGAGGGCCTGCACAAATTCAGCTATATGTACATTGTCCTTCATGCAAGCCAAACCCCCTTGCTGTTTAAATTCTGGCTTGGGTGTAGGACTACACATTTACCACTGCACATGCCTAGGCCTCCTCCATGGATGCCATGTGTGAGATGTTGGGTGTGTTGGGCTATGTGGTGCAGACCCACTCCCCATTCATGGGTTTACTTCAGGGCTTTAAGAAATGCCTGCAAAGGGCTTTTGTATCTCCAACAGAGATGGGAGAGAAATTGGATCAATTCACATTTTAAATTTCCAAATATAGCACATTTATTGGACACTGTTTCCCTAATATGCATATACTGGTATGCCGTTTTTAATTGGAGAAATCCATCACCAAATTTGGATAAATGAACATTATGATGGACAACTGAGTTAAAACTGCATTTTAATGTGAAGTTACCTAACTTTGCACTTACAAACTCAGTATGTGAACCGAAACTCCGTTATCCTTTGAAATTTGCACTTCTCCGAATTTTGCAATGATGTTTTCCAATCAAAACAGCATACAAAAATATTTATATTATGGAAAATAGCTTTTAAAATTGTGTACATTAGGCAAAATGCATACCAAAAATGCGCATTTTAGGAGACATGTTCAAAAAATGCTTATGAATTTTCATGCACATTTTAAAATCAATTGTAAGACTGGAAAAAATCTCAGTATTTGGAAAAACCTGAATTTAAAATTAGAAAGAAGAAGAAGAAGAAGAAGCAGAAGAAGAAGAAGAAGGAGAGAACCAGAAATTGACAGATTTATCCATCTGCATTAACTGGTAACATCTAGCAAGTCAAAACATCTGACCATCCCTCTGCCTCCATTTCATTGTCACTTGCATGGCTGGGGAAACTTAGGGCATGTCTACACCATGTCTATATCCTGGGATCATCCCAGGACCTTCTCTGTGCATCTAAATGACACACAGGGGATCCTAGGAGCAGGCAGAGACAATCCAGCCATTTTCTTGGGATAATCCTTAGGTGTCGAAAGGGCCTTAGGGCCTTGCTAGACCTGCTGGATAAGCCGGCAGGGAGGAGGGGCGACGGCACGCTAGAGTTAGCGCGCGCCATCGCTGGCTTCCAGACGCACGACATGATGGGTCAACGGGAAGCCCTGTAGCGTCAGCCATTTTTTTTGTTTAAAGGGGCCATGTGCACCGGAGAAGGTAAGTACTTTTTAAAAAAAACAATAAAGCCCCCCGCTCCCCCTGCCCCTGATTCCCCCCAATGCCTGATGACCCCCTCCCCCCTCGCTTGCCCGTCCTCCCCCCCCATTCCTGATGGCCGATGCCTGGCCTTGTCCCCCCTGTGCCATCCCCGATGCCCAGCTTTCCCCCCACGCCATCCGCAATGCCCAGCTTCCCCCCCGTGCCATCCCTGATGCCCTGTCCCCGGCTCTCCTTCCCTCGCCCCCGATGCCCGCTCTCCTTCCCTCACCCCCATCCCCGATGCCCAGCCTTATCCCCCCCTCTCTCCTGCCGTGTCCGGCCTTCCCTCCCACCCCTCTCTCCCCTCCTGGGGTCCCCCCCAGCCCGATGGGCACAGCGCTCGTATGAGCACTGTGCCCAGCCTGTGGCTTTTCCCGGCTACTCGCGAGTAAGCGAGCAGCCACAAAATGCCACGGACCCTGCTAGACGTTCCGCAGCCCCGGCCTCAGAAAAGCCGGGCCATAAGCGAATTCGCTTATGCCGGCTTAAGGCAGGTTTTAGCGCGGCCTGACCCCGGATTCCCCTGTGCGTCATCTGGATGCACAGGAGGGAAACCGGGCCTCACACCGCGCTAACGCCTGGTCTAGCAATGGCCCTTAGAGTGTAGTGTGATATCATTGCAAGGCATTATTGGAGATAGCAGTATAAAACACAGAGCTCCTGCATTTGGTGGCAGCCCTCTGTCTTAGTCCCCTCTAGTCCTGGTCTTAATATTCTGGATAAATGTAATGCATATATGAAAACTGTAGGCCAAGATTTATTCTTTTACTTCTTTTTTTCCCCTTTTAAGAGAGAGAATTGAATTGACCTGCTTTGGTAAATTCCTAATGTAGTGTGGAAATAGGTTTACTGCCCATAGACGGTGTCATCTGGTTACCTGCCAAGTAATGTTAAGACTCTCTGGAAATCCTATTCAGCGTCAATTTGGAAATCCCAGTGAAGCTAAATGGCTGTTAAATAAAAGGGTCAAAGAAGTGAGGATCATCAGCTGGATTTGAGCTATTTTCAGTGCTATCTGTGCCGTGCCATTCAGCTGGCTTTTGTCCACTAATCCCAGCTGATTCTATTGCAACTCTTATTAATGGAATGGATTGTTCGTAGAATGTGAAGTCCTTCAACTCTCCAAATGCACAGCCACAACGGATCTAATGACTGGCTACTGGGCTTTCAGTACTGGCGCATGAGGGCATTGTATTCCTCTTGTTCAGAGACTACGAGAAACCCCCATTTCAGTGCTGGAGCACTGAAGCAACAACTGAGAGTAGGAATGTCGGAGAATGCCATTTTCCTCATAAAATATGCAGCCATGCAGTGCAACCGCTTGTTAGCTGAAAATATTCACAAATTGTCAATACTTAGGGATGTTGGAACTATTTTGGGGTGGAGCTCAATGGGGTTTTGACTGCACCCCCTCACCCATGGTCACCAGTTTGTGGATCCCTGAGCTGGCTCAACTCAGTGCACACAAACCTGCAATTTGCGCAAACTGTCAGCCATAAATAGTGTGATTTGTGTGGAATTGCAGGTGTAAGTGGTCCTTTGTGCCTGCATTTTCACCCATAGCACACTATTTATGGCTACAATTTTCTGCAAATCACAATTTCTGTTAATATTCCCAGGCACACATTTGCATGAATTACATGGACAAAAAAAAAAGGAAAAGAAAAAAAAAGAAAAGGTGGGCACCTCTTGCCGTGTACCCACATATCATCTGGTGGATCGCCCTGCATGCACAGTGGGGATGGGCAACTGGTAGGTGTATGGTGAGCAGAGTGTGAACAGAACACAGAGGAATTCATGAATCCCTACGAATAAGTGCTCACATTCTTCTTATTCCTGATTCTCATTTCGATTTGCGCAAATGTCTTAATTTGCTATTTCCTCAGTAGACTGAATCATGTCTCCCTCCCCCATTAGTTTACAGAGGATTTGTGCAAACCTCCCGTTCAGTTGCTGCTCACTTTCCACAAGGTTCCCGTTCATGCAGAGTGAGCAGCGATCACCAACCCAAACAGAAATCAGGCACAAGAGTGGTGAGACAATTTTTGGGGAGTCGTTGCGCTCTTGAACATTGCTTGGTTGTCTGTCCCTAACAGAGACCTATTATGCTGCAGTTCAGGGCTGACGAGTCCGTGGCTCAGAAGTTCGGCAAGGGTTTTACTTTCAGGCTAAAGTGCTGGGACCCACAGCCCACCCTCTTAATGACCACAGAGAGAGTGACAGGTGTTGAGGGCAGTAGAAGCAAATGCCTTTTTATTCCTGTATTCATGATGATGCAATGGCTTGAGCAAGTTCAAATTCAAAATGCAAAACTGCACATGCTCAAAGTTAGGAATGAACAGACTCATCCGGGTCTGGGAGCAGTGGGAGCTCATGGCCTATCCACTGCTGCTTGCCTACACGAGCCAGGTTGTGTGAAGCAGTTGTAAAGCATGGAGTGGTGGCCGGGTGGTGGTGGTGAAGACAACTGTGGGCTGTGGGCTTCTTAACTGAATGCATGTGGTCATCTAAAGGGGTCCCCATCACGCCATGAAGTCCAGGGTCTAAAATGACCTAGCAGCACCATTGCTATGGCCCTCCAGATATTGAAGAACTATAACTCCCATCAGACTTGGCCAACTTGGCCAATGGTGAGGCGTGATGGGAATTGTACTTCAACAATGGAGTGCCACATAATCTCCAACTCTGGTGTAAAATTAGAATGGTAGATGAGGGCTGGGTGAGAACTAGGTTCAAATCCACATCCAGTCATGAAGCTCATTCGAAGACAGTAGGCTTGTCACTGCCTCTCAGCATAACCTACCTCACAGGGTTGTTTTGCAGATAATGTGACCTGCCAGACGTCTTGCCGTGCACACGGGCAGCACTGTTCAGCTGCTCGGGCCCTTCATGAGCCACCATTACGGTAAAAATGGCAGCCTGCTGTTCTGCATCAAAGGCCATTTCTGGAAATTGCAGTGTTATAGCTTCCATTTATGCAAGATTATACAGGCCTCTAATGGCAGAATTAATAGCTCCTCTATGGTATTGTATGATTAACCATGGATTTAACCATGGGGGCCTGAGAGATAACACACTAAGCCATGGTTAGGGCCACTAACTCTATTGCAGGCCATGGTTATGTAACCACCATGGTTAGGGAAAACGCCCTACACACAACACACTGAGCCATCATGGTTAGCTCAAAATATTTACAGGGTCTTTATCAAGAATCTTGAGGACATGGCAGATGGTGAGGAGGGGCATTTGGCTTGTCATGTCACAGGTCTTGCCAGGGCTGGTGCCACACTATTTTGCGCCCTAGGCAAGGTGAGCTACTTGCACACCCACACACCCCAAAATTGCCAACTTCGATTTTTAAGAACAGATGTTTTGTAGAAAAAATAAAAAGCACAAAACATGAACTTACTATGTTTTTTCTTAAAACAACTAATTGGTATAAAACTGTGACCCTTAAAGGTCAGTACTACGCCCCTCTGAGGTCTGTGCCCTAGACGGCTGCCTAGCTGACCTAATGGTAGCGCCGGCCCTGGGTCTTGCTGGCATGTAGGAGGGGAATCATTGAATGGCATCCCCGTGGCGTTACACCTCACAAGTCAGTTTCCTAATGCATGTCTGAGATTGGTAAGTCTGTGGTGCTTAGAATGTTGGCCTGAGTGGGTGGAGTTAGAATGTCTTAGGAGTGGGGAGGAGTGATATATAAGGGAAGGACCAAGCGGATTGAGGGAGACTTTTAGGTACTCTTAGAGTCTTTAGCCTTTAGTGCTTGAGCTCTTGGTCTGTAGAGTACTTGGGTTCTGGAGAGTTTGAGGTTCAGTATAGAGAGTGGTGTCTTTTGAGATGGGTGTGCAGATGGACAGTTTGTGTAAAATAAACAATACTGACAATAAAATTCAAGAGTGAATGTGTGTGTGACAAGAAAGTGTGTATGTGAATGGGTGAAAGGATTGGATGAGAGGTTTAAAAAGGGTTTAATATGTTTTATTTTGAAACAAAGCTTGTGAACTTTTAAAATAAATTTTAATTATTTTGTTTTAACTGCCACAAAAATCCCACGTGTCTGTTTGGCATTTATCGTCTGAAATTTATTCATTTAGCACCCACTCTGACAATACTTCACCTCAGCACATATAATTCACAGCGCATTATTTTATTATTGAAATCCTTCTCCATTTAACCCCTTTCTCCATATAGTTTGGAGAAAGGCGGTGTTTGTCCCTCGCCTCAGGCGTATCAAGCGGTGGTGCTTGGCTTGAGCAGGGAGTGTCCGCAGCTGGGCCTGGCCTGTGTCGTGGCAATCCCCTTCTCAGCTGTATTTGAAAAAGCTTAAAAAAAAAAAAAAAGCTTGTCAAATACTGAGAAAGTGTTTCTTTCTGGGTTGGGTTTATTTAAGTAGAATTTCCCCCTGCTAATCTTTACCTTCCATTTCCAGAACAGTAACATCAGCAGAACAGGGAAATATGCCCCTGACCCATCTCCAACACTTCTTCCAGCAATGTAATCAAAGCTTCTCACTTGCTTCTCAAGTCTCCCAGTGCTGCTGACAGGTGGGACAATTCACGGCTCCATCTCCCTCTCTTGACCAGACAAGTGCTCCCTGTCCTTCCCTGTATCCTTGCCACCTCCATCTTCCTCCACTTGTAGCAACAGGGCCTTGCTGCTTTTGACAAGCAGCTTCCTCTTCTAGCAACTTGTTCAGCAGCTCAAGGGCTTTGGCATTCAAAGTGAGCTGGGATGGATGTGCACCCATCCATTATGTTCATTGACATGCCAGGGACGCACCGTCCAACAGCTTAGCAGACTCCTTCAAGACAACCATGGTCAAGGGAGCAGATGAGCTTTGAAGTCTAGATGAAGGCTTTCTTTTCGATGCACATTTTCCAAACCCTTTCTCCCCACCCATGTTTCTGCACTATAGTTGCCATCAAACAACGTGCTTTCTTGTATGTGCCTCCATTTAGAAGCTGATACTCATGCAGGGATGAGAAGATGAGCAGAACTCCAGGGCATGTCTAGATGAGGGCTTATCCTGGGGATCACCCCGGAATCATCCCTGTACATCCACATGATGCACAGGGGATCACAAGGGCAGGGAAGGATGATCCCTCCATTTTCCCCGGGATAACTGGGATGGCTTTAATCTCGACTTTTCCCATGGTCTCAGGATCATCCTGAGACCGCAAGATGTGTGGGCAGCCATCCCAGTTTCATCTTGGCTCCTCGTGAGTAAACTCAAGGAGCCAGAAACTGGGCACAGAGCTCCTCGGGAGCTCCGTGCCCATTGGGGGTGGGAGGGGGAGCGGGATCTTTAAAAACAAACAAAAAAGCATGCTACCTGTATCGCTGGAGCGCTCGTGTGCTGATTTTTGATATATATAAAAAATCCAAAATGGCGGGCACAACATCCTCATTCTCCCGGGATGACGCACACCGCATGTGGACTAAGGGGGAGGATCTTGCAATCACCATATTGCAAGATCCCATCCCTAGGTCTGTGAACCGCCCAGAGAGCTTCGTCTATTGGGCGGTATAAAAATGTAATAAATAAATAAATAAATAAATAAATAAATAAATAGGTCTAGACATGACCCAGCTCATTGTGGTGGAAAACCTCAAAGCTTGTTCTGACTTGTGTCCATATCAGATTGTGATATATATAGATATAGAAATAGATATAGATATAGATACACACATATACACACATTTATTTGCACCAAAATTTGTGCAGTTTTCAAGCACATTTCTCCCTTTTTTTTCCATCTGGAAACAATTTTCTCCCTTTAATTCAAGCATCTTTGTGCATGTTTTCAAAGTTTGCATTATTGCCATGGACATTTTTTTTAAAAAAATGTACATGTTTTTGAACACCTTGCTTTGTTTGTTTGTTTTAGACCTTTGACTGCCGAGTGTGTTTATGTCCATGTTAAATTCTGGATGGTGAGAACTGGGTAAATTCTGTTCAAAAATAAACTGAAACAAATTTCTCATACCTCCCCTGTTCTCATGCCTTTATTAATGCCATGGAATGGTTAGATTGGCTGCTCAGGTTTTAAAGTTCCAAATTCTGTAGTGAATGTATGACAATGGCTCACAGAAACACTGTTCTTCCTCACTTCAGATATAGTGGCAGAAGAAAGGTCCTCTATGCATGCTCAGAAGCACCCATTCCACCACCATTCATCCTGCAGCTATGCTTTATTTTGCACTTTCAGAAGTTCTAGCAAAGGTTTCGGAAATCTAGTTTCTCTCCCAGTAAGTGAAATTCAGTGGCAATTCTTGTCCCAGATCTTATCATCTTTAATCATTAGGTGAAGAGCTTTTTCTCTTGAAAACTGCAATAAATTGTGCATCCTTAAATTCCAAAATTATTTTTAGAAATTCTCCAACTTAACGCAAAATGCAATATGGGCTTGAGCAAGCTCAGGGAACAATAATGGAATAGAAGAGAGGAAATCTACTCATACCTATACTAGGATACATGTGCTGGTGAGAGTAGACACAAGTGAGAAATTGACCGAGCTCACATTTTAATGCAAACTTACCTGATTTTGCACTTTCAAAGTACTGTGTGATCCAAATTCTTCAAAATTTGCATTTATGTGAATTTTGCACTGGAGTTCCCCAATGAAAAAGTGCACACAGAGATTTATATATGGGGTGTTTTGTTTTTGTTTTTTAAAAAAATGAAATCTGTTAAGAAAATTGCTTACAAAAATGTTTATGTTAGGGGAAATGCACATATTAGGAGAAATATATACCCAAATATACATACAGATTTTCATGCCTGGGGTGAACCAAGCTTAAGATTGGTTTGGGTGCTGTTTTTAGTAATATGTTTTCCAAATAATTGTTATATTTTTATTTCATTTAATACATTTCAATCAGTTTTAATTGGTTGTGTAAGCTGCTTTGCATGGGTTTTTTTTGGGGGGAGGGGTCTGTGATTTTTGTTTTTGTTTTTTGTAGAAAGGCAAGGTACAAAACAAATTAAATGAATGAATGAATGAATGAATAAGAATTGGGGGAAATGAGAAAATGAAAAAAAAAACTGTAATTGACAGATTTGTTCATCCCTTGGTGAGAACCAGGTTACACCCACAGCATAGCTTGACAAAACACACACACAAATAAATCTGTATTATTGATTTCACTGGGTTGATGATCAGGAGATTAAGGATTGAAACGATGCGTCTGGGAAAATGGCTGAGGAGATAGAAATTGGAGGGGGGGCGTTGTGAAAATATTGTCTAGTCTAA
The DNA here is from genome assembly GCF_023053635.1 of Elgaria multicarinata webbii. Classification (NCBI taxonomy): domain Eukaryota; kingdom Metazoa; phylum Chordata; class Lepidosauria; order Squamata; family Anguidae; genus Elgaria; species Elgaria multicarinata. Next base: position 9,884,220 of record NC_086180.1, read on the forward strand.
TCTAAATCCTTTTTTGGTTCGCATGGCATTCATCAGATGTTGCACCTGAGCAAGGAACTGCAAACATACCACACAGAGAATGCAGAAACAAACCATACACACCAACCACCAAAATCTCCCCCTTACAAAGTACATACAACACACACACACACACACACACACACACACACACACACACACACACACACACATCACAGGCAAAACACACTCGATACCAAAAACAAACAACCAACTAACTAGCTAACACACACACACACACACACACATACACAGCATATTAAAACCAAGAACTAAACAGCACACACACACAAACACACACACAGAGGCCTTAGCTAGACCTAAGGTTTATCCTGGGATCGTCCCGGGGTCATCCCTGTTCATGTAAATGACACACAGGATATCCTGGGAGCAGGCAGGGACGACCCCGGGATAAACCTTAAGTCTAGCTAAGGCCACACAGAGAGAGAGAGAGAGAGGGAGAGAGAGAGAGAAAGAGAGAGAGAGAGGTCAGATCTACATCAAGCAGTTTATAACACTTTGAAACCTGTTTGAAAATGGCATACGGAATGTGTCCTGGGCCCCAACAGTTGTCAACACTGTTACAAACCATTATAAAGCAGGAGTGTAGATTCTGCCACACACTCACAGTACAGGCAAAACACCCCCTTTCTTCCCAATACCCATTTATCCGCCAGGGTGCTACCATATATATTAATTTTTCTGGGTGACCGCGCATGCTTCAAAACAAAGCACTGGGGTGCGGCCACCCACCATTTTGCTTTTCAAAGAGTACCTCTGGGTCCCATATGGGGCCCAGATGCAATCTTGGAAATAAAGATGGCATTGGAGGAATGCACTTTACCACGTGCTGGCCTCCCATTTCCCTCCCCCAAAAAAACAAAGTTTCAAAACAAACCTAACAAAGTTTTTTGTTTGTTTTAAACCATGAGGGGACAGGGAGCTTGTCGGGGACTCATGAAGGTGTCCATGAGCATATTGGTGTCCATGGGCACTGGGATAATATCCCCACATTAAGAATCCCCCTCCCTATGGTCTCTAGGATTTGTCACGTTTGAGTTTACATAAAGCTGTTAAAAGTAATAAAATCCATTTTTAACAATCTGGCAGTATATCACAGACATTATTAAAAGTTTGCCTATCAGTATAATAAGGTAATTATCGCATTTACATCAATAGCATTAGTGGAATTAATTATGTATATCAACTAGGAAATGAGTGAAATAAGAGTGCTCTGCTTGTGGAAGAGAAGCTAGTCGATGTGGTGATTATATGAGGAAGCCTGCCAAACGTTAGCTGTTCCTTGATCACAGGTTCCCCAGGGCCTATCAGATTTGGTCTTTCAGTGGCATCTCTTCCTCTGCACCTGCCGGTGATATGGTTATGTTCACAAGACTTTGGTCACCGCTAGACCTAAGGTTTATCCTGGGAACATCCAGGGTTCGCCCCTGCCTGAGCACTGGATCCCCTGTGTGTCACCTAGATGAACAGGTTTGACCCCTGGACGATCCAGGGATAAACCTTAGGTCTAGCTATGGCCAGACATGCTTGTGTCAACTTCTGAATCTCCTGCCTGCTAATGATTAGCAGCATGCCAACTCAAATTAAGCATGGCCAACTATTAGCTAAATATGCTGTTCCACATTATTGAATGCCACCTTGTCACTGTTGGGAGATCATCACAATCACATGAGTTTCTTTATATGTACTTGGGGCAAAGCGGAGATTTAGACCATTTTGGAGGTGAAGTTTCAGGTCGGCTTTAATATGTTGGGGCCTAAACTTCTAGGTCTCATCTACACCAAGGCAGGATCTACACTACCGCTTTAAAATGGTTTATAACAGTAGTGACAACTGTTGAGGCCCAGGACACACTCCTTATAGAGTCTTCAAAATGTTTTCAAAGTGTTATATCCTGCTTAGTGTAGATCTGGCCCAAGCTGGACATTGCACCATGAAAGAGGTATGAAAGTGGTATATAAAAGGCAGGAGCCCCACTGAGCAGGATATAGCGGTATGAAAGTGGTATGTAGTAGGTGTCAATGGGCCCCAACAGTTGTCAGTGAACTTCTATACTGCTATACTAGGGTGACCATATTTGGGAAACCAAAAAAGAGGACACCTAGTGTGTGTGTGGGGAAGCAGCTTTCTGAGTCCTGCAGAAAGTACGTTATTCCCCCGCCACCTTAAAGAACCCGATTGGAGTGGAGGAGGGGAAAGGATTTCATTCTGCACCACCACCATCCACTCCAATTGGGGCCTTTTCTATAATGTCCACGAATGACCCACTTTCCCCTTTAAGACCTCAATTGGAGCTCGGGGTGGGGGAATGATGTGCCTCAAGAAAGCATGTCACTCCCTCCTGCCATGCTAATGGCAGCCTTAAAGGGGAAGGTGTGTCATTCCAGGACATTATTGAAAATTATAGAAAATCCCCCCTGACACCATGGAAAGAACAAAAACCAGGACAAATCCGGGGAAATCCTGACAGTTGGTCACCCTATGCTATACAGGAGTAGTGTGGCTCCTGCCTTTTATATATCCTATTTCTTCGATTCTAAGACACACTGTTTTCCCCATATTAAAATCTCTAAAAATGGGGTGCGTCTTAGAATCGCGGGTGTGTCTTAGGGTTGTTGTTTTTTTCTGTTGGTGGTACTGACATTAGTGTGCGTCTTACAATCGATGGCGTCTTACAATCGATGGCGTCTTACAATCAAAGAAATACGGAACCACTTTCATACCACTTTCATAGTGCAATATCCTGCTAGGTGTAGATGAGGCCCTAGTTATTATTGTGCTCCCCGAAGAACCTGCATCAATCTAGGTCAGCATTAAATGCCCTTCTCTATCAAAGAGAATGATATGATATGATATGCCCTATCATATCAAAGACGAGTGTTGTGGAGTCCAGGGAAATTGCCTTATCTGTGATGCCTGCACAATTTCAGAATATTCTCCAAGAGGCTGCTCACCTGACACATAGTTTGATGCATTTTAGAGGCCAATTCAAGATGGTGATGGTTGATGGTTGTTTACTCTTAATCTATGACTTGCCATTGTTTGCAGATAGTATAGGTTATTGTGTTTTAATTGCTGCAAAATCTGGTTTCTTTTAATTATTGTAAACTGCTTTGAGAATTGGTTACCTAAATAAATATATGTCTGCATTCCTTGTGTTTTTGATATGATATATTGATAGGTTCAAGAAATGCACATTTTGAACATGTATTTCCTAAAATTGTGGTGACCTTTTCCCAGGATTTTTCAAGCACAAACTTCCCTTTCTACTTTTCTTCCTTCCCTCCTTCCTCCCTTCCTTCCTTCCTTCCTTTGTTCTTTCATGATGTAGCTTGTTTTTGGGTGGATTTTTTGGGGGGATGGGGTGGGGGAGAATAATGCCTATAATTATTTTTCAAAGCCTTCCCAAAGACATACAGCTTGTCTTCTTCATGTAAACAGATACCATTCACACATCTCCTAAAGTCTAATTTTATGACTAATGTTTTTATTCTGGCTGTCTAGAAGAAAATGTCATTTTCATGAGACTTCAGAATCTAACTGGAGCTATAATTCGACTGCCAAGGGAATTGGAGAGTACATGCTACATCAGGAATAAAATATGAGGTTAAAGATGGTTTATCCTCAGGCTGTTAAAAAAACATAGAAAACGGATTAGGTACCTCTGCTAGTCCCAGGAGCCAGGGAAAACCTCATGACCAATTCATCATCTCGTCCCCTTAGTGCTACTGCTTAGACAGCTACCTTCTTATTTCAAGTTAGAATATTTGCCATTTTTCCCTCAATAGCTAATGTCCCTTATTTTGTCCCCACAGGGTTTTCTTCTTGCTTTTAGCCTAACATACTTATATAATTTGAATGCTAAATCTATCCTCTAAAATCTCTCTAGGGTTCAATTATATATATATATACTTACTAGCTTTAATATTAGGTCCTAGGCTTCCCTTACTGGTCTGGCAATATCCCTCTACAACAGGATATGATGCAAAGGGAGCAAGCGGACTTCCCATTAGAGTTACTGCTCAGTTTTTGAAGCAAAATGTTGAGACAAAGTTTCATCAAATGGTTTTGATAAGTCTAGTGGAATTTCTGATCAGCGGTTCACCTGCGATGAAGAGGTCCTGGCTTGAAATGGGCTCTGTGATCTGCCCCACCACTGTTTTCTTCCCGACTGATCCACCACCATACTTTCTCCAGGTAAAACAAAACAAAACTCAATCCCTCACTTTGGGGAAAGAGGGATAACAGGTCACAGAGTGCTCAGAGCAGGACCAGGGAGAATTTTGTTTCAATTCATTTTGATGAAGAATTTACCCAAATTTGCACCAGCCTTCATATTTGAGATGGCAAGAACTTGAGATTTAAAGTATGTAAATGTAGGAGAAAGCAAAACTGATGGTTTCATCTATCCAGGCCCAGGGCTTGGAGTGCTTAACTCTTAAAAGTCTGAGTTGGAATCTCACATTTGTGGTAGTGAATTAGGGTCACCACCTCTCTTTTCTGACAGGTTCCACATCTTTAACAGCTGCAGTACAACATGGTTCTCTCAATATGTCTATTGAATACACCTCTTAATATGCTGATGGGTAAGAATTTCAGTTTACTCCATTTTTTTATAAGGATTTACCACAATTTCCCCATATTTAAGATGGAAAGAATTTCAGATTAAAAAAAAATGAATGCAGAAGAAAGCAAAGCACATGGATTATCCATGCCATCACACAAGAAAGGCTCACATAGCTTTCTAATCTGGAAATGATGCATTATATCACCTTCTGAGGATCGACATTGCCTTGTTGGCCCCGGCTGGACTAGATGGACCCTTGATCTGATCCAGCAGGGCTCTTCTTATGTTCTTATGTTCTTATCATTTGCACCTAAAGAGAGTCCTTGTGGAGCATTTCTGGTGTGGAGGTGAAACTTCCACCAGAAGCTGTACTTTTTCCTTCTCCTTGTTCAGACATTTGTTTGCTTGGTGAAGCAAAGTGGGTGTATCAAGGAAAGGGGGAACCATGGGTCAATCAGCTGGAACATTTGAGCATTTCTGTCAAAAGCTTGAACAAAACACTTCAAAAAGCACAACTGTTTTCAGGTTGAGAGGGTGATGACTTTTTCAGAAGTGCACATGAACTGAATGTGAAGTTTCCTCTTCATGTGATACATCAGAAGATGTTCAAGGCAACATAAAACTATCTCAATAAAAAAACAAGGAAGTTCTCTGGCATGTGTGTGTGGTAAACTGTAGAGCTATACACAAATGTCCTCTGAAAATTCTCCCTGATATTTGTGGGAAGAGGACGGGGGGAGATTTCACTGAATTTCTCCAAGGTGTGTTTGTGGAGACATTCTCAACAGTTTCTCACAGGTAGGGCTCACCATTGAGAGGGTTTGTAGCACGGCTTCTTTCTTTTTTCCTAAGGGCTTGGTTTTTATGTGTGCTTCCACTGCCAGTGGCACTAGCATCAACTGTGTTGATGGGATGCATCGACCACAATGCAGGTGTATTGTATCCAGTTCCAGAAGGCAAGCTAGTGATTTGTCTAAATCTGTCCCCCAATTGCCTGGAAGTTTTCTTCCCCCATAAAAGGGGATTCCATTGTTCTTCATCGTTTTCAGGGTGTTTTATAGGGCTGTGCTCCACTTTGCTTCAGTTCATAGAAGCGACATTGGATCGGCCTGATTCACCTATGCCAAAGGCGGATACGGATTGCGTTGGATGTGAAGCAAAGCATCGCAAAGTGAGTCGCCCCTTTGCAGAACGATCCGCTTAGTCACGAGGCTCCGCCAAGCATTTTGGAACTTTTTTTGCATAGGATTGCATTGCGTGAAAGAACGCCTATAACTTCTTTGTTTTTATTTATTTATTTATTATTTATTTAGAATATTTATATACCACTCCCCATTGAAAAATTTCGGAGCGGTGTACAAGATAAAATGAAAATAAAAACAGAATAAAATAGTTAAAACAAATTTTAAAAGAAGCAAATGCAGAGATTCAAGGCTGCATATTAAGGAAAGGCTTCTTGGAATAAAGATGTTTTCAGGAGGCGCCGAAAGGAGTACAAGGTCGGAGCCTGCCTGAACTCCAGAGGCAGGGAATTCCACAGGAGGGGGGCCACCACGCTGAAGGCTCTTCCCCTGGTGGACTCCAATCGAAGGATGGATCTAGGTGAAACCACCAGGAGCAGGCCCTCAGATGACCTCAGTGACCGGGCAGGTTGGTAAGGGAGAAGGCGCTCTCTCCTGGTCCCAAGTTGTTTAGGGCTTTGTACACAAGGACAAGAACCTTCAACCTAGCCTGGTAGCGAATAGGCAGCCAGTGCAGTTCCCTCAGCAGAGGAGTTACATGCTGGAAAGGGGCAGCTCCAGACAACAGCTGAGCTGCAGCATTCTGCACTAGCTCCAGCTTCCGGAGCAGCTTCAAGGGCAGCCCCACATAGAGCGCGTTGCAGTAATCCAGTCTTGAGGTTACCAATGCCTGTACCATAGTGGCCAAGCTATCCCTGTCCAGGAAAGGCCGTAGTTGGCGAACCAACCAAAGATGGTAAAAGGCATTCCGAGCCATGGTGGCTACTTGAGCCTCCAGTGACAGAAATGGGACTAAGAGTACCCCCAAACTACAAATCTGTTCTTTCAGAGGCAGTGCAACCCCATCCAGAACAGGCAATGAGCCTGTCTCCCGGACTCGGGAACCACTCACCCACAGGGCTCCCATCTTGCCAGGATTCAGTCTCAGTTTATTGGCCCTCATCCAGCCCATTACTGAGTCTAGGCACTGGTCCAGGACTTGCACAGCCTCACCTGATTCAGTTGTCACAGGGAGATAGAGCTGCATCATCAGTGTATTGATGACATTTAGCTCCAAATCCCCTAATGACTGCTCCCAACGGCTTCATATAGATGTTAAATAACATTGGGGACAAGATGGTGCCCTGCGGCACTCCATAGCTCAATTGCCAAAGGGCCAAGGACTGGTCACCCAGTGCTACCCTCTGAAAATGACTCCGTAGGTAGGACTGGAACCACTATAACACAGTGCCTCCAATGCCCATCCCACGGAGTTGATCCAGGAGGATACCATGGTTGATGGTATCAAAAGCCGATGAGAGATTGAGCAGGATTAACAGGGTTGCATTTCCCCTGTCCCTCTCTCAATAAAGGTCATCCATCAGGGTGACCAAGGCTGATTCAGTCCCTTAACCAGATCGGAACCCAGACTGGAATGGGTCTAGATAATCAGTATCCTCCAAGAGTGCCTGCAGTTGCTCCGCCACAACCCTCTCAAGTACCTTCCCTAAAAAAAGCGGTGTTCGCAACCGGGCGGTAGTTGCCTAATACCATCGGGTCCAGGGTGGGCTTCTTCAGGAGTGGTCACACTACTGCCTCCTTGAGGACAGCAGGGACCACCCCTTCCCGGAGAGAAGCATTTATCACCCCCTGGACCCACCCAGTCAGACCCCCTCAGCTTGCTTTTATAAGCCAGGAGGGACAGGGATCGAGAGGGCAAGTGGTTGGTCGCACTGCTGCAAGCACCTTGTCCACATCATCAGGCCGCAATAACTGGAACTGATCCCACAAAATCGGGCAGATGGTGGCATAGGACACCTCAACTGGAGCTGCACTAACAACAACGTCAAGCTCGCTGCGGAGAGAAGCGATCTTGTCCTCAAAGTGTGATGTAAAAAGGCCACAGCGGGTCCTCTACAGGGCCAGGGGAGGATGTTAGCAGCCCCTGGACCACCCAGAAGAGCTCAGCTGGACGGCTACTTAAGGACACAATGGAGGCAGCAAAATAAGCCTCCATATTATTAGTAGTTTTTAAAGCTACATCTCTGAAAGTTACAGTGCTTAGAGAGTGATGATTGGGGGTAATTTGTTTCGATTTTCAGAATTTTTTGTTGTGCAGTTTGCTTGCTATTAATTTTTATAGAATGGGTAAAGCGGGAGGGAAAACCTATGTTTTTAACAGTGATTGACAGGTTCATCTCCCATTCATGATAAGTGATCAGCCTATCTGAAGCATCCTCCAATCCCAAGGTTGGAGGGGGAAATAAGCAAAATGGGATATTTAGTAACTTCTCTTTCTTTGTCTTTTGTAGGACTTCTGTCACTTTTTGGGTGCATTGGTGAAGCAGTAGCCCCAGCAAACTGAGACACAAAACCTTATAATATACAAAGTAAAATAACAGATAGACAACACAGCACTGCAAGGTACCCACCATAACCTTGGTGAACAACTGAGTAGATGTGGTGCAAGTGGATGATGTGCTGTACAGCATGTGGACGTGCCCAGTGCCCACTGCCCTGGAGGGTCATCAGAACCCTCCAAAGGGGAAACAGTGGAAGGAAGCCAATGAGTTGCACGAGTTGAAGTGTGACGTGGCTTCTCAAAGGCAGGTACCCAGACAGGACCGGCCAAATGACTGGTGGCACAGTCCCCACTGGGCACGTCCACTTTCCCCTTACTGGTAATAAAGAAAGAGTTTTTCTTCTAATTCTTCTTGCTTTTATGATTATTAGTATTTTTTATTGTTATATTACAGTTATTGGCTGGGTATACCCTGGAGTGTGTGAACTGTGATGGAGGTGTGTGTGTGTGTGTGTGTGTGTGTGTGTGTATCTTATTTATTTATTTATTTATTTATTACATTTCTATACCGCCCAATAGCCAGAGCTCTCTGGGCAGTTCACAAAAATTAAAAACATTCAAAGTATAAAACAACAGTATAAAACCATAATATAAAATACAATATAAAAGCTCAACCAGATAAAAACAGCAGCAATGCAAAATTTACAAATTTAAAACACCAAGTTAAAATTTATTTATAGACTGTTAAAATGCTGGGAGAATAAAAAGGTCTTCTTCACCTGGCGTCTAAAAGCATATAATGTAGGTGCCAAGCGAGCGTCCTTAGGGAGCTCATTCCACAGCCGGGGTGCCACAGCAGAGAAGGCCTTGAATAGCACTTTGTAATAGCACTTTGAAATGAGTGCATGGCATGAAAGAAATTAAGTTTTTAGAAGTATTGTGACCCAAGTGTGGCAACGCAAAGTCTGTACACTCACCCCATTTATCTGGAAGTTCCCTGTGTTCATTTTTGATGTGGTTACCTGAAAGAAAGATTCTGATTTAGGTTTCACTTTAAATATTCCCCCAAAATCAGGGTATGCTTGGGTTTCCTCCAAAATGGGCATGTATCTGGATACATTTAGAAGCTGTCATATTGGCCATTTTGATGTTTCTAACTTTAAAAGTGATGGAGATGTATGCACTTTTGTAAAATTGGGTTAGGGTTAAGGGTAGAAACTTTCAAAATCCCCCCAAAATCAGGGTAAGCTCAGATTTCCTCCAAAATGGGCATGAATAAGGATCTACGTGGAAGCTTTCATGATGGGCAGTTGCAGGTCTGTGTCTGGAAAAATGATGGAGATAACTGCATTTCTGAAAATGGGGGGATTTTTCAAATATTCCCCCAAAATCAGGGCATGCTCAGATTTCCTTCACAATCACCATGAATCTGGATACATTTAGGAGCTCTCATGGTGCCCATTTTGATGTTTCTATCTTGAAAACTAAAAAAGTTATAGGTGGTTGACATTTCAACGCAAGTCTATGCGGGGAAAACACGGAGCACCGATCCGGATCCAGAGCCCCGCCGTGGAGCGGAATGGACCGTAGGCGGATCAGCCGAAAGCAGAGCGGGCCGGATCCAAAAGTTGTGGGTTGGAATACAGAGCGGATCAGGGGTCCGTGCACAGCCCTGTTGTTTTATCACTTATGTTGGTGGCATTTTTGAGCTTACTTATTCACGGGAAGGTGGCCAAGGATGCCTTATGCATGCTTTCTTTCTGTTATACACTGTCACAAAACTCTTTTGGAATCTCCTAATGCAGTCTGCCACCCCCCAGCAAATTATCTCAGGCTGAAACCTCTTTGTAACCCCCTCCCCCACCACACACACACACACACACACACACTGGACTCATCTACACCAAGCAGGCTATTCCACTATGAAAGTGGTATGAAAGCGGTATGTAAAAGGCAGGAGCCACACTACTGCTTTATAGCGGTATTGAAGTGCACGGACACCTGTTGGGGCCCATTGACACAGACCATATACCACTTTCATAGCATTATATCCTGCTTGGTGTAGATGTTTCATGGGCCCCAACAGTTGCCAGTGCACTTCAATACCACTATAAAGCAGTAGTGTGGCTCCTGCCTTTTATATACCCCTTTCATACCAGTTTCATAGTGGAATATCCTGCTTGGTGTAGATGAGTCCAGTGTGTGTGTGTGTGTGTGTGTGTGTAGATGATAATCAAGTAGATGAGCCCACTACTTTTGCCATTCTCCGTGATCTGGTACATACACACACATACACACACACACACCTTGTTATGAGTTAAACTTTGCTACACTTCCATCACCCCTGTTTTGAATACACACATTGCTAAAAATTTAAGCTGTTATCTTTTACAGTAAATGCCCCCCACACACACACCATGCATTATTTCTATCCCCCCCTCCTGTGTACCTAGCTTCAGTACTGACTTTAAATGCATGGTGGGTTCCTCATCATTAATAGCCGTATGACAGGCAGTCACAACATGGGCTTCTCCACGCTGGATATATCAGTACTTATATGTACATTGATGGTGCTATATAAATAAATAATAATAATAATAATAATAATAATAATAATAATATTGAATTTGGCCAGTGCGGAAGGGTGGAAACCTTGTTTGGTTCAGTTTTTGCTGAGAGCTTACCAAAACATTTCTTTTTTTCATAAACAGAATGGAAAAGAACTTGAGATTTTAAAATTAATAATAATAATAATAATAATAATAATAATATAGAATTGAATGACTTAGAAACAAAATCCACCAATTCCTCCATTCCTTCTGGGGAGACCTATAGCCATGACTATTTATTTATTTATTTATTTATTTATTTATTTATTACATTTATATTCCACCCCATAGCCGAAGCTCTCTGGGTGGTTTACAAAAGTTAAAAACAGTGTACATTAAAAACAAATATACAAAAATGTAAATGCATATAAACAGCAATATCGTTTAAAACAACTATTCTGGGGTCAGTTAAAAAAAACCTCAGCATATGTTGTTAACGGCCTAGGAGAAGAGAAAAGTCTTAACCTGGCGCCGAAAGGATAACGATGGTGGCGCTGGGTGAGCCTTGTTGGGGAAATCATTCCATAAGGGGGGGGCACCACTGAAAAGGCCCTCTCTCTTGTTGCCATCCTCCGAGCTTCCCTCAGAGTAGGCACTCAGAGGAGGACCTTAGATGTTGAGCATAGTGTAGGGGTAGATTCATGACTATAGCATTGGTGGAGGGAGAACACACATAGTCCCACCCACCTTCCAGAAGAGACTCCAATGGAGGCAAATGTGGGGGGGGGACAAGCCAGGAAACATCAAGGCCTGCTCTAGTTGGCCCCACCCCTGGCAAGGACTAACTGACACCATGACCCTATGGAGAAGGAGCAAAGGAGACAGGAGAAGGTAGAGGCAACATTAGGCCCTGCTCCAGTTGGTCTGCCCCTCTTTTGACAGATAAGAGGGGTGGAGCAGAGCCATCCCATCAGCTGCCAGTCTACTTAATTTTTCTCCGTCTCCCTCCCTCCCTCCCTCCCTCCTCTCTCTCTCTGGCCGTAGCTAGACCTAAGGTTTATCCCAGGATTGTCCTGGGGTCAAACCTGTTCATCTAAGTGCCACACAGGGCATCCAGCACTCAGGCAGGGATGAACCCGGGATGATCCTGGGATAAACCTTAGGTCTAGCTATGGCCTCCCTCTCTCTGCCTCCCCCCTCCCCATTTCCTTCTCCTTGTGTGTCATGTCTTTTTCAGATTGTAAGCCTGAGGGCAGGGGCTGTCTTCTTTGCTGATTGATTGTAAGCCGCTCTGGGAGCCTTTTTGGGCTGAGGAGTAGGGTAAAAATCTGATAAATAAATGAAAATAAAAGAGGAATCAGGATGCACCAGTGAGCAAGGGAATCTGTCTCACCTACCTGGGGGAGAAGCAGGTGCGCGCACACCCCGAAACAGTCTCTGAGCTGAGAATGTACCTCTGAAGCAGGCGCAAGGCTCTGAGCTCAGCCCCTGTGAATGTCCCATACCAATATTCAAGTTCCCAGAACTCACAAGGAGAATTTGGAGAAGCCACACTGAAAGGAATTTGCCTCCACACTAGACCAAATATTTGGGCTTGTAAAAGGGTACCTCTTTAATACACCCTCCCCCCGGATCCTGTATTCCTCTGCTTCATCTTTTTGTTCCTCAGCCGAGTTGCCTAAAGAACACAACAAGGTGATGAGAAGCCGTTCTCCTCTTCCATCAATTAGAACTAACTTTAATGCCTCCCTGTTTAAACCTGTCATTACATTACAAATTGTCTCTGTAACTTAGATTAACGAGGACCTAAAACACCTTTGAATTAAGATGAGGAGTTTTATAATACATCTGATTTTAAATATGGGACCTGGTGTTTATAGTGCGGGTTTATTTGCTGAATCAATTTAGGATCAGTGCCAGTAATTGAAAGCTTGTCTCTGATTGTAACTATTGAAATCTGGTGACTAAAGTAATTATGATCCCATTAATAATGGTTGTAAGCACCATGTTTGGGTTGAAGAGGGCAGTGAAGGAAGTGGATTATGTGTTTCTGGAATGTTTATCTGGGACGCCAAATGTCTGTGCACTTGATTTATCAGCATCAGACATTGTTGTTCTCATATCCAAAATGGTGGCAATGATGCTCACGAACTCTATTTTGAGGGTTTTTTTTAATGCAAAAGCACATTACAATGAACATTTAGGGCATGTCGACACCATGCATATATCCTGGGGTCATCTCTAGGTCGCCCCTGCATGTCCAAATGATGCACAGTGGATCCCGGGGTCCAGGAGGCACAATCACAGACTTTCCCTGGGAGAATTGTGACCATGGATTTCCCAGTTTTTTTGTGGTCCCGGGACATCCCTCGCAGACTATGGGTGGTGTGGTGCCCATTCCTGGAGTGGTCCCTGTGGCGTTACACCCCACAAGTCAGTTCCCAAATGTATGTCTGAAGTGTGTAAGTTTGTGGTTTTTAGAATGTTGGCCTGAGTGAGCGGAGTTAGAATGTCTGGGGAGGGGGGAGGAGTGATATTACAAGGAATGACTGAACGGATTGAGGGAGACTTTTAGGTACTCTTAGAGTCATTAGGGCTCTCTGTGCTTTAGCTCTTGGTGTTTAGAGTACTTGGGTTCTGGAGAATTTGAGGTTCAGGGTAGAGAGTGGTGTCTTTGGAGTGTCGTGTGCACATAGTTGATGTATATTAAACAATACTGATAATAAAGAAAGCTCAAGAGTGATTGTGTGAGAGAAAGGAAAGCGCGTATGTGAATGGGTGAAAGGATTGGATGAAAGGGTTCAAAAAGGTTTTTAAATGTTTTACTTGAAACAAAGCTTGTGAACTTTTAAAAATAAATTTTAATTGTTTTGTTTTAACTACCACAAAACCCCCACATGTCTGTTTGACATTTATCATCTGAAGTTTATACTTCAGTATTGTCACCTACTCTGACAATACTTCACCTCAGCACATATAACTCACAGCGCTTTAATTTATTATCGAAATCCTTCTCCATTTAACCCCTTTCTCCACATAGTTTGGTGAAAGGTGGTGTTTGTCCCTCGCCTCAGGCGTATCAAGCGGTGGTGCTTGGCTTGAGCAGGGAGTAGCTGCGGCCGGGTCTGTTGTTCAGAGCCTGTGTCGTGGCAGTCCCTTCTTCCCTGTTAGTAGCGGGCCTCTGCCACTGGGCATGGAGCTCTTCAAGGCGGCTCCATGCCCATCGGTGGTGAGGGGCATGAAGTGATGGATCTCATTTTTTTGTTTTTTAATAATCACTATTTGGTGCACGATTGCGCCCACATTGCTGTGCAAAAGTCTCAAAAAGAACAAAGGGGAAAAAAGCCACACCGGACATCCATCTTTCCTTCCGGGATGTTGCACTGGTGTTTGGATGCTGCGAGATGATCCTGGAAGTGGGAAAGCTCGGGATCTTCTCCCCTCCCTCTTGGAAGATTTATAGGTGTAGATGAGCCCATTGAATGAAGCAGTTTTAGACCATTAGAGCGTTTCAAGTGATTCAAACCAGGGCTGTGCACTGACACACACACACACAACCCCCAATTCACTTCGGTCCCTGTTTCAGACCTTCCAAATCAGGTACGATACACTTTGGGTTGATTTGGACCTCCCCCAATTCACTTCAGATCCAAATCCAAAGCAAAATTTGGACCTCCAAATCGAGATTTGGATTTCCCCCATAGACTTGCATTGGGAGAAATGAACACCTATAACTTTTTTTATTTTTCAAGATAGAAACATGAAACTTGGGACCAGGCTACCTAGCAGACCACCTTCCCTTATACATACCCAGGCAACAATCGAGATCTTCAGAAGAGGTCTTGCTGGCCATTCTGAAACAAACAGAATATCGCCATGAAGAACCTCAGTGGTGGGCCTTCTCTGTAGGAGCACCCGCCCTCTGGAAAACCTTCCCTTGTTCAGGTAGCAGAAATTGTAACATCCTTTAAACACCTCCTGAAAGCAACTCTTCACATAGCTTTTCCCTGGACTATAACTGCTTCTGGGTTTGTTTTGGTTTGACATGGTATTTTTAAAACTTTTGAAGCTTTATATATGACTAGCAAAAAAGCCAGTCATATGACAGGTGTATTTATTTTGTTAGCACTTCTTTGAATATAGTATTTTTGGTATACACTTTTTAATTTTTTTGAATCAACTTCCCCTGTTCTTTCCCATCAATTGTCCTCAGACCGTCGGACTCTGGTCATTGCCACATACAGTTGTCCATGGGTAAATACTAGTTCTGGCAAATAAACGCCTACCTTTTCTAATGTCTGTCCTTGGGCTAAAATTTGAACCAACTTCACCTGTTCTTTCCCATCCTTCTATCATGAGACAAAACTATTTCTTTCTCAGAACTTGGAACTTCCATAGAAAGCCGCAGTTCTGAGAAACTTCAATAGATGGCGCCAGAGGGCAAAACCTAGAAGTGGCTTGGACTCTGGCCTTCCATCTTGGAACTTCCCTAGATGGCAGTTATTTTTCTTGGAACTTCCAGGACAGTAGATTGGCTTACCAGTGCAAATAGGAGAGAACATGCAAATAGGAGAGAAGGCAGAGGCAGTGGATTGGCCTACTGGACATGTTTAGCCTGGAGAAGAGAAGATTGAGGGGAGACATGATAGCACTCTTCAAATACTTAAAAGGTTGTCACACGGAGGAGGGCCAGGATCTCTTCTCGATCCTCCCAGAGTGCAGGACATGGAATAACGGGCTCAAGTTAAAGGAGGCCAGATTCCAGCTGGACATCATGAAAAACTTCCTGACTGTTAGAGCAGTGCGACAATGGAATCAGTTACCTAGGGAGGTTGTGGGCTCTCCCACACTAGAGGCCTTCAAGAGGTAGCTGGACAACCATCTGTCAGGGATGCTTTAGGGTGGATTCCTGCATTGAGCAGGGGTTGGACTCGATGGTCTTGTAGGCCCCTTCCAACTCTGCTATTCTATGATTCTATGGACATTCTATTATGTGAGGTACTGGTTCCTCTCTATTCGGCCCTGGTTAGGCCTCATCTAGAGTATTGTGTCCAGTTCTGGGCTCCACAATTCAAGAAGGATGCAGACAAGCTGGAGCGTGTTCAGAAGAGGGCAACCAGGATGATCAGAGGCCTAGAAACAAAGCCCTATGAAGAGAGACTGAAAGAACTGGGCATGTTTAGCCTGGAGAAGAGAAGGTTGAGGGGAGACATGATAGACACATCACCAACCACTAGGCCAATCCACTGCCTCAGCCTACTGGTTGGTGATGTCATTGTGACATCACCAACCAGTAGGCCAATCCACTGCCTCTGCCTTCTCTCCTATTTGCATAAGTGGCTTGGAGGAGGACTCTGGGTTTTTATATATATAGATTTTTTTATTATTAGTTGTTGCACAGTATAAATAAAATAAATAAAAATAAATAACATAAATGAATAAAGCTTTTCAGTTCTCGGCAAGCAATGATTGGAGATGAGAGCATTTCCATGCAAAGTGAGGAGTTGGTACTTGGAGAAAAAGCAGGTGGTCCAGATGGGGAAATCATGCCTTTCCTAAATAAATAAATAAATAAATAAGAGAGTATTGAACTGGATTAGTCATTACTTGATTCTCAGCTGACATTTCTCATCCCACATCCCTTAACACCTTTCTCAAATGTGTGCATATGTGTGTTCCCCCCCCCTTCCATTGAGGGTGGGGAGAAAACACACAGCAGCACCTAATTTCAAAGTTCTACAGCTATTAAAAACAATAAGAGGTTGCTTAATTTCATCTGCCCTCTTCTTTTCTTTAATATAAAATTTTGAAACCTGGTAACTGATGACATTACTGGTCATTCATATGAATGGAAGAAAAATATCCCACAATACCTGTTGACTTTTTGAAGATTTGCAATACCTCTTCTTCATCTCCACTTTTCCAAAGGGCAATTATGCTGCCTAGATGAGAGTGTTCAAATACCATCTTTACAGATGGCCATGTGGACAGGATCCAGGAGGATTTGTATATATGTAAATGGAAGATTTCCCATCTGGAATAATCAAACTAGCCATCTGGCTCTAGTTAACTAATGCCATCGATAAATACTGCAACACAGCGGAAGCTCTGCATGCACAAAAGTACCATCCCTGGAGAGAGAATCTGCACATAAGATTTCAATTTCACCTGCAACTTTGATGAGAAAAATAGCAATGGACAATGGGATCCTATTCCTGGGACATTTCAAGTAATAGACAAGCTTGAAACCTTCAGGGTCATTTCCAATAGTGTAGCAAGCAAATTCCACCCATGTAGGGTGGTCCCCTGAGCATTGTGCATTATCAAACTTCCATCAACTCATGGAACATGCTGGAAAGTTCTGCTAAGATAAGAGTTTGACTGGGGAGGGGGGAATTGTTGTGATATATTTTCCTCTAGCTCTGAATATATACAGTAGTTACAATCAGTCCACAGTGTCACCTGATTAATTTGATCCGATGCTGAGTGTATTAAGGATATCCTGTGTTTGATTATTGTGTTATGTTTGATGTGATTGAATGTTACATCTTTTTGTTATAAATGTAAAATTCAATTAAATATTTGTTTAAAAAGAGGACAAAAGAGGGCACCGATTTGCATAACATCTCCATATGGAAATTATAGAATCATAGAATCATATTTAAGCTGGAAGGGACCTATGAGGCCATCGAGTCCAAAACCCTGCTCAGTGCAGGAATCTACATTAAAGCATATCTGATAAACGGCTGTCCAGCTGGATCTTGAATGCCTCTGGACAGCCATCTGTCAGGTATACTTTAATGTGGATTCCTGCATTGAGCAGGGGGTTATACTCGATGGTCATATATATGCAAATTTAGAAGAATTTTTTTAAAAAATGGTTTAAGTAGGAACACTATAGATCTTAGTGGCCAGGCTTGATCAGCTGACCAACTCCATCTGCTCTCCAGGTACTATCTCATGATGAGCAACTTCATGGATTATGTTGCTTGCCCTCTTCATGTTTCTTTGACTTTAAACTAAGCTTGGACTGGACATCTCTTCATATAGATGGTACCTTCAAGCAGAGGAGACTCCTCTCCCAGTTCTCCGAAACAGACCTATAAATTATGACACCCGTTTATGTTCACAAATCATGCAAGCATAGTACGTTTGTTATGACGAAAGTGGATCTGAGCAGGAGAATGCCTTCTCTTAATCTATTTGCAACTTCCAGAACTTGCTTTCATGTTCAAACATTTTTAGAAGTGTACATTAACATGCATATTTTAAACCATTTAGTTTACGTGGGAAACTGTGTATTTTGAGAAAATGTACATTTTTGTGCACTTTCCCCCATTAATTTTAGCACGCAAAGGTTGCTTGTTTGTTCATCCAGCTTCAGCCTGAAAAGTAGCAACCACAAAAACATTTTAAAAGTTGCTGACTTTTTGGGTCATGCATTGTCCAAAAAAAAAAAAAAAAAATTAAAAGAGGACAAAAAATGGCACAGATTTGCATAAAACTTCCATATGGAAATGTATATACAAATTTAGAAGAAACATCAATGATTTAAATAGGAACCAAGTAGATTCTTCCCCTCCATGTCTCCACCCATCCTTAAGGTTAAAACTCTGGTTGCCAACATCTTTCCCCATTCCCAGCATGCTTAATTCCAGCATGGAGAGGATCATATTGCATCTACCTGCCAGGTAACTCTTAAAGATGAGGAACCTGTCAGAAAAAGAGAGATGACAACCCTAATTCATCAACATTGAAGCCACAGAGATACACAACCAGACTCTGAGGAGCGAAGCACTCTTAAAAAATCCCTCTGACAGTTCTGGATGAATCGGTCAGTTCTGGTTTCTCCAACATTCACATTTAAAAAATAAAAACCCACCTCTTTTCATCCTAGTTGTGAAGAAATTTACACATTTTTGATCAGTTCTGATTAAAAACAAGTGAGCCGGACAAAATATTCAGCCATCCCTGTTTTTAACTACCCCACATGGAAGTTAATTAGATTCATGAGGAACATCCGTCCCCCTCCATTCCAAGGTATCTCTTCTTGTTAAATAACCAGGTAACATTCTAGCCTCTCTTCCACTTAGAACCTTTCCTTCATGACAGCTTCATAAATTCATAGGTATTTATTAAATATGGCCATAAGATATCTTCATGATCATTTCTTTGGCCTCCTGCACAACGTGGCAATTGAATTTTGAAGAATAACACTGCCAGCAAGGCCACCAACCTGTGTGTGAAGTATGGCACATTTCTTTGCTGAAGACACCGAGACTCAATTTAAGGACTCCAAACGATGGGGAATTTATTGCACCTCTTGGTAATTGGTTCCAGTGACTTACTACAGACTCTCTTCAGAACCTAAACTCTTATTTCTAGTCTGAATTTCCCCCATCTCAATTTCTGGTGTGGATGGGGGCAAGGTTGATCAGGGTTGATCCTGCCATCCAATATGTTACAGGGCTCTGATTTTAGTCGTGCTGTGAATCCAATCTGGGTTTTCATCAGAAATAGCCAGAACTCTAAAGAAGATGTCCAAGGTGCTGAACCCATTTTGGTTCTAAGGTTCAGCACTTTGGATAGCTTCTTCAGAGCTCTGCATGGTTCTGAATGGATTTATAGCCCCACTCAAATCGGATCCAACCTCCACTGAAGTTATTCATATACGTATGTAAGAAAGTGGGGTTTTAGACCCGTGACAGTGTAACCCACCATCAAATCTGACAATGTGGAGTGCTCCTGTCCTGGGTCTCAGCCAGCCAGAGATGCCCAACTCCTCCATTCTCCTAGGGATGCACAAGGATTTTGTTTCTGTTTGCCCATCATGTGGGTGCAAGGCGGGTGAGCATCTAAGATGTACACATGGGTATGAGGGTGCTGTTGCACCATGTCCTGCTTTGTTGGTCCCTGGTTGACAGCTGCTGGGCCACTGTGTGAACAGAGTGCTGGACTAGATGGACCCTTGGTCTGATCCAGCATCAGGGCACTTCTTACGTTCTTATGTCCTTATGCTGCCACCTCTGCAGAGCAAATTGGCACCAGCAGAGAGAGATGGTTGCTTGGTGATGGCAACGAGGGATCCTTTTCTTTATTCATTTGTTTCAGTAAATTTACCCAAAATGGCCATCCCTAGACAGAAAGAATGCCATTCCCAATCCATTTCCCAAACTTGTGTTCCAATTAGAAAGTGCAAACTTGTGCAAGCAGGCACTTCCGAATATGTACACTTGTGCAAGTGCACATTTCCCCCTCAATTCAACCTTCTCATGCTTTAGGCTATGTGGGGTTTCCTGTCTCTAACGCTGCCACCATCTTTGGGGAAACTGCTCCTTCTCTGAGAAATCCCACCAGGGCCTAAGGAACTGTCTGCCACTATAACTCAAGCGTTCCACAAGCTGACCCTTTCCTGCCACCACCAAGGGCATGTCTACACCTATGGGTGTAGAGGGCCACAGAGGGGGTGGTCCTAGACTATGCTCTGTCTACACATGGCACACAATGTCCCGGAGGATAGAGGACATTGTGCCTGCCATTTTATTAATTTTTTTTTATCAAAAAGAGCACAGGAGCGCTCCTGTACAAAGATATTTTTCAAAATAAAAATCCCTCCCGCTCCCCCCACCCCACCTCTGATGGTTACTAAGGAGGAGCCAGGATCCTCACGAGTAACCATCATTGGTAACCCATCCTTGTCACTTGAGGCTCAGGTGACCTCAGTGGCACAGAGTGCCTTCTACAAACTCCGGTTGGTGGCCCAGCTATGCCCCTATCTGGACAGGGATAACTTGGATTCAGTTGTCCATGCTCTGGTAACCTCCAAGTTAGATTACTGCAATGCACTCTATGTAGGGCTGCCTTTGAAGGCGGTTCGGAGGCTGCAGCTCATGCAAAATGCAGCAGCGAGATTGATTTCAGGAACCAGAAGGTTCAACGATATAACACCTGCTCTGCTCCGCTTGCACTGGCTGCCTGTATGTTTCCGAGCCCAATTCAAGGTGCTGGTTTTGACCTATAAAGCCTTACATGGCTTGGGACCACAATACCTGATGGAATGCCTCTCCCGACATGAATATACCCGGTCACTACGTTCAACATTTAAGGTCCTCCTCCGGGTGCCTACTCCGAGAGAGGCTCGGAGTGTGGCAACGAGGGACAGGGCCTTTTCGGTGGTTGCCCCCAGACTATGGAAGGATCTCCCTGACAAGGCTTGTCCAGCACCAACGCTGTTATCTTTCTGGTGCCAGGCAAAGACTTTACTCTTTGCTCAGGCATATGGTGGCACATCTTAATCACCCACATGTTTAGGGTTTTTTTTTAACGGTTTTTAATGCTTTATGTGTGTATGTTCTGTGTTTTAGAATTTTAAATTTTGTATACTCATTTTTATCTTAATTTTAGAATTTCTGCAAACCGCCCAGAGAGTCCTGGCTATGGGGGGTGGTATGTAAGTGTAATAAATAAATAAATAAATAAATAAATAAATAAATAAAATCAAAATGGGATGTACGGCCACATGTCCCACGGTCTCAGGATCATCCCGGGCCTGTGGGAAAAGTCAGGATAGAAGGGTAGCGTGATATTATTATTGTTATTGTTATTGTTATTGTTATTGTTATTAAATACATTTATATCCCTCCCCATAGCCGAAACTCTCTGGGTGGTTTACAAAAGTTACAAAATCTTCCCTCCCTGCCCCTGGGATCCCTTGTGCTTCATGTGGATGCACAGGGATGGTCCTGAGGCTATCCCCGGGATATTGGCCCATCTAGCCATGACCCAGAGCTCTTAGGATACTTTAAAATAGGAGTGTGCACGGACCCCCCGCTCCGCTTCTCTTCCAGATCTGCGATTTGTGGATCGGGCCGCTTCACTCCGCCCCCGCTCCGCCTATGTCCGCTCCGCTCCGCTGCGGAGCTCCGGATCCAGATCGGAGCTCCGTTTTTTCCCCCCATAGGCTTGCATTGAAAGCTAAAAAAGTATACAACTTTTGGTATACACACGCACGCCAAGTTTCAAGCCAATCCCATCATCTCCTGATTTTGGGGGAATTTTTGAAAATCGGGCACCCCATTCACAC
This sequence comes from Elgaria multicarinata webbii, assembly GCF_023053635.1. Lineage (NCBI taxonomy): Eukaryota > Metazoa > Chordata > Lepidosauria > Squamata > Anguidae > Elgaria > Elgaria multicarinata. Next base: position 9,905,980 of record NC_086180.1, read on the forward strand.
TCCTTTCGATAGCTCCGTCAACTTGCACGTAAGAAACCTCAAACTCGGCACCATGATAGCTTATCCAGGGATACACATGCACGCCAAGACTCAAGGCAATCCCATCATCCCCTGATTTTTGGCGGGGCTCTAACCTCTAACGCACCACTCATAACCCCAATCCACACCCCTTTCGATAGCTCTGTCAATTTGCACGTTAGAAACCTCAAACTCAGCACCATGATAGCTTTTCCAGGGATACACATGCACGCCAAGTCTCAAGGCAATCCCATCATCCTCTAATTTTTGGCAGGGCTCTAACCTTTTAACTCACCCCAAATCAAGTCCCATTTTACAACTATGTCAATTTGCATGTCAGAAACCTCACCTTCAGTCCCATGACAGCTTACCCATGTGTCCACATGGACACCAAGTTTCAAGCCAATCCCACCATCCCCGGATTTTTGGGGAATTTATGAATGTCGGACACCCCAGTATCTGCAGACAGCTCAATGGGCCCATTTCAAAGGAAATCCCAACATGCCATGAATTGGGGAGTTGAGATAAATCTAAATATGAATGTTCTTCCACACTTGAAAAATTGATTTGGAACTTGGGCACAGGAAGGACTTCTCCCCTGAGTCAAAGCAAGACACACAAAAACCATCCCTGCGAGGTGGGCAGGGGAGGAGGGAGGGAAGGCAGGCAGGCAGCAGACATTTCTGGGGGCACAAGGAAGTGAGCCAAGGATAGTTTCAAAGCCAGTAATGCATATAAAATGGAATAAATAAATAAATAGATAAATAAACAAAGGAGGGGTGGAATTAAAAGCAGCAGTGTTGCTGAATAAACAACAAGAATATTTTTTTAAAAAAGGCTATATCTGTCTTTTACCAGTAAGAGGGGAGTGGACATGCCCAAGGGGAGGGGGAATCATCTGCCAATTTGACTGGTCCTGTCTAGGTACCAGTCTTTAAGAAGCAAACGATCACTTCAACTCATGATAGGCATTCTCTCCAGTGATTTACCTTTGGAGGGCTCTGATGGCCCTCCAAGGACAGGAGAGTGCACAGGGCACATCCACATGCCCTAGGGGAGCTCATCCCCTTGCACCACATCTTTTCAGTTGTTCCCCAAAGTTAGGGTGGGTAGCAGTGCTGTGTTTTCTATCTCTTATTATTGGCTTAGTATATGATTTCACAGGTTGTGTTTGTGCATTTAGTGGGGCTACTGTTTTAAAAAACACTGGGAAAAGTCCGTTCAGACTAAGAAAGAGAAGTTCCCAGAATTCCAAGTTACCCGTTTTGCCTATCCCCTCCTCCAACTTTGGGATCATGTGATCATGACCGGGAGTTGACTCTGCCCCTCAGCCCTTCGAAAAAGGTATTTTCCCGCTGTTTTACCCAATTTTTTCAAAAATTCTAGCAAGCGAACCGCAGCACGCAGAGAGCTGAGAGTAGGCTCAAAATGACCCCCAGCCACGACTCTCTAAGCACAAGAAGTTTCAGAAAGATAGCTTAAGAAACAACACAGTTATCCCCTATTCTTTTCCGCAATGCAATCCTATGGGCGAAATTTTTCAAAATGGCGATCGGATCGGTCCGCAAAAAGAGAAGCGCTCCACGTATGGGCGCTTCTCTTCGCCGTGCTTCTACGGGTCCCCGGTCCGCTTCTACTCCACCTCTGGGCAAGGCGGAGCAGACCAATTCGCTTCTGATTCTCCGCTTCTAATCGGAGCGGAGCACATCCCTACTTTAAAACCTCCTAGTAGCTGGTATAAGAGGCTTAGGCATGGGACGGGCACCAGTACTAGAGTCCAGGTAAATTATTAAACAAGTAATTTATTAAAGGCATATTTTGTACATAAGGGATGACTAATATTTACTTTGGGTTTTTCAGAAGAATGCTTGCTGACACTTCTTAAGGACTCGAGAGACAGTGATGCTATTACAAGCCTCTTAACAACTTCTTTTACCTCAGGGCAAATTCCCTAAATCTCCATCCCAGCCAAGCACTCTCACAACCAGTTCCAGCTCTTGGGTACAACCTTCCTCACTGGGCAACAACCACACAGTAACAAAACAAAGCCTCAAGCCTACTCAGATGCAGTATTGCCTCAGAGGCACACAAAGTATACATTACCCAAAGGCAATAGTTATACACAGACATTTCTTCACTGGGTGGGGGGGGGAGGGATGTGGATTTTGGGGAAGGATCTACACTATTGCTTCAAAAGGTTTTATAGCAGTTTTGACAGCTGTTTGGGCCCCGGATGCACCCTATGTACCGTTTTCAAAACATTTTCAAAGTGTTTTATTCTGCTCAGTGTAGATTGTGTACTTTTAAAAATGCATGTTTTTCTGATCAAAATGTGCATTTTTACAAATTGGAAAAAAAAAGAAGAAAGAGAGAGAGAGAGAGGGAGGGGGGAGAGAGAGAGGGTGGTTAGGGGGAGATTTGGAGGGATCCTGAAAAACTGTGGGTGTGGTTTTTTCATGTGATGTGTGTTGTTGTGAGGATAAAATGGAGAGAAGGATTATGTATGATGCCTTGGGTTCCTTGGAGGAAAAAAAGCAGGATACATATGTAGTAATAATAATATTAATAATAATAATAACAACAACAACAACAACAACAACAACAACACATGCATGTATGTAACTCTGTATGCTTAATACATGGTATGTGTGTAAGTCAATCAATGAAGAATGGATGTATGGGGAATAGTGTGAGGTTGTGTGTGTGTGCGACAGAGAGAGAGAGAGAGAGCATGTCTATGGGTAATGAGAAACAAAATGTGTGGGTAGTAATCCAGATAAGAGAAACATGAGATAATGGGGGAATGAGCCTGCTCTTTTGCAGTGGTTGGGGTGGGGGGGAAGAGATAAAACAAATTTGCCTTTTGTGAAATAGGTTTCTGATGTCACTGCAAAACAGTTGGCACTGTTGGGTACAAAGGAGCTGTTTAATTTGTTGGGGTGCATACCACACCTCTGCCTTGTTCTCAGTCTGTCAAACAGGTTACTTGTCCTTTGGAACTAGTGCCATTTTGTGCTGGTTCTAAGAGCAGTTTCTGAAATTGCTAAATCTGTCCACAGGTCCAAAGAGGTTGTCTAAACCTGGTATAGAGGAAAGCAAAGAGGAACTTCTAAGTCCACAAGCAGTTGACCTTTGAATCATAGACACTGGGGAGAAATAACTGGGGAAGGTCATTGGTTTCATGTTCTGCTTGTGAGGTCCCAGTAGCACTGAGCTAGTCACTAGTGGGAAAACAGAACTGAACTAGATGAATCATTGGTTTGATCCAGCAGATTTCCACCCCCAGCCCATGACCGAACTCAAATTCCCTAATACGCCATGAGGGACAGTCCCATGAGCAAAATAAGTTCAGGGCAAGACTTTGATGACAAGCAGTTTCAGCAATTCCATAGAATTACAATTAACCCTTCATGGGGTAGAAGCATTCTTGCTTTCAAAAGTGAAAACTTAACGTACAAGGTTACATTATTATTCTATAAAACCATAACCTTGTATGCCCAGAGAGCTTCAGCTATTGGTTGGTATAGAAATAAAATAAATAAGTAGCCCTAAACAACTTGGGACCAGGGTGCTTAGCAGAACCACCTTCCCTTATATACACCCATATGACAATTTAAAATAGTAATAATAATAATAATAATAATAATAACAACAACAACAACAACAACAACAACAAATTATTTCTTACCCGCCTCTCCATTCTGATCGAGGCAGGGAACAGCATCAAATATTAAATACATAAAACTGAATGAAAACATAATATGCATTGCTAAAACATCCTAAAAAATCCTCATCTTCAGAAGAGGTCTTGCTGGTCATTCAAAACAAATGGAATGACACCACAAAGAACCTCGATGGTGGGCCTTCTTTGTAGTGGCACCCACCATTCAGAAAATTCTCCCTTGTGCAGTCTGGAGGCAGAAAATGTAACATCCTCTAAATGCTTCCTGAAAACACATCTGTTCATACAGGCTTTCCTTGGGCTGTAACTGCTGCTGGGTTTACATTGGTTTTATATGGTATTTTTAAAGCTTTATATTATGTTTTGATTTCTTGTACTTTATGGTTTTCATTGTGAACTGCCCAGAAAGCCTTGGCTAGTGGGCAGTATAAAATGTAATAAACAAACAAACAATAGGAAAAAATATTTTTTACATCTTCCAGGGAATTTTTCAGAACAGCGCTCATTTAAATACAGGCAGCAATGGTCTGTTTGGGGAAGGCAAGGGAGGGGAGGAATACTTCTTTGGAGAACTTTAAAAATATTTAATAAGCATTTTCATTAAAGCTTCAGACTTGCTTGCCAATTAATGCACCAAAAGACTCAATGCCCATGTTACCCAAGGAGCCAACAGAAGGAATGTAAACAAAAACTTGCAAAGAGGGCCTTCAGCTTTTCTCTTAATTTCTAAGTAGGGTAATAATGAGTGCTGGTACATTTTTCAGCAGATGGCTCATCTCAGTGGATTTATTATTATTATTATTTTGTGCACAACCCCAGGAATCAAGAAACACTGTCCATGATTTCAGTTATTTCAGCCTGAGCTCATTGTTAAGCCCGTGTGATTCTATTTCTAAAGGCCTTTTGTGGATGTCAGCAGCTTCAGTCAGGCTGCTAAATCTAAGGATCTCCCATAAATATAATAAATCAAGAAGCGTAACTCCTTTGTATTTTTCACCCCTAACATTACCAATATATAAAACTTTGCTTGGTTGCTTGTTGAGTATTCCTGGCTTATCCTGCAAGAGCCAGTCCTTTTACAACTTCATTGGCTGCCAGTCCAGGTCCGGGCCCGATTCAAAGTGCTGGTATTGACATTTAAAGCCCTAAAAGGTTTGGGGCCAGGTTATTTGAAGGAACGCCTCCTCCCAGATGTACCTGCCCAGACCTTAAGATCATCTACATGGGCCCTTCTCCGTGAGCCCCTGCCAAAGGAAGTGAGGCAGGTGGCTACTAGAAGGAGGGCTTTCTCCGCTGTGGCACCCCGGCTGTGGAACGAGCTCCCCAGAGAGGTCCGCCTGGCGCCTACACTGTACTCCTTTCGTCGCCAGCTGAAGACCTTTTTATTCTCTCAATATTTTAACACTTAATTTTAACTTAAATTTAAATTTTACTGTTCTAACTCTGTATTTTAATCTTATATCAGTTTTGCTGCGTGGTTTTATCCTGGTTGTGCTTTTGACACTGTATTTTGTAATTGTGCTTTTAACATGTTGGTTGTTTTATTATGGTTTTAACTTTTGTGAACCGCCCAGAGAGCTCCAGCTATTGGCAGTATAGAAATGTAATAAATAAATAAATAAATAAATAAATAAATAAATAATCTGAAGGTGGCATACTGTTCTTTGCCTTGGACCAAAGCCCCAAACCCGGGAAGATGCAGGCTGATTTTGGCCCGCCTCGGCTCGGTTCCGAGGCAGTTCTGGTGAAGCCCGAAGCTGAAGCCAATTTGCTCTGAAACTTCGGGCTGCCTCGGAGCTTCAGAGCTGGCCCTTACCTGCTGCTGTCAGCCATCCACCGCCCGCCGCCACCGCCTTATTTATTTATTTATTTATTACATTTCTGTACTGCCTAATAGCCTGAGCTCTCTGGGAGGTTCACAAAAATTAAAATCATTCTAAGTATAAAACAACAGTATAAAACCAAAGTATACAATACAATAGAAAAGCTCAACCAGATAAAAACAGCAGCAATGCAAAATTACACATTTTAAACACCGAGTTAAAATTTATTTATAGACTTGTTAAAATGCTGGGAGAATAAAAAAGTGGCTTCTGGTGCCACCGATGCAAATGACAGGAAGTAGACCGTGCAATTTTACAATATCGCGGGGCCTCTGAGTGGTTCGTACCTCTATGGCCACAGTAATTTGTGGCCACAGAGGTACTAAACAGTGGTGGTGAAGGCGGACAGCGGAGGCAGCAGGTAAGGAGACTGGGGAAGCCTTTTCTGGGTGCTGGCTATGCAGCCTGGTGGGTCGGGCAACGCCCAAAGTACCCCCGAGCTGAACCAGGGCTGCTTTGGGGGCTCCGAGATGGCCTCCGAGGTGGATCGGGTGGGTGGGTGCACAGCTCTATGGCATACCTCCCATTGATGATTTCATTTATTTTGTTGTCTCCTGACATTTCTGGATTTGTAGGGGGGGGGTGGCTTTTCAAAAAGTAATAATAATCTTACTTGCAGTACCTATGTAGGCCTTGCATGGCACAGAAAAGGATGTTATCAAAGGCAAGTTAGAACAAAATAATGAGCAAAGTCAAAACTTTTGCTGTTTTAGAATTATTCAATTATGTCGCCTGCAAAATGAAGCCCCCAGTGACATGATAATAAGTAAATATCAAGGTAATACTTTCCAGATCACATAATTCAAGCACAAAAGTTCAGTGAACATCTAAGTGATAGCTCTTTTTTTATATCAATCATTTTCCGATTAAACGAGAGCAAATTATTCATCAGGAAAGGAGACAGATTGAAACCCTTCATTGATTGAATGGCCCCTTTCTTGGATGTTTTTAAGATGCAAGAATTTAATAATCTGTCCTCTCCAAGAAACACTCCCTTGCATTTAAAAATATATGGGGAGTGAGCGACATTCTATTCAGTTATGGGCCAGTATGTACACTTGACTAAATCAATTGGTAAAGCCATTGCTGAGTATATCACAGCAGTGGCTGGGGAATTTCTTTGAATGCTTTCCCCTCCCATGGAGAAGGCTAGGATGAATTCTTCTAGGGACATGCATTTGTAGCAATGGTGGTCCCAAATGTGAGCTTCCTTGCTTGAACTGAAAGGAGCAAAACTAAGAGGAGTACAACTTACAGTGAGCAGGCACACTCCTTTATTACCATGTAATCCTACACATGTTTAGGCAGAATGCTGGGAGTTGTAGGCCTTTTTTCTTTCTAAACATGCATAGGATTGCACCTTTCAGCTAACTTAGGGGTGGGTCGAAAATCCACTGGGGCCTGTGAATTCACAGGATGTCTTGAGCTTGACCCTACTGGGCCCCAGTGAATGCGCCCAGTGGATTTTCACCTCATGGTTCCTTTGGTGACAATGGGAACACAAGACTGGTTGAGTGGGGGGGGGGGGGAAATGTGCAATTTCCCCAGCCTTGGGGAAATTGTGTTAGCGAAGACTGAGGGGAGACATGATAGCACTCTTCAAATACTTGAAAAGTTGTCACACAGAGGAGGGCCAGGATCTCTTCTCGATCCTCCCAGAGTGCAGGACACGGAATAATGGGCTCAAGTTAAAGGAAGCCTGATTCCAGCTGGACATCAGGAAAAACTTCCTGACTGTTAGAGCAGTACGACAATGGAATCAGTTACCTAGGGAGGTTGTGGGCTCTCCCACACTAGAGGCCTTCAAGAGGCAGCTGGACAGCCATCTGTCAAGGATGCTTTAAGGTGGATTCCTGCATTGAGCAGGGAGTTGGACTCAATGGCCTTATAGGCCCCTTCCAGCTCTACTATTCTACTATTCTATAATTCTATGAGTCACCTATGCTGATGGGGGTCTTAAAGGCTGTAAAGGCTTTCCCACCCACCTCCTGCACCCATTGGTGCCTGAAAGGGCCTCTTAACACTTGCATTAGGAGGCTGTTTCAGGCCCCAATGAATGAGGAGGAGGGGAAGGTTCCCACTTCTACTCTAATGGTGACCGCCATTAGAGTGAAAGGGGAAAACCCTTCTGCTCCTCCTCTCCCCATGCCCATCAGGGCCTGAAATGGCTTCTTCATGCAAGCATTAAGAGTCCCTTTCAAGTACCGATGGGGGTAAGGTGGGTGGGAAAGCACACTTTATGTGCTTCTGGAAAGTGCGCAGATTCCCCTGGCCATGCCATTAGCATTCCTGGGGAAATTTGGACACTTTCTAGAGGCCCAGAGCAAGTGCGGCCTAGACTTCCTGGTTGAGCCGCGGGCTCAATTGAAGAAGCTGAGGGACCACGGACGGACGCAGGTAAGGGAGAGGAGGGGCGGGGGGGTTACTGGGCCCTGCCGCTGTCGCCACATGGGCAACCGTGACAGCGGCAGGGCCCGGTAAACACCACTTACCTTTCTTGCAGAGCTCCGGATCGAGGCGAAGGAACCGCTTTCACCTCAATCCTGTTCGCAACACTCCGCCGGCCCCCCAATCCTCTTCGCCTCTGCTTTAAGGGGAGGCAAAGCACCCCGCGCCGCTTCTAATTCGCCGGTCTGATTAGAAGCGGAGCACATCCCTATTAGTTTTAGCTGAATGGTATTAAACTTGTTTTGGCCCTTAAGCTGAGTGTTTGTGTGTTTTATTCCAGTTATCTCTGGCTCATCCCGGTTGAGGAAAGGGCGAGGGCAAGGGGTGTCCGGGGACAACAGGACATTTGGTCCGGGGCCTACCTTGCAGGGAGGTTGGATTGACTCCAGCCTTCGTCTACAAGGACCTGAGTGTGCGGGGCGGACTGTATGGGAGAAGGCGATCCCGCAGGTAACCTGGACCGAAACCATTTAGGGCTTTAAAGGTAATGGCCATCACTTTGTACTTTAAAGTGAAGGAGATGCAGCCAGTGCCATTAGACTAGCAGCTAGGAAGTTATGGGAGAATTATTAGTTCAGTTCACCTTTTAATGCAAACCAGCCACATTTTGACCTTGCGAAACACTACATGTACTGAAACTCAGTTAACCTTCAAAATTCACTCTTCTCTGACTTGTGCAATCAAGTACTGTAATTTTTTTTTCAAAAAGTGTATGAATACATGTATATTAGGGGAAAGTGCACACCAAAATGTGGGTGTTGGTGAAAGTAATGCCTGAAAATGAATTATATTAGGAAAATTGCCTATAATCAATGTGCAGATTAGGCAAAATTGCATCGAAAAATAGATGTATCAGGAGAAAGATATGCAAATTATGGAAGCATTTTCATGCATTTTTAAATAACATTTTTCATTTTAGTTTTGACATAAATGCTTAAAGTTTGGGATAAACTTATGACTGGGGGGAAAGTGTGGGGGAGAGAGAAGCAAAGACATTCATCTGTCTTCACTTTACAGTCATGTGGAAAGGAGAGAATTCTTCCAGTTTTTGCTAGGGGAATGCATGCCACATCTTGGAGAGATAGGGAGGCATGGGGAAATAGTTTGGGTTCATTTTTATTTTGAATTCGCCCCATTCCCAACCACAAGCATGAGCAGGAACACATTTTTTTCCAGGAAAAAAGTGCCAAGTTCCCAAACTTGTGGTTGCATTCAAGAAGCGCACTTTAATAATAAAAAAAGGAGTGGCATTTTCGTGCTTTAGTCTATTGGAGAAAAATTTACACATGTATGTGTGCTGTTTAAAAATGTACATCAGAATGTGCACTTTTTTTGGTTTGGAAAGAAAAGAAAACTCTTGTTTGGGAATGGGAATAAGATAAATCAAGTTCAAGAAGTGAAAACATGAGAATCTCCATGACCTTAGTTTTGGCTGATTTCTCCATCTCTATCAAGTTTACAGTGACCATATAGAAAAGAGACCAGGGCTCCTCTATCTTTAACAGCTGTATAGAAAAGGGAATTTCAGCAGGTGCCATTTGTATGCATGCAGCACCTGGTGAAATTCCCTCTTCATCACAACAGTTACAGCTGCAGGAGCCCTGCCCTCTTGACCAGATACAGAAGGGGGCAGGGCTCCTGCAGCGTTAACTGTTGTGACGAAGAAGGAATTTCACCAGGTGCTGCATGTATACAAAAGACACCTGTTGATATTCCCTTCTCTAAGCAACTGTTAAAGATACAGGTGCCCTGTCCTCCTTTTCATATGGTCACCCTAATCAAGTTACATATATTGATAGCGTGACCATATGGAAAGGAGGACTGGGCTCCTGTATCTTTAAGAGTTGCATAGAAAAGGGAACTTCAGAAGGTGTCATTTGTATATATGCAGCACCTTGTGAAATTCCCTCTTCATCCCAAAAGTTAAAGATGCAGGAGCCCTGCCCAGAGGGACCAGATCCAAAAGAGGGAAGGGCTCCTGCATCTTTAACTGTTGGGCTGAAGAAGGAATTTCACCTGGTTCTGCATATATACAAATGCCACCTGCTGATATTCCCTTCTCTAAGCAACTGTTAAAGACACAGGAGCCCTGTCATCTTTTCCATTTGGTCACCCAATATATTGATTCAATGAACAAAAAACCTACGGTTTATAAAACAATGTTAAGGCCCTACACTTTTCCACCAAGCACCAAAAAGCGGGGAAATTGGGAGTTAAGGCTCGCCAGCCTTAACGCCACATCCTCCCTAAGGAGGCAGAAAGTACCAGTGAAATTCTCATTCTGCCAAAGCAGATAAACCATGAGGACAGGATGGAGAATAGGATATGCAGAGGTGACTGTGGGGTTGTGGAAAACTGATGACGAACAACTTAGAGCCACCTACTTCTTTTTTTGTTTAGAGCAGCCCTTCCCCAACCTGGTGCCCTCCAAAGGTGTTGGACTGCAACGATTGATCATTGCAAGTCAGTATGTCCCATGGTCAGGAATGCTGGGACAGCAGGATGGGGAACGTAGGGCGGCGCCTCCAGGCAAGCCCCCCCCCCCCACCTCACCCTGCTTACCTGCTCTGTCGTCGTTGGGCCCGGCCTTGAACAGAGTGCCCTGGTGCACCCAGAAGCAAGGCCACACTTGCAGCCTTGCTTCTGGGTGGACCCAGGGGCTCAATTCAAGCCTGGGCCAGGTGACGACGGAGCAGGTAAGAACCCCACACACACACCTGGCCCCTTACCTGGACCTGCTGCCACCGCTGCACTAAGTGCAGCAGCTCCAGCCAACCCCCCTTCTGCCTGGCCCCTTACCTGGAGCTGCCACTGCACAAACTGTCGCACCCCACAACTTGCCTTCTCCGTCATGGCCTGACCCATGCTTGAATTGAGCCCCTGAGTCCACCCAGAAGCAAGGCTGCAGGTGCAGACTTGCTTCCGGGTGGACCAGGGCACTCGATTCAAGCCGGCGCCCAGCGACAACGGAGCAGGTAAGTGGGGTGGGCTGGGGTGGGGGCTTGCCTGGAGCCGTTGCTGCAGTTTGCACAGCAGTGGCAGTGGGTCTAGGTAAGGGGCAAGGCAGGAGGGGGTTGCTTACCTGCTCCATCGTCCCCAGGCCCAGGCTTGAATTGAGGTTCTGGATGGACCAGGGTGCTCAGTTCAAGTCCAGGCCCAGTGACGATGGAACACGTAAGTGGGTTGGGGCTTACCTGGCAGCAGAGCCAGGCAGGAGGGGGTGGGGTTTCTTACCTGCTCCGTCGTCGCAGTCCAACATCTTTGGAGGGCACCAGGTTGGGGAAGGGCTGCTCTAAACAAAAAAAGAAGTAGGTGGCTCTAAGTTGTTCGTCATCAGTTTTCCACAACCCCACAGTCACCTCTGCATATCCTATTCTCCATCCTGTCCTCATGGTTTATCTGCTTTGGCAGAATGAGAATTTCACTGGTACTTTCTGCCTCCTTAGGGAGGATGTGGCGTTAAGGCTGGCGAGCCTTAACTCCCAATTTCCCCGCTTTTTGGTGCTTGGTGGAAAAGTGTAGGGCCTTAACATTGTTTTATAAACCGTAGGTTTTTTGTTCATTGAATTTCATGGCTTTTTGTAAAGGATAATGAGCCCTTCCCTCTTTTAAATGCGGTTACTTTAGTATAGCTCCTGCAGCTTTCACTGTTGTGATGAAAAGGAGATTTCACCAGGTTCTCCATATATACAAATGACACCTGGTGAAATTCCCTTTTCATCAGAACAGTGCACGCTGCAAGAGCTATACTAGAGTAATCAGATACAAAAGAGGTCACGGCTTCTGCAGCTTGCACTGTTGTGATGAAGAGGGGATTTCACCAGGTTCTCCATATATACAAATGACAACTGCTGAAATTCTCTTTTCTATGCAACTGTTAAAGATACAGGAGCCCTGTGCTCCTTTTCATATGGTCACGGGCAGGGGGCTGGTGACTCCGATGTCAGTGAATCCATGGGTACATAAATCCTACAATCCTATGCAAGGTTAGACATAAAATCCTACAATTCTATGCATATACCTACGGATTCATAGAGCCACTGACATCGGAGTCACCAGCCCCACCTTGTGACCATATGCAAAGGAGTACAGGGCTCCTGTATCTTTTACAGTTGCATAGAAAAGGGAATTTCAGCAGGTGTCACTTGTATTCATGCAGCACCTGGTGAAATTCCCTCTTCATCACAGCAGTGAAATCTGCAGGAGCTGTACTAGAGTGACTCCATTTAAAAGAGGGCAAGGCTCCTGCAGCTTTCACTGTTGTGATGAAGAGGAAATTTCACCAGGTTCTCCATATATACAAATGATATCTGCTGAAATTTATATTTATAAATATAACTGTAAAAAAATTATATTTTTTACTTAATTAACATTAAAGAATGCACAACCATTGTGCATTCTTTAATGTTAATTAAGTAAAAAATATATTTTTCTCCTGCACCTTTAACTGGTGTGATGAAGAGGGAACTTCACCAGGTTCCCCTCTGCTGAAATTCCCTTTTCTATGCAACTGTTAAAGATACAGGAGCCCTGTGCTCCTTTTCATATGGTCACAGGGGCAGGGGGCTGGTGACTCCAATGTCGGTGGGGCTATGAATCTGTGGGTACATAAATCCTACAATCCTATGCAAGGTTAGACATAAAATCCTACAATCCTATGCATATACCACGGATTCATAGACCCACTGACATCGGAGTCACCAGCCCCACCTTGTGACCATATGCAAAGGAGTACAAGGCTCCTGCCTCTTTTACAGTTGCATAGAAAAGGGAATTTCAGCAGGTGTCATTTGTATGCATGCACCTCCTGGTGAAATTCTCTCTTCATCACAACATTTAAAGCTGCAGGAGCCCTGCCCTCTTGACCAGACACAAAAGAGGCAAGGCTCCTGTGACTTTAAATGTTGTGATGAATCCCAGGTGGATTCCTGCATTAAGAAGTGGGATGGACTAGATGCCCTCATAGGCCCCCTTTTCAACTCTGCTATTCTACGATTCTATGAACATGGGCAGAGTGCATTGCCTGTGGCTGATGTGAGCCAAACATGCAACGATAACTGGAGGGAGGAAGTTCTCCCTAACTGCCAGCTAAATTCCTGCATTAAGAAGGGGGTTGGACTAGATGCCCTCATAGGCCCCCTTTTCAACTCTGCTATTCTACGATTCTATGAACATGAGCAGAGTGCATTGCCTGTTGCTGATGTGAGCCAAACATGCAACGATAACTGGAGGGAGGAAGTTCTCCCTAACTGCCAGCTAAATTCCTGCATTAAGAAGTGGGATGGACTAGATGCCCTCATAGGCCCCCTTTTCAACTCTGCTATTCTACGATTCTATGAACATGGGCAGAGTGCATTGCCTGTGGCTGATGTGAGCCAAACATGCAACGATAACTGGAGGGAGGAAGTTCTCCCTAACTGCCAGCTAAATTCCTGCATTAAGAAGTGGGATGGACTAGATGCCCTCATAGGCCCCCTTTTCAACTCTGCTATTCTACGATTCTATGAACATGGGCAGAGTGCATTGCCTGTGGCTGATGTGAGCCAAACATGCAACGATAACTGGAGGGAGGAAGTTCTCCCTAACTGCCAGCTAAATTCCTGCATTAAGAAGTGGGATGGACTAGATGCCCTCATAGGCCCCCTTTTCAACTCTGCTATTCTACGATTCTATGAACATGGGCAGAGTGCATTGCCTGTGGCTGATGTGAGCCAAACATGCAACGATAACTGGAGGGAGGAAGTTCTCCCTAACTGCCAGCTAAATTCCTGCATTAAGAAGTGGGATGGACTAGATGCCCTCATAGGCCCCCTTTTCAACTCTGCTATTCTACGATTCTATGAACATGGGCAGAGTGCATTGCCTGTGGCTGATGTGAGCCAAACATGCAACGATAACTGGAGGGAGGAAGTTCTCCCTAACTGCCAGCTAAATTCCTGCATTAAGAAGTGGGATGGACTAGATGCCCTCATAGGCCCCCTTTTCAACTCTGCTATTCTACGATTCTATGAACATGGGCAGAGTGCATTGCCTGTGGCTGATGTGAGCCAAACATGCAACGATAACTGGAGGGAGGAAGTTCTACCAAACAGCCAGCTAAATTCCTGCATTAAGAAGTGGGATGGACTAGATGCCCTCATAGGCCCCCTTTTCAACTCTGCTATTCTACGATTCTATGAACATTTGCAGAGTGCATTGCCTGTGGCTGATATGAGCCAAACATGCAACGATAACTGGAGGGAGGAAGTTCTCCCTAACTGCCAGCTAAATTCCTGCATTAAGAAGTGGGATGGACTAGATGCCCTCATAGGCCCCCTTTTCAACTCTGCTATTCTACGATTCTATGAACATGGGCAGAGTGCATTGCCTGTGGCTGATGTGAGCCAAACATGCAACGATAACTGGAGGGAGGAAGTTCTCCCTAACTGCCAGCTAAATTCCTGCATTAAGAAGGGGGTTGGACTAGATGCCCTCATAGGCCCCCTTTTCAACTCTGCTATTCTATGATTCTATGAACATGAGCAGAGTGCATTGCCTGTGGCTGATGTGAGCCAAACATGCAACGATAACTGGAGGGAGGAAGTTCTCCCTAACTGCCAGCTAAATTCCTGCATTAAGAAGTGGGATGGACTAGATGCCCTCATAGGCCCCCTTTTCAACTCTGCTATTCTACGATTCTATGAACATGGGCAGAGTGCATTGCCTGTGGCTGATGTGAGCCAAACATGCAACGATAACTGGAGGGAGGAAGTTCTCCCTAACTGCCAGCTAAATTCCTGCATTAAGAAGGGGGTTGGACTAGATGCCCTCATAGGCCCCCTTTTCAACTCTGCTATTCTACGATTCTATGAACATGAGCAGAGTGCATTGCCTGTGGCTGATGTGAGCCAAACATGCAACGATAACTGGAGGGAGGAAGTTCTCCCTAACTGCCAGCTAAATTCCTGCATTAAGAAGTGGGATGGACTAGATGCCCTCATAGGCCCCCTTTTCAACTCTGCTATTCTACGATTCTATGAACATGGGCAGAGTGCATTGCCTGTGGCTGATGTGAGCCAAACATGCAACGATAACTGGAGGGAGGAAGTTCTCCCTAACTGCCAGCTAAATTCCTGCATTAAGAAGTGGGATGGACTAGATGCCCTCATAGGCCCCCTTTTCAACTCTGCTATTCTACGATTCTATGAACATGGGCAGAGTGCATTGCCTGTGGCTGATGTGAGCCAAACATGCAACGATAACTGGAGGGAGGAAGTTCTCCCTAACTGCCAGCTAAATTCCTGCATTAAGAAGTGGGATGGACTAGATGCCCTCATAGCCCCCCTTTTCAACTCTGCTATTCTACGATTCTATGAACATGGGCAGAGTGCATTGCCTGTGGCTGATGTGAGCCAAACATGCAACGATAACTGGAGGGAGGAAGTTCTCCCTAACTGCCAGCTAAATTCCTGCATTAAGAAGGGGGTTGGACTAGATGCCCTCATAGGCCCCCTTTTCAACTCTGCTATTCTACGATTCTATGAACATGAGCAGAGTGCATTGCCTGTGGCTGATGTGAGCCAAACATGCAACGATAACTGGAGGGAGGAAGTTCTCCCTAACTGCCAGCTAAATTCCTGCATTAAGAAGTGGGATGGACTAGATGCCCTCATAGGCCCCCTTTTCAACTCTGCTATTCTACGATTCTATGAACATGGGCAGAGTGCATTGCCTGTGGCTGATGTGAGCCAAACATGCAACGATAACTGGAGGGAGGAAGTTCTCCCTAACTGCCAGCTAAATTCCTGCATTAAGAAGGGGGTTGGACTAGATGCCCTCATAGGCCCCCTTTTCAACTCTGCTATTCTACGATTCTATGAACATGAGCAGAGTGCATTGCCTGTGGCTGATGTGAGCCAAACATGCAACGATAACTGGAGGGAGGAAGTTCTCCCTAACTGCCAGCTAAATTCCTGCATTAAGAAGTGGGATGGACTAGATGCCCTCATAGGCCCCCTTTTCAACTCTGCTATTCTACGATTCTATGAACATGGGCAGAGTGCATTGCCTGTGGCTGATGTGAGCCAAACATGCAACGATAACTGGAGGGAGGAAGTTCTCCCTAACTGCCAGCTAAATTCCTGCATTAAGAAGTGGGATGGACTAGATGCCCTCATAGGCCCCCTTTTCAACTCTGCTATTCTACGATTCTATGAACATGGGCAGAGTGCATTGCCTGTGGCTGATGTGAGCCAAACATGCAACGATAACTGGAGGGAGGAAGTTCTCCCTAACTGCCAGCTAAATTCCTGCATTAAGAAGTGGGATGGACTAGATGCCCTCATAGGCCCCCTTTTCAACTCTGCTATTCTACGATTCTATGAACATGGGCAGAGTGCATTGCCTGTGGCTGATGTGAGCCAAACATGCAACGATAACTGGAGGGAGGAAGTTCTCCCTAACTGCCAGCTAAATTCCTGCATTAAGAAGTGGGATGGACTAGATGCCCTCATAGGCCCCCTTTTCAACTCTGCTATTCTACGATTCTATGAACATGGGCAGAGTGCATTGCCTGTGGCTGATGTGAGCCAAACATGCAACGATAACTGGAGGGAGGAAGTTCTACCAAACTGCCAGCTAAATTCCTGCATTAAGAAGTGGGATGGACTAGATGCCCTCATAGGCCCCCTTTTCAACTCTGCTATTCTACGATTCTATGAACATTTGCAGAGTGCATTGCCTGTGGCTGATATGAGCCAAACATGCAACGATAACTGGAGGGAGGAAGTTCTCCCTAACTGCCAGCTAAATTCCTGCATTAAGAAGTGGGATGGACTAGATGCCCTCATAGGCCCCCTTTTCAACTCTGCTATTCTACGATTCTATGAACATGGGCAGAGTGCATTGCCTGTGGCTGATGTGAGCCAAACATGCAACGATAACTGGAGGGAGGAAGTTCTCCCTAACTGCCAGCTAAATTCCTGCATTAAGAAGGGGGTTGGACTAGATGCCCTCATAGGCCCCCTTTTCAACTCTGCTATTCTATGATTCTATGAACATGAGCAGAGTGCATTGCCTGTGGCTGATGTGAGCCAAACATGCAACGATAACTGGAGGGAGGAAGTTCTCCCTAACTGCCAGCTAAATTCCTGCATTAAGAAGTGGGATGGACTAGATGCCCTCATAGGCCCCCTTTTCAACTCTGCTATTCTACGATTCTATGAACATGGGCAGAGTGCATTGCCTGTGGCTGATGTGAGCCAAACATGCAACGATAACTGGAGGGAGGAAGTTCTACCAAACAGCCAGCTAAATTCCTGCATTAAGAAGTGGGATGGACTAGATGCCCTCATAGGCCCCCTTTTCAACTCTGCTATTCTACGATTCTATGAACATTTGCAGAGTGCATTGCCTGTGGCTGATATGAGCCAAACATGCAACGATAACTGGAGGGAGGAAGTTCTCCCTAACTGCCAGCTAAATTCCTGCATTAAGAAGTGGGATGGACTAGATGCCCTCATAGGCCCCCTTTTCAACTCTGCTATTCTACGATTCTATGAACATGGGCAGAGTGCATTGCCTGTGGCTGATGTGAGCCAAACATGCAACGATAACTGGAGGGAGGAAGTTCTCCCTAACTGCCAGCTAAATTCCTGCATTAAGAAGGGGGTTGGACTAGATGCCCTCATAGGCCCCCTTTTCAACTCTGCTATTCTATGATTCTATGAACATGAGCAGAGTGCATTGCCTGTGGCTGATGTGAGCCAAACATGCAACGATAACTGGAGGGAGGAAGTTCTCCCTAACTGCCAGCTAAATTCCTGCATTAAGAAGTGGGATGGACTAGATGCCCTCATAGGCCCCCTTTTCAACTCTGCTATTCTACGATTCTATGAACATGGGCAGAGTGCATTGCCTGTGGCTGATGTGAGCCAAACATGCAACGATAACTGGAGGGAGGAAGTTCTCCCTAACTGCCAGCTAAATTCCTGCATTAAGAAGGGGGTTGGACTAGATGCCCTCATAGGCCCCCTTTTCAACTCTGCTATTCTACGATTCTATGAACATGAGCAGAGTGCATTGCCTGTGGCTGATGTGAGCCAAACATGCAACGATAACTGGAGGGAGGAAGTTCTCCCTAACTGCCAGCTAAATTCCTGCATTAAGAAGTGGGATGGACTAGATGCCCTCATAGGCCCCCTTTTCAACTCTGCTATTCTACGATTCTATGAACATGGGCAGAGTGCATTGCCTGTGGCTGATGTGAGCCAAACATGCAACGATAACTGGAGGGAGGAAGTTCTCCCTAACTGCCAGCTAAATTCCTGCATTAAGAAGTGGGATGGACTAGATGCCCTCATAGGCCCCCTTTTCAACTCTGCTATTCTACGATTCTATGAACATGGGCAGAGTGCATTGCCTGTGGCTGATGTGAGCCAAACATGCAACGATAACTGGAGGGAGGAAGTTCTCCCTAACTGCCAGCTAAATTCCTGCATTAAGAAGTGGGATGGACTAGATGCCCTCATAGCCCCCCTTTTCAACTCTGCTATTCTACGATTCTATGAACATGGGCAGAGTGCATTGCCTGTGGCTGATGTGAGCCAAACATGCAACGATAACTGGAGGGAGGAAGTTCTCCCTAACTGCCAGCTAAATTCCTGCATTAAGAAGGGGGTTGGACTAGATGCCCTCATAGGCCCCCTTTTCAACTCTGCTATTCTACGATTCTATGAACATGAGCAGAGTGCATTGCCTGTGGCTGATGTGAGCCAAACATGCAACGATAACTGGAGGGAGGAAGTTCTCCCTAACTGCCAGCTAAATTCCTGCATTAAGAAGTGGGATGGACTAGATGCCCTCATAGGCCCCCTTTTCAACTCTGCTATTCTACGATTCTATGAACATGGGCAGAGTGCATTGCCTGTGGCTGATGTGAGCCAAACATGCAACGATAACTGGAGGGAGGAAGTTCTCCCTAACTGCCAGCTAAATTCCTGCATTAAGAAGGGGGTTGGACTAGATGCCCTCATAGGCCCCCTTTTCAACTCTGCTATTCTACGATTCTATGAACATGAGCAGAGTGCATTGCCTGTGGCTGATGTGAGCCAAACATGCAACGATAACTGGAGGGAGGAAGTTCTCCCTAACTGCCAGCTAAATTCCTGCATTAAGAAGTGGGATGGACTAGATGCCCTCATAGGCCCCCTTTTCAACTCTGCTATTCTACGATTCTATGAACATGGGCAGAGTGCATTGCCTGTGGCTGATGTGAGCCAAACATGCAACGATAACTGGAGGGAGGAAGTTCTCCCTAACTGCCAGCTAAATTCCTGCATTAAGAAGTGGGATGGACTAGATGCCCTCATAGGCCCCCTTTTCAACTCTGCTATTCTACGATTCTATGAACATGGGCAGAGTGCATTGCCTGTGGCTGATGTGAGCCAAACATGCAACGATAACTGGAGGGAGGAAGTTCTCCCTAACTGCCAGCTAAATTCCTGCATTAAGAAGTGGGATGGACTAGATGCCCTCATAGGCCCCCTTTTCAACTCTGCTATTCTACGATTCTATGAACATGGGCAGAGTGCATTGCCTGTGGCTGATGTGAGCCAAACATGCAACGATAACTGGAGGGAGGAAGTTCTCCCTAACTGCCAGCTAAATTCCTGCATTAAGAAGTGGGATGGACTAGATGCCCTCATAGGCCCCCTTTTCAACTCTGCTATTCTACGATTCTATGAACATGGGCAGAGTGCATTGCCTGTGGCTGATGTGAGCCAAACATGCAACGATAACTGGAGGGAGGAAGTTCTACCAAACTGCCAGCTAAATTCCTGCATTAAGAAGTGGGATGGACTAGATGCCCTCATAGGCCCCCTTTTCAACTCTGCTATTCTACGATTCTATGAACATTTGCAGAGTGCATTGCCTGTGGCTGATATGAGCCAAACATGCAACGATAACTGGAGGGAGGAAGTTCTCCCTAACTGCCAGCTAAATTCCTGCATTAAGAAGTGGGATGGACTAGATGCCCTCATAGGCCCCCTTTTCAACTCTGCTATTCTACGATTCTATGAACATGGGCAGAGTGCATTGCCTGTGGCTGATGTGAGCCAAACATGCAACGATAACTGGAGGGAGGAAGTTCTCCCTAACTGCCAGCTAAATTCCTGCATTAAGAAGGGGGTTGGACTAGATGCCCTCATAGGCCCCCTTTTCAACTCTGCTATTCTATGATTCTATGAACATGAGCAGAGTGCATTGCCTGTGGCTGATGTGAGCCAAACATGCAACGATAACTGGAGGGAGGAAGTTCTCCCTAACTGCCAGCTAAATTCCTGCATTAAGAAGTGGGATGGACTAGATGCCCTCATAGGCCCCCTTTTCAACTCTGCTATTCTACGATTCTATGAACATGGGCAGAGTGCATTGCCTGTGGCTGATGTGAGCCAAACATGCAACGATAACTGGAGGGAGGAAGTTCTCCCTAACTGCCAGCTAAATTCCTGCATTAAGAAGGGGGTTGGACTAGATGCCCTCATAGGCCCCCTTTTCAACTCTGCTATTCTACGATTCTATGAACATGAGCAGAGTGCATTGCCTGTGGCTGATGTGAGCCAAACATGCAACGATAACTGGAGGGAGGAAGTTCTCCCTAACTGCCAGCTAAATTCCTGCATTAAGAAGTGGGATGGACTAGATGCCCTCATAGGCCCCCTTTTCAACTCTGCTATTCTACGATTCTATGAACATGGGCAGAGTGCATTGCCTGTGGCTGATGTGAGCCAAACATGCAACGATAACTGGAGGGAGGAAGTTCTCCCTAACTGCCAGCTAAATTCCTGCATTAAGAAGTGGGATGGACTAGATGCCCTCATAGGCCCCCTTTTCAACTCTGCTATTCTACGATTCTATGAACATGGGCAGAGTGCATTGCCTGTGGCTGATGTGAGCCAAACATGCAACGATAACTGGAGGGAGGAAGTTCTCCCTAACTGCCAGCTAAATTCCTGCATTAAGAAGTGGGATGGACTAGATGCCCTCATAGGCCCCCTTTTCAACTCTGCTATTCTACGATTCTATGAACATGGGCAGAGTGCATTGCCTGTGGCTGATGTGAGCCAAACATGCAACGATAACTGGAGGGAGGAAGTTCTCCCTAACTGCCAGCTAAATTCCTGCATTAAGAAGGGGGTTGGACTAGATGCCCTCATAGGCCCCCTTTTCAACTCTGCTATTCTACGATTCTATGAACATGAGCAGAGTGCATTGCCTGTGGCTGATGTGAGCCAAACATGCAACGATAACTGGAGGGAGGAAGTTCTCCCTAACTGCCAGCTAAATTCCTGCATTAAGAAGTGGGATGGACTAGATGCCCTCATAGGCCCCCTTTTCAACTCTGCTATTCTACGATTCTATGAACATGGGCAGAGTGCATTGCCTGTGGCTGATGTGAGCCAAACATGCAACGATAACTGGAGGGAGGAAGTTCTCCCTAACTGCCAGCTAAATTCCTGCATTAAGAAGGGGGTTGGACTAGATGCCCTCATAGGCCCCCTTTTCAACTCTGCTATTCTACGATTCTATGAACATGAGCAGAGTGCATTGCCTGTGGCTGATGTGAGCCAAACATGCAACGATAACTGGAGGGAGGAAGTTCTCCCTAACTGCCAGCTAAATTCCTGCATTAAGAAGTGGGATGGACTAGATGCCCTCATAGGCCCCCTTTTCAACTCTGCTATTCTATGATTCTATGAACATGGGCAGAGTGCATTGCCTGTGGCTGATGTGAGCCAAACATGCAACGATAACTGGAGGGAGGAAGTTCTCCCTAACTGCCAGCTAAATTCCTGCATTAAGAAGTGGGATGGACTAGATGCCCTCATAGGCCCCCTTTTCAACTCTGCTATTCTACGATTCTATGAACATGGGCAGAGTGCATTGCCTGTGGCTGATGTGAGCCAAACATGC